>NC_063332.1:141102809-141205164 GCF_021869965.1 Rhincodon typus | reverse complement strand
CTGCAGTTCCTACTATCTTTGAATCTTTCTCAACCAGTTTTGCCCTAGCAAGCATGGGCCCAAGTCTTTTACTACAATCAGCAGTAACTGAACCAGCTGCTTCTCATAAGAGACCAGAACCAAAGTTGTAGCCTTAATCTGTAGGGTTTTCCCCAGTAAAAGGTTGTCAGTCTGGCTAAGGTCTTGCGCAAACTTCTGGGTTGGAGTCCAGAGTGAATTTTTGTAAAAACTGGTACTACAATCACGGATACAGCCACACTGGTATCGACCTCTATTAGGACTGGGTCACTATTTAACCAGGCATTTATTTTGATTGGTTCTGATTTGGATGTTGCTAAGCAATTTAAATGTTCCAAACCAGATGTAGATGGACTTTCCAGGGTGAGCACTTTCCTGGATACTGGCCCATGAGTTCTCTTACTCAATTCAGGCCTAGAGGGACACGTGTGCTGTCTTGAATCCCCATACCCGCAGCAAGTATAATGTCCTGCTGGACTGGATCCTCAAGAGAATTTTAACCTTTTGGCTGAGGCTTGGCTTTGTTTTGGGGTTTTGTTGTGGACTGACCTAGAGTCCCTCCGTACAGGCTATGTCCAAGCTCAGTCCTGATGAGGATGTCCAGTTTCATTGAAGTTCCACTTGCTGCATTTTCTATTGATGTGGGAGACCACAGTGGGTCAGACAGCATCCATTGAGAGAGAACAAGCTAATGTTTTGAGTCTAGATGACTCTTCACCAGGTATGTGGTTGATTCTGGCCCTGGGAAATCAGAAATATCTAGCCAGTGATGCCCTCATCCTATGAATTGATAGTTTGAAAAATTAGCTTTATTACTAATAATATATTGATATCTAGAAATATGTAAAAGTATCACTTTAACAAATGAGAATGAAGCACATTGTATTTGTTAATTATTCAAATAAATGTTATATGATGTGAGATGATATTCTTACTGATGGTAAATTACAACAAAACTAAACTCAACTTTTCTTTAAGATCTCTAAACATAATGAACCAGTCTCTGAAATTCAAGGATCCACATTGACATAAAATTGATGTTGTTCATTATAGCTGCATGAATTTATGCAAAGATTTTACATTTGAAGATATTGAAAAAAAATTCTAAGATATCAAAAAATGAATTACTTCTGGCAAGGCAAAAGTGAAAGTGAAGGCAAAGTAGTATACAATAAAATGAGGTCCAAATATGTTACAGAAATCCTGAGAAACTGAAAAATTTACTCCCAGAGATTCAATGTACAGTGACCAAAACAGGGTTACGTGTACATGTAAACTCAAATTAAGCTGTCTTTTTGTGGAAATACATTCGATTTATTTGAATATGTTGTTCATGGCATTTTTGTTTCTTTATCACCTTACAAACAAGTGTATAATATCATTAATTCACCTAAAGAAACAACAGCTTACGTAGTCCCAGCATCTTCCTTTGTTGAGTGCGATACGTCACATATATCACAGGTTATGTGACAGTTTCAAGATCGGCTGTGGTTGCCATGGTGTAATGGTGAGCACGCTGGTTTCTGAACCCTGTGATCCAAGTTCAAGTCTAGGTGAAGCCTTCTTTATGCCTCACAGCGCCAGGGACCGGGTTCAATTCCACCCTTGGGTGACTGTCTGTGTGGAGTTTGCACATTCTCCCTGTGTCTGTGTGGGTTTCCTCCGGGTACTCTGGTTTCCTCCCACAGGCCAAAGATGTGCAGGTTAGGTGGATTGGCTAAGCTAAATTGCCCATACTGTTCAGGGGTCTGTAGATTAGGTGGGTTTAGGGGGATGGGTCTGAGTGTGATGCTCCAAGGGTCAGTGTGGACTTGTTGGGCCGAAGGGCCTGTTTCCACACTGTAGGGATTCTATGATTAATAATGTAAGTCTGGACCTTCCACAGCCCCATGATTATCCCAGATTCTAACAATGGTGAACATCTTCATTCATACATTAGTAATTTAAAATAAATCAGTTGGATATTTGGGAATTCTGATATCTAGCACATTTGGCAGCACACTATAGCTCTATCTGAATATCAAACTAATGCAGGTCAAATGTTCCCTGAAATGTGACTTAGAATATAACTGCTCAGATTGCTCAAGATACCTGCAGAACTTTGTAAAAATGGATTTAGAAATCTGGAGTCTGTGTCAGATGTACTGTAGATCTCAATGCACTGAACTGTCTACAGTTGTTAGGTTATTATTATTTGATTATTGTTCCTTTTTCTGACCTGAAATTTTGAAGATGCAAGGCTGTAAACAGGATGTATGAATATTGGTTAACACGGTCATTAATGAGGTGGAAAATGTAATTTACTGTGCAGAACAATATGATGACACATTTGGGTCAAAAGGCAATGAATGGGAATGTACACTCATTGAAAAGGTTTTGAAGAATGTGATGGTTCAAGTCTCAGATTCTCAGTCCTAATGCTTTACGCTATTTTTGGTGTTGTGAAGATGAGCGTAAAGTATTCGAGAAAAGATGGAATGTTAAGTTTGCAGAGAACAATTGTTAGGTCACAGTTGGAACATTGAGTGAAATTTGGTCACCTTAGACCAAAAAAGCCATTGACAGATTTGAGTGAGTATTAAAATTATGAAGGATTTAGGTAGACACTTACCTTTAATTGAGGAAATAGTGTTGACAAAGCTTTAATTTATAATAAGCACTAATAGCATGTGGATTAGGTTGGGAAAGGAAAGGATTTGCATCTAAGATGTAACTTCATGTCCACAGGAAATCCTTAAGAGCTTTAAAACTAATCAAATATTTCTGAAATATAGGCTCTGTCATAGTGTATGAAAATGGGGCAATCATTGTGCGCACAAGGAGGTGAATACCACCTAAAACAGATTTGTCTGTTCCTGTATCCACTTTGAAATTGTATCCCTTTATACATGTTAACTCTCCTCCTCTTCCAATCAAAATGTATCACATAAATTTTGATCTGTCAAATATCTGCCCAACTCACTGTTGGCTACAACTTTGAATTTTGCTTCATCACCATTCTTTGAAATGATACTGGCATATTTAATTCAGGTCATCAAATCCAGGTCATAAACAAAGTGACTTATGGTAATCCCGGAGACAGCAAGAACTGCAGATGCCGGAATCAGAGACAACACAGTGTGGAGTTGGAGGAGCACAGCAGGCCAGGCAGCATCAGAGGAACAGGAAAGTTGACATTTCGGGTCGGGACCCTTCTTTCCTGCTCCTTTGATGCTGCCTGACCTGCTGTGTTCTTCCAGCTCCACACTATGTCTCAGGGTGATCCACTTAGTTTGAAAAAAGTAATTGTCTACCACTTCCTTTTCATTGATGCAAATTTTATGTATTTGCATTTCATTCCCCTTCTTAATTTTATGGGCTTCAGTTTGCTGACAAGTCTATCATGTGATAAGTTTGTCAGATGTAATTTGCTTTCAACAAACTGAACCATCATTTATTAACTCATGCTTCTCCATGTGACAATTAATCTTGTCCTTGATTGTGGAGCTGGATTTTAATTTACAAGAATGCATAGATTGAACCGAATAAAGATCATGAATACCTGCAAGGTTGAAAGTGCATTGAAAATTCAGCAGCTAGCTGCCAAGCACTGGGCTTTGCTGTAGTGTGTTGGGTTGTGTGTACCAAACACCGTCAAGAAGTGTGTTATTGATTAATAGATATGAATCACTCAGTTGACATTGATTCTTCACTTGAAAGCAAAACAAGAAATTTTGCAGCAATTGAGGTGACTGAGAAAATCTCAGTGACATTTGCCAGCATATAATCAATTCTCCTAGGTTCTCTTTCACATGTTAATGAATATTGTGATGGCGCACCCTCAGACATTTGACTTCTTCTGAGGAGTCAACTTCAACAACCTCAAGCACATGAGACTGGCCATGTGGGTGTTAAATCTTATTATGTCCAAGCAGTCAGTGTTGTAACTTATACGAGCATTGGAACTTAAGCAGGAGTAGGCCTGTTTTGTCAATCTTTTGTTTTTTATTCACTTGTGGGAACATCAACGTTATTGGCTGGCCAGCATTTATTGCCCTTCCCTAGTTGCCCTTGAGAAGGTGGTGGTCAGCTGCCTTCTTGAACCATTGCAGTTTACATGTTGTAGGTTGACCCACAATGTCCTTAAGGAGGAAATTCCAGGATATTGACCCAGCAACAGTAATGGAACGGTGATATATTTTCAAGTTAGAATGGTTTGGGGGGGAAGCTTGCAGCTGGTGATGTTCCCAGAGATCTGCTGCCCTTGGAAGTGGAAGTGGTTGAGTGTTTGGAAAGTGCTGTCTAAGGAGCCTTGGCGAGTTTCTGTGGTGCATCTTAAAGATAGTACACATTGCTGCTACTGAGTGTCGGCAGTGGTAGGGGTGGATGTGGTGCCAATCAAGTGGGTTGCATTGTCCTGGATGATGTCAAGCTTCTTGAGTGTCCTTGGAGCTGCACCCATTCACGCAAGTGGGAGTGCTGACTTGTGCCTTGTAATGGTGCATAGGCTTTTTTGCGGGGGTGGGGGGGGGAGGAGGGGTGGGGCATGGTGGGGCGTGGTTAGGAGGTGTGTTATACACTACAATATTCCCAGCCTCTGACCAGCTCTTGTACTTATCTGGTGAGTCCAGTTGAGTTTTTGGTCAATGGTAATCCAAAGGAGGTTGATAGTGGGGGATTCAGTGATGGTAACACCATTGAAGGTCAAGGGGTGGTGTTAAGTGACTCTTATTGAAGATGGTCATTGCTTAGAATTTCCGTGGTGCATAGATTAGTTTGATCATAGCGATCATCTATTTCAATGTATTTGTCTTTTTCCCACATTATTCTTGTATTCTTTTAAGGCATTGCTATTTTGAAATATGCAAATCTCAGCTTTAAACATTTGAATAGCTGAGCCTTCACAGCATTATGGGTAAGGAATTTCAAAAATTCATAACACTCTTACTTACAAGGTTTCTCCTCATTGTGGTCCTAAGTGGCTTTCCCTTATTTTGAAATTGTGGTTTGGTAGTACAGAACCTAATTATTACTGAAAAAAGCATATTTTGTTGAAAATTTTCATTTGTACTCATTGTGACAATGTGAAACCATACCAATTCAAGGGATAACCAACATTCATACTGACTGTGAGAAGAATACTAATGAGTTGGCAAAGTGGATTCAGATTGATCGGGAAGTTGCCATGGAGAATGCAGCAATTAATGATGACTGACAGTTTAACTGTTGGGCTTTGTTTAAATTTTGAATAAAGGCTGGTTAACCCTGATTTATTTGGGAATTGTCCCGAGTGATGAACCAGTGAATGGCTATTTTGTTGAGCTGAAATTATTGCAATGCATGTACATGTTCTTTCTGTCTCCAAGGCCCTTTATTTGCAAGTAGACTCCAGTTGTTAGAAGTCCCTTTGTATATCTGCACTTTGTAAACATTTACCATTTAAGAAGTACTCTGCACATCTATTCCTCCTACCAATATGGATAATCTCACATTTTTCCACAATATATTCTATTACCATGTTCTTGTCCAATCAATAAGTCTATCCAATTCTCTTGAAGATTCTTTGCATCTGCCCCACAGCACATATTCCAAATTAGTTTTGTGTCATCTGTGAATTTTGAAATATTACATTTGGTCCCCACAAACAAATCATTGGTATGTATCATGAATAGTTTGTGCTGATTCTTGTGGTACAGCAAAATTACAGCATGCCAACATGAGAATGACTGACTGATTTATTCATATGTTTGTTTTCTGTCCATTAGTCAACTATTAATCTATGTCACTGCGTTACCCTGATGACCCATGTTGCTTAATTTTTCTGAACAACATCATGTGGGGGACTTTATCAAGAGTCTTCTGAAAATCCAAGTATGTTAATCCACCAATCAATTCTGTTAGTAACATCCTCAAAAAATCTCCAACAGTTTTGTCAATTCACAAATGCATTATAATCATGAATATGATCATATCTCACTTGCTGTTGACCTTAAGTCACTGTGACTGAATGTTGCATGACATGCAACTGTCTGATATTTAATTCAGTCACTGGATAGCTGGGAATTTCCCTTTCCTCATCCCCAGTGGCCAGGGGTACTGAGAATCTGCCGATTTCCAAATCCTCTCCCTGCCCACTGTGAATAAAAGTTGGAGGTTCACTGTTTAAAAATCAGGGATTGTCCATTTAAAACAGAGGTGAGTCATCTTTTTCTCTCTCAGATGGTTATGAGTCTTTGAAACTCTCCTCAAAAAAAAATGGTCGAAGCAGAAGCCTTGCATATAAATTTTAAGACAAAGGTAGATAGATTCTTGTTAAGTCAGGGGTGAAAGGTTTTCAGGGCAAGGGGGAACTGCAGAATTGAAAATAAAATCAGATCAGCCATGATCTTATTGAAGGGGATTCAAGGAGCTGAATAGCCTTCTCCTGGTCCTAATTTTTATGCTTGTATGTTGTCACTTGATCTCCATCTTTTCTTTTTCTGTCTTCTCTTCTGCTAGGAGAGAAAGGAATCTGCATGCGAGCGTAATGACATATATTTGTCTAATAGGTGGAGAACATTTATTAATGATGACTATAAGTGTGAGTGGGAGTGATAGACAGATGGGCCTGTAAGAAAATGCATAACAGAAGGGAAAATTGCACTTTTGAGATAAGGGTTATGAGGAGTGATGTACTGCATTTGTCCTGAGAAGGCACTGCGAAGGAATAGGGACAACATGCACGTTAGGTTGTAGGTGAAATGCTTTCCCCTTTCATGCCCTTGTTCCTTCACCAAACACCTTCCTAAATTGGACTCAGTAAGTTTCCAATGATGGCTTCTTCTGTCATCTATGGCCACGTCTTCTTGATTTCCCAAATAGGTTTCTTCCTTCTTTTGGTTTGGAGGGAGTTGAAAGGCTGGAGATTTTGGGGGTCTCACAGCCACAATAGTATATGCAGGAAGGCACCTGTGAAGTGGGGTGCCTTTGAATGCCTCCCTTCCATTTCTGATTGCCTCTCTTCCTTCCAACTTCAACTCCTTCAACTTGCGAATTTGGATTGTCCTTTTAAACATTAGAGTTCAGATAGCATTATATATTAGATCGACATACCTGACAACACTGGTTGTGCAGAAATAAAACTAAATTCAAATGGAACTGCTGTGTTAAAAAAATCATTGCAATATGTTTAACCTATTTTCAGATTTCCTAAATGATGTTGAATCATTCGCTCCCAACACGAACTCTAAAGTGAGGAAAAAAAATGTTGAATTTATGTTGTCTCTCACGATCATTAAATATCTCAGAAGTGATTTACAGCCAATGAGGTCATTTTGAATTACAGCCACTGTTGCCACGTAGGGAACACAGCAGCCAATGTGTACACAGCAATCTCCCATGAGCAGTCAATCTTACTGTCTTGATCATCTTTTACCATAATGTTGATTGAGGGATAAATATTGTTCAGGACGATGACTATTCCAATGCTCTTTTTTAAAGTCGTGCCAGGAGATCTTTTACAGCAACTTGAGAAGGAAGTCAAAGCTTAGTGTCTGATTCAAAGACAGCGCCCTGACAGTGCAACTCTCCTGCCCATCACACTGGCCTTGCTTTTTATGTTGAAGTCCTGCAGTGAGACTTGAACCTAAAAACTTCCGACACTGAGGTGCAATTGCTATAGCTTGCGCATAACTGTCTGGTGGGTAATACTTGTGACCCTGCAGCTCTGTTGGACCACCTATATATCATGAAATATTATGATCAGGGTCTCTGTCATTTCAACCATTACTTGCTACAATAGCCTATGATGCATCTCAAATCAGACTGAGTGAGTGCTACCAACCTATCAAGTTCCTTAACTTTGTCTACTTTTATCCACCAATTTCTCCAACTGATCTCTGATATTATGATATTGGGCACTATCCCCTTTTGTGAAGACAAAATCTAGGCACTCATTTAGTACCTCAGTTATAGCATCTGCCCTCACAAGAGATTTATTTTTCTCACCCCTGATGGGCTCCACTTCCATTCTCTTTTCAAAGTTTATACATTAGATAATACCTTGAGCTCCCTATTATGGTTCTGACTAATTTTACATCATGCTGTCTCTTTGTCTTCTTTCATTTTCAGTTCTCCTTTTCACTCTGCATTCTGCTTGATTCCCTCCTCAATAATAACTCGACTCCTTAACGTGAGTCTCCTTGATCTGTTTAATTTCAATCTCATTACCTTTAATGCTCCAGGGAGCTATGGGTTTGGCTTTTTCTCTCTGGGAAGGCTTTTGGTCTCTGCCGAAACAATATTCTTTCTTGAAGGCCTCCCATTGCTCATTTACTGTTTGCTGGCAATTTTTGTTTAATTTCTATTTGGGCCAGACACCTTGCAAATTACTTTAATTAGCTCACTTCCTGTACATGTTTGATTGTTTCCTGGCCCTTTATATAAACTCGAAGTCTAATGGTATCATGATCACTGTATCCCCAGTGGTCTCTAACTGAACCATGTTCCACTTTCCAACTTCAAATGCAATTGGTATTGTATCTGTGGATATGCAGTTTAAAGTAGCACATACTTAGCACTTCGTTATTGCATATTGCTATATTACTTCTGGGAGACATAAACTGTTTGGATTATTAAAGTCATCATTACAGATATAATGGATACTGAACTCAAATGCACACTTCTTTTCAAATTAACACATGAGTATGCAATGAGTCTCATAGGATCTACCAGTCAGTGTTTATATATATTTTCTGATCAATTAGGGTGGCACAGTGGTTCGCACTGATGGCCCACTGTGCCAAGGACCTGGGTTTGACTCCAGCCTCGGCTGACTGTCTGTGTGGAGTTTGTACAGTCTGTGTCTGCGTGGGTTTCCACCAGTTCTCTAGGTTCCTCCCACAGTCCAAAAATGTGATTAAGTGGTTTGATTGTTCGAAATTGCCCATAATATCCAAGGATATGCAGGCCATGCGGATTAGCCATGAGAAATACAGAGATAAAGGGAAAGGGTTGGGGGTGGGGGGGCGTGCTCTTTGGAGGGTTGGTATGTACTCAGTGGGCCAAATGGCCTGCTTCCATACTCTAGGGGTTCTATGATAACTTGTTGAGAAATTTTATTACATGCTTCTGGACCAGGTTGGACTTAAACCTGACCATCCCCTATAAGCATATATCATATAAAATTCGTTTTCAACCAAGAATACTTAATTTAATTGAGGTATATACAATTCTAAAGGGGATTAACCAAGTAGAAGTAGAAAGAATGTTTCCTCTTGAGGGGCAATCGAGATAAGAGATCATAGCTTTAGAATAAGAGGTAGCAGATTCAAAACAGAGATGAGGAAAAAAATTACTTCTCACAAAGGATTGTGAATTTAATAGTTTCTGATTTAAAGGAACCCGCAGAATTTACTATCCCAGAGTATGGTGAATGCCTGTACATTGAGTAAACTGAAGGAGGAGTTAGAGATTTTTAATTAGTAAAATAGTGAAGAGTTAAAGGAAATAATAGTGAGTTGGAGTTGAGACCAAGATGAGATCAACCATTAAAAAAAAGCGCAAATACTAGGATTGAG
This sequence comes from Rhincodon typus, assembly GCF_021869965.1. Taxonomy (NCBI): domain Eukaryota; kingdom Metazoa; phylum Chordata; class Chondrichthyes; order Orectolobiformes; family Rhincodontidae; genus Rhincodon; species Rhincodon typus. The sequence continues at coordinate 141,195,610 of NC_063332.1, read as the reverse complement.
AAGCATAAGCAGGAATTGCCAGGAAAACTCAGCAAGTCAGGAAGCATCTGTGGAGAGAAAGCAGCGTGAACGTTTTGGGCCCAGTGACCCTTCTTTAGAACTGATTGTAGCTAGGAAAAGGTTCGTAGGAGAGGGGGGACGAGTAAACAATAGGTGCAGATGAAGCCTGGAGAGAGAGAGAAAATAACAATTGGACAAAGGAATGTGTATAGAACAGCCTGGGGAAATCAATGCCTGCTAATTAGGACCATTATCATCTGATAATGGGATGATTGTGGTTGGATTCCATGTGATGAGAAGTCCTGTGAATCAGGATTGGGATAAGGACATGTGAGATGGTGCTCAGAGCCTAAAATTATTGAACTCTATATTGAATCTGAAGTCTGCAGGGACCCCAAATGGAAAATGAAATGCTGTTCTTCCGGTTTGCGTTGACTTTCACCGGAGCACTACAGCAAGCCTGAGACAGAGATGGTGGCAAGGGAACACACGAGTGTGTTGAAGTATATGAAGGACATATATCCCACCTCAACATCCACCCCATCTTCAGCATATAAACCAACCTTTCCCTAGCTACAATCATAGAGTTATAGAGTCATATAGTACATAAACAGGCCCTTCGACCTAAATAGTTCCATTTGCCTGCATTTGACAAATATCTCTCCAAACTTTCCCTATCCATGTACCTGTCCAAATGTCTTTATAATTTTGTAATTGTACCTGGCTCTACCACTTCCTCTGGCAGCTCGTTCCACATAACCACCACCCTCTGTGTAAAAAAAAAGTTGCCCCTCACGTCCTTTTTAAATCCTTCCCGTCTCACCTTAAACTTATGCCCCCTAGTTTTGGACTATCCTACTCTGGGGAACAAATCATGGCAATTTACCTTAGTTATGCCCTTCATGATTTTATAAACCTCTATAAATGTCCCCCCTCAGCCTCCTAGCATTCCAGGGAAAAAGGTCCTAGCCTCTCCTAATAACTCAATCCTTCCAGTGTCTAACATTCTTGTAAGTGTTTTTTATGCCCTATCCAGTTTAATAACATACTTCCTGTAGCAGGGTGACCAAAATCGTAAAGAGCACTCCAAATGTGGGCTCATCAATGTCTTGTACAGCTGTATCATAAATTCTGAAGAAGGGTCACTGGACCTGAAATGTTAACTCTGCTTTTTTTCCATCGCTGCTGCCAGATCTGCTTAGTTTTCCCAGCAATTTTTGTCTTTATTGACGAGATCAACCTTAATCATCTATATAGTGATTGTAATGAGGTCAGCTAGGTGGACCTCACAGAATGATTTCCCTGATTAAGACTGTTAATCTGGTCCAATCGAGGAGCCCTGACTGACAGATAAGAACAGGAGATTCAGACATTCTGCCACCCTGACAGGAGGCTCTGAGGCAGCTGGATCAGAGTCGATGACTTTCCATGTGTAAATAACAGGTGACTTGGTGATAGGATACTGGCCTCTGTGGAGTTATTTTAGTGGCAACAAGTGCAAAACGTGCTCCTGAAGAAATTCACTCACAACAGTGATGTTTGAGTTGGGGTAAACATTTCTGACATCACACCATTATTTGGGAAGCTTGACTCTTGAGCCTGCTGTCAAAGATTGTGGCCAGTGGAAATACTGCTTCATTTTTTGGGGCAAATGACATTTGGACAGAAGAAAAGCAACAAGTAATTCACCTGATAGCTTGTGGGCTTGCAGCTTTTTCAGTTATTAATACCTTAATGTTACCTTAGCCACTAGACAATAAAACCTTTCAAGAATTGACAGATTTAGTTAAGGAATTTTATGACTCCAAGTCTCTCTAAATCTGATGCTTTTTTTTTAACTCAACAATTCAAGTACCAGGGAAATCCATAGCGGGAGCAAATTATTGCAGATGCTGGAATCTATATTGAAAACAAATGCTGGAGATCACAATGGGTCAGGCAGCATCCATAGAAAGAAAGCAAGCTAATGTTTTGAGTCTAGGTGACTCTTCATTAGAGCTGATGTGAAGTGTGGAGCGGGCAGAATTTATGCTATATTTGGGGATGGGGTAGGGTATAGAGTGCTGGGGGAGAAAGGATGTTGATAGTTCAGATTAAGTGATCAGAATGTGAGAATGGCAGAACAATGGTGTGTCTAACTGCCAGACTTGAAAGAACACAACTCCACTGGGGTAGGGGTAGGGGTAAGGGAGGGAGGAAATGGTGACATAGAATGTAACAAGTAAAGCTAAAAGAAAGGGAAGGAATGGGAGCTGGTTCACAATTTGAAGTTATTGAACCCAACACTAAGTCCAGAATGTTGTAAACTGCCTATTCTGAAGAAGGGATGTTGTTCCTCCTGTTTGTGATGTGATTGACGGGAGCACTGCAGCACGCTGAGGACAGACATGTGAGCATGTGAGCAGGACGTTGTGCTAAGATGACTGGCTATGGGAATCGGGGTCGTGCTTGTGCACAAACCAGAGGTGTTCTGCAAAGCATTCACCCAGTGTGCATTTAGTTTCTCCAATGTAGAGTAGCCACTTTGGGTGCAGCGAATACAACACACAAAATTGGAGGAGGTACAGGTGAAGTGCTGCTTCACCTAGAAAGACTATTTACGCCCTTGGATGGTGAGAAAGGACACAAAGGGGCAGGTGCACCTTCTGTGGTTGCATGGGAAGGGAGGTTTGGTGTTAGTGGCCGATGAATGGATGAGGGTGTCCTAGAGGAAACAGTCCCTGCAAAATGCAAACAGGGGAGGGAGGAGAACATGTGTTTGGTGGTGGCATTCTGCTGGAGTTGTCTGAAATGGTGGAGAATGATCCTTTGAATGTGGAGGCTGGTGGGATGAAAAGTGAGGACAAGAGGAATCCAATCACACTGTTCTGTGTGAAGGGAAGGGCAAAAGCACGGGTGATAGGTCAGATGTGGTTGAGGACCCTGTCAAACACAGTGGACGGGAAACCAATGTTATGGAAGAAGGAAGCCAGGTCAGAAGCGCTGTTTTGGAAGGCGGCATCGTCTGAATAGATGTGACCTAAGCGAAGGAACTGGGAGAATGAGATGGAATCCTTGCAGGACATGGAGTGAGAAGAGCTGTAGTGAAGGTAGCTATGGGAGTCAATGACTTCATTGTGGATGGCAGTGGATTGTTTATTTTCCAAAATGGAGCCAGAAAGGTCAAGGAAAAGAAGGGAAGTGTCGGAAATGGACAAAGTGAAAGTTGTAGAGGAGTAGAAATTGGAGGCAATATGCACAAATTTTTCAAGATCCTGGCTGGGGATTGAAGTGGCATCGAAACAGTCGTCATTGTACTGAAGAAAGAGTTATGGGAGGGGTCCAGTGTAGGACTGGAATGAGGATTCTTCCATTAAGAGGCAGGCATAACTGGGACCCATGTGCCCATAGCCACTCCTTTGATTAGGCATAAGTGAGATGAATTAAAGGAGAAATTGTTCAGTGAGAGAAAAAAATTCAGCCAAGAAGAGAAGAGTGGTGGTGGATGGGGATTGTTCAGGCCTCTGGTTCAGGAAAAAACTGAGAGCTCTGAAACCATTCTGGTGGGGAATAAAGATATAGAGGGATTGGACATCCATGGTGAACAGGAGGCAGTTAGGGCCAGGGAACTGGAAATTGTCAATAGGGTGGAGGTAATCAGAGGAATTATGGATGGAGGTGGGCAGGGTCTGGACAAGTGGAGAGAGGATGGAGTCCAGGTTGAAAGAGATGAGCTCACTGGGGCTGGAACAGGCTGATATGATTGGCCTACCAGGGCAGTCTGGCTTGTGGATTTTATGAAGCAGGCTGTCCTATAGAGTTGCGGGGGGGAGCGCAGATCTCTGGAGGTAGGTTCAGATGACTAGCAAAGGCATGTGACTTTGGTTTAACCCTTAATTTCGTGTGTGAGATTAATGATGTAACCATGCAAAAGGACTTACTAGCTGAAGCCCAACTGGACTTCAAACAGGCACTACAACTGGCTTTGACATTGAAAATATGCAAGTGGAGCATATGAGTTCCAGGGTATTCTGATAGAAGGAGACATCCTGTTCAGTCTGACTGAGTTTGGGGAACACCACTTGAGTGAATGCAATTGCATAGCCTCAGTCAGGACATATCCTTTATAGGTGGACTGTAGGTTAGTCAATAGCAAAGCCCCAAAATAAAGCCAAGTCTCAGCCAAACAATTAAAATTATCTTCAGGATCCAGGCCAGCAAGCCATTGTAGTTCCTGCCTGTATGTGGACTTGAGACAACAAAAGAGTCCCAGCAGACCTAAATTGAGTAAGAGAACTCATGGGCCAGTATCCAGGAGAGTGCACACCCTGGAAGGTCCACCTACATCTGGTTTGGAACAGTTGAATTGCTTAGCAAAATCCAAATCAGAACCAATCAAAATAAATGTCTTGTTAAATGTGCATCTGGTTCTAATGGATGTCAATATCAGCACGGTCGTTTCAGTGATCGCAGAACCAGACTTTAACAAAATTTGCTCTGGACTCGAATCCTTAAATTTGCGCAAGACCTCAGATAGACTGAGAATCCTTATCGGGGAACCATTACAGATTAATGGTACAACTTCGGTTCTAGTTTCTTATGAGAAGCAGCTGATTGTAGTAAAAGGCTCAGGCCCAAGTATGATGGGGCAAAATTGTTTGAGGAAGATTCACCTAGATTGGCTCAACATTTTTCAATTAGAAATGGCTGCTGGAGTGAAGTCTTAATTAAATACCCGGAATGTTTTCGGGAAGGTCTAGGGACTATCAAAGGAGCCAAGGCCAACTTGCATGTTGACCAGGAAGCAATTCCACAATTCTGCAAGGCCTACAAGTGCCATTTGCCTTACAGACAAAAGTAGAGGCAGAAATCAGAAGGCTGAAAAGTGAAGGAATCATTGACCAATCCAATTTTTCAGAATTGGCAGCACTGATCTTGCGGATTGTGAAGCCCAATGTGTCGGTTCGCCTTTGTGTGGATTTTAAACAAATGATAAACTGCTTTTTGCAGCTGGATAAATATCCAATCCCTCACTTAGAGGACTTAGATGCAAAGCTGATGGGGTGCTGTCCTTCACAACGCTGGACATGAGCCATGCATACCTGCAATTGTGGTTAGATGTGGATTCCAAGAAGTATGCCACAATTAATACCTATATGGGTTTGTACCAATGTACGAGATTGCCATTTGGGGTATCATCAGCCTGTGCAATTTTTCAGCGGATGACGGAGAACATTTTACAAGGTCTACACCAGATGACCATTTATTTATGTTGCTGATAATTGGGAAGACCAATAAGGAGCACTCAGAGAACTTAGACATATTCCTTAGACATTTGTCCCAGGTGGGCGTATGCCTTAGAAGGTAAAAATGTGTGTTCCGGGCACCCCCAGTGATCTATTTGGGCTACAGAGTTGACAAGATCGGGTTACACCTGTTGGAAGATAACGTGAGGGTGATCATAGGTATCCTGGCTCCCACATTTGTACTAGAGCTCAGGGCAGGTAAATTATTATGGAAAATTCATACAAAACCAGGCCTCCATCCTGGCACCTTTGCATCACTTCCTAAAAATGGGTCAGCGTAGGAAATGGTCATTTAGCTACGCCATAGCTTTCAAGGGATGAAGAAACAGCTATCATTCTCTAAGGTGTTGGCACGTTATGATCCTAAGTGAGACCTGGTATTAACATGTGATGCCTCCCCGTAAGGCATCGGGGTAGTATTAAGTCGTAGGTGGCCCAGTGAACAGGAATACCCAATAGCGTATGCATCGTGGACTTCAGCTAATGCAGATAGAGAAGGAAGGCTTTGGCGGTCATACTTGGAGTCAGGAAGTTCCACTAATACCTTTATGGATGTAAACACAAATCCATGCTAGGTCTACTTAAAGAGGACAAGGCAGTGCCACCCATAGACTCAGGCCGAGTACAGCAGCTGGCTCTAATTCTAAGCACATATAATTACAAGTTGGAACACCATCCAGGAGGCTAAATAGTGAATGCAGATTCACATCAAGCCGCCTCCCACTGGCAGATACACCACTAGTACCACCACTAGAGGAGTCTGTAATTTTATGAACGGGCTTACAGTAACAGCTGACAATATCAGACTTTGGACGCAGAGGATCTGGTCCTATTAAAATTTAAAATGTTGGTGGGGGCAATCAAAGAGCTGTCACCACCAGAATTGAAACTTTTCTGAACCCGGAAAGACCACATCACAGGAGAGGGTGGTAAATTATTATAGGAAGCAAAAGTGATTGTCCCGAGCAAAGGTCACTGCCAGATACTGGCTGAAATCCACTAGCGTTTCCCAGGGGTTTCCAAAATGATGATGTTGGTGAGAAAGTATGTCTAGTACCCAGGATTGGATGCAGACATATTGAGCCCGGGTCCTGGCCTGTGAGACAGCAGTACTAACCACTGTGCGACCCCAATTCTTGGATCACTAGATTTCTGAATCCAATTCTGAACCCCAATATTAATTGGGATTGTCATAGTATAAGGGGTTTAGAGGGGGGAGATTTCGTGAAATATGTACAGGAAAGTGTTTTTATATAAATATATAGATGGTCCTGCAAGGAGCAATGCTGGACCTAATTCTGGGGAATGAGGATGGACACGTGTTTGAGGTGGCAATGGGGGAGCATTTCAGTGATACTGACCACAACACCATATGTTTTAGATTTGTTATGGAAAAAGAGAAAGATGATCTGCAAAAAAGTGTTTCGAATTGTGGTCTGGCAGATTTTATCAAAATAAAGCAGCCTGTGGCCAGAATTGACTGGGATAAGCTACTTGAGGGCAAATCTAGTGCAGAACAGTCAGAGGTGTTCAAAAAGGTCCCTGGGGGGAGTACAGGCCTAACATCTTCCCTTTATGGTGAAATACAGGCTCAACAAGCCCAGAGAACCATTGATGTCTGAAAAGAGAAGTATATAACAGGTACAAAGGGAGCAACATGACTACGGGCCCAGAGGAGTACAGAAGAGTATACAAGAAAGCATTTAAAAGAGAATAGAGAGGGAATGAAAAGATGCTGGTGTGCAAGTTTAGGGAGCATTTCAAGATATTCTATAAGTATATCATGAAAAGGAATATCCATGGAAAGAGTAGGCCATATTAGGGATCAAAGACATAATCTGTGCATAAATCCAGAGGATGTTGGTAGAATGTTAAGTGAGGACTTCACCTCTGTCTTTTCTCTGGAGAAGGAGGATTCAAATATAGAAGTTGAGAAGAGGCACTCAGAGATTCTTGAGCAGATTGATATCAAAAGCAAGGAGGCATTGGAGATTTTGATTAATTTAAAAGTGGACAAATTCCCAGATCCGAATGAGTTATATCTCAGGTTGCTGTGGGAAGAAAGGAAGGAAATTACAGACTTTGTGGATGACACAATGACTGTGTGGTAGAACTGAGGAGGAGGGTGTTATCTTACAGGAGGATATAAACAAATTGGTCAAATGGACATATCAGTGGCAGAAGAAACTTAACCCTGATAAACATGAGGTGGTGCACTTTGGAAGAAGGAATAAGACAAGGGAGGACTCAAAGAATGGCAAGACACTAGGAAGCTCAGGAACCGAACGATCCAGGAATACTTATCTACAGATCACTGAAGGTGGCAGGGCAGTTTAATAAGCTGAATAAGAAGGCATTTGAGATGCTTGCCTTTATCAGTCGTGTTATACACTACAAGAGCAGGGAGGTCATGCTGGAGCTGTAGAGAACTTTACTTAGGCCACAGCTGGAATACTGTGTGCAGGTCTGGTCATCATGCTATGAGTAGGATGTGATTGCTCTGGAGAAAGTATACATGCAATTCACCAGGATGCTGCCTGGAACGGAAGATTTCAGTTATGAGGAGAAATTGTTTTCTTTGGAGCAGAGAATGTTGAAGAGGAACTTGGTAAAGTTGTATTAGATAATGAGGGAACGGGCAAGGTGAATGGAAAGCAGATATTCCCCTTATTTAAATGGTTAATAACAAATTTTCACCCAGAGGGAGGAATGCACTGCCTGGGAGGGTGGCTGTGGTGGGAAACCTTGGGACATTTGAAAAGTACTTGGATGAGCGCTTGAAGAATCATAACACTCAAGATCATGGGTCTAGTGGGAGAAAGTAGGACTTCTGTAGGTAGTAGTATATTTTTGGTGGTACAGACCCGATAGGTCAAAGGGCCTCTTCTATACTGTATTATCCTATGATTCTATGAACATGGACCATTTCACTGCATTGAGGGGCATTCCTGAACCACTCATGAAGTTTTTGTCAGTTGACTCTTGCGAATTTCTGGGAAGGTCTTGGCAATTGATGGCTGCCATATGCCCCACTGATGAGCTTATTAAAGTACCAATGCTCAACAAAGGAAACGTAAGTTGGGGGAATATGGAACTGCTTGAGCAAAGATTCAAAACAGACGTGAGGGGGAGAATGGCCCCATTCGAGCTGCAAATCTCAGTGCTTCATAATTCTGAGCCAACATCAGTATCTGTGCTGATATGCTGGTTAAGGTCAGCTTATTCAAAATAGTCTGAAGACTCCACCTGGGACCTTTATATTCTGCGTACTCATTCAATTGTCAGTGAAATTATTGGTATTGCTCTTTAATATCTTGTCTGCATCCAAAAATTCTGACATTCAGTAATAACAATATTCCAGCATAAAGCTTGCTTTCAAATTAGTTATCTTTAGTCTTGTCATGACTTGGAATCTCCCAGTCGTCAAATACAAACTGTGTATGTACTACAAATCAAACCACAACAATGGAATCAATGATGCTGTAAGGATAAAGGATTCATGTTTGTGCCTTCCTCTACTGAGTTTTTAACAGTTGTGCTGTGTTCTTACTCTGACAGTATTATTTTCCCAATGAATATTTAGCCTAGAAATAACAATTTTATAGCTATCAAAGTTTTAACTGACCACTTATAATGTCATTCCAATATGTGAACACGCAATTGCATGTTTTCCTGAACTTGTGATACATCTTCCCTACTGTTCACACTGGGAGCTATCAATGGTATAGCAGAGTCAATAATTGTGTCCAGCAGCTTTAAGCCATGCGAAGCAGGCAGCGAAAGCTCAAATAACACCAGGGACAAGCGCAGCTGTGAATTTTCTACAGATTACAAGAAATCTTATCCTTAAAATGTTTTGGATGTACTGAAGAAGCCTTAAGGAAATAAGGAAGAAACAGGATTGTTGAACAATGAGATCAATACTCCTATCAAATCATGGAAGAGCTTGGCTTCTGCCTCACTAAAAGGTAAAGGCTTATGCAGGAAGATACTAAACACACTGAGAGACTTCATGCTGAACATAAAGAGGTGAAATTGAGGCATCAGTAGGAGCAGGTAATCCTTTAAACAACTTATTCACCCAACCCTTCAACCAATAACTGCCCCACACGTAGCAGGGGTGGGGGGGCGGGGGTGTAGTGCATTACTGATTAAAGAGAATAGCTTCATAAGAGAGGACATCTTTGAAGATGCATTCATCAAAACTGCATGGGTAGAACTCAGGAAAATGAAAGGCGTAATAACTATGACAGATTATTATATTAGGCTTCATAATAGCCAGTGTGAGATAGAGGAAATAGATATGTAGGCAGATCATGGAAAGATATAAAAGCAACAGGTTGTTGTTTTGGGTGATTTAACTTCCCCAGCATTGGCTGGGACTCCCTTAGTGGTAGGAGCTTAGAATCATAGAATATAGAATTACAGAAGAAGGGCATTCGACCCATCATGTCCTCACCAGCTGCCAAAAGAGCTACCCACCTAGTTTCACTCTTCAGCCCTATCTCCACAGCCCTCTAAATTCACCACTTTCAAATATATATTCTGCTCTATTTTGAAACATCCTGCAGAATCTGCCTCCACCGCTCTGCTAGGCAGCACATTCCAAAGCCTACCAATGCTCTCCTTTCTGTCAACAGCTCCGCAATTTGCTCTCTTACCTCACTCAGCAATCTAGGATGCATCCCACCCAGGCCTGGCAACTTCTCTGCTTGGAGTGCTGCCAGCCTTGTTAGCACCTCTTCATTATCTATCACGACACTACTCAGTTGCTCAACACCCTCATTGTCAACTGGACAATTGTCACCATTTTCTAATTTGATAAAGACAGAAGTAAAGTACTCATTTAGAATCTCTGCCATACCCTTTGCTGCTCCTTTGCGACAGAAATGTTAGTCACATTCAGGAGGGTTTCTTGAAATAATAGTCCAACTAGGGAAGGGACTATATTAAACATTGTATTGGCAAATAAGCCAGGCATTTGAAGTTTCAGTGGGAAAGCATTTTGGAGACAGTGGTCATAATTCTGTAAGTTTTAAGATAATTTTGGACAAGAATAAGACTGGTTCTTGGGCGAAAATGATAAACTGGGGGAAGGCTAACTTCTTTTTCTGAAGAAGGGTCCCGATCCGAAATGTCAGCTTTCCTGCTCCTCTGATGCTGCCTGGCCTGCTGTGTTCATCCAGCTCTACACCTTGTTCTCTCAGATTCTCCAGCATCTGCAGTTCCTACTATCTTTGGAAGGCTAATTATAACAGTATTAGGCAGGAACTGGAGAAATCAGATTTGGGGAGGCTGTTTGAGTGTAAATCGACATCTGACATGTGGGAGTATTGACCTGGGTTCAATACTAGCCTTGGGTGACTGGCTGTGTGGAGTTTGCATTTGATCAAGTTTGGCATCAAGGATCCCTAGCAAAACTGGAATCAATACAAAGCAAGGGAAAATTCTCTGCTAGTTGGAGTCATACCTAACATAAAGGAAGATGGTGTGGTTATTGGAGGTCAGCTTCAGCACACCTTTGCAGAATTTCCTCAAGGTAGCATTTTAGGCCCAACCGTCTTCAGCTGCTTCATCAATGACCTTCCCTCCATCGTAAGTTCAGAAGTATGAATGTGCAATCATTGGCGACCAATGTTCAGTATCATTCATGACTCCTCAGCTACTGAAGCAGTCTATGTTCAAATGTACCAAGACCTGGACAATGTATGGAGTTGGGTTGATAACTGGCAAATAGCATTCAAGTTCCAGACAATAGCCATCTCCAACAGAAAAGAATCTAATCATTGTCCTTTGATATTAAATGATGTTATTATCATTTAATTCTCCACTATCAACATCTCGGTACTATTGACCAGGAACTGAACTGTACCGGTTAGAAATTCAGTGGTTGCAAGAGCAGGCAGAGGCTAGGAATTCTGCAGTAAGTAACTCACCACATGTCTGCCCAAAGATTGTCTGAAACCTATGAGATACAAGTCAGGTGTGTGATGGAATATTCCCCACTTCCCTCCAACAGGACATAAGAAGTTTGACACCATTCAGGGCATAGTTTCCTGCTCGATTGGCATCTCTACCATAACCTTCAACATTGACTCGCTTCAACACCAACACACAGTGGTAACAGTGTGTACCGCCTGCAAGATGTACTGCATAATTTGCAAAGGCTCCTCTGACAGCACTTTCCAAGTCCCAACTTCTAATACCCGAAAGGACTACAGCAGCAGATTCATGGGGACACTATTACCTGAATGTTTCCCTCTGGATCACATGTCAATTTGACTTGGAACTATATTGCCAGTCTTTCACTGCCACTTGGTCAAAAGCCTGTAATTCCCTTCCAAACAGCCCTGTTGATGTTCCTACAGTCCAAGGACTGCAGTGATTCAAGAAAGCAGGGCAATTTGGAATAAGGAATAAATGCTGGCCAGTGACAGCCAATCCTATGAATAAATTAACAAAAGAGGAAGCTGCCATCAAACTGAATAGAAGGCTCAGGAGCTGAGTATCTGACTATAGATATTGATTGTAGTTATCATATTGTGCATTCAGTCTGCTTTAATGTACTCATGAATCTTTGAGATATATTTCCTTGATGTTAGCATGAATGGAAATGATTCATTTTGCGCGACACTTCTAGAACTTGTACCATGAAGATTCCCATGAAATTCTATCTGCAATCTATCAGACTAAGAGCAGCATGAGAGGATAGCCTTAGGAATAGGAATTTTGCACTGTACAGTATTTTACTCTTTGACATTTCAATCAGTTAGAAATTGCCACATTGTTAACATCATTAAAACTCTTTGTAAGCCTTTTATTTCATGAAGACAAATATTAGAAGCAATTACAAGAATAAATAATTATTTCTTAATTGTAAGTATTATAAGTTGAAAGACAAAACCTAGTAAACATTTAATAACTAATACTCTAGCTTTAACCAGTTTTAAATATAAAATCTTCAGAAACTTTGAACTGCTTTCTCAGTTGGAAATGTCAGCAGACTGGTAAAGGGCAAGACATCCAGGAATCAGTATAATGCTTCTGTCTGTGGCTGTTTAACTCAGTTGCTGCACTACCATGTCACATCGGAGTTTTCTGTTCAGCTACCATTAGCAGGCTTAATGATGACTTACATGTTCTGGCGTGGAATCTTCAGCTCCTGGAGATGTTCAACTTGGAGACAGGAAGGGCACTTAAATAGATGGGGTGGTGGCAAAGCCAAACTCTACTGCTTTCTCACTTTCCTAGACTTAAGTTCTTTGTGGAAAACCATGATCAACATTTCCACCCTCCTGACAACTCAGGATTTAAGTAGCCAATCCAATTTGATCTGCCACTGCTGGAATTAACCCAGTGGCAGGAGGATCTGTAACCTCTAGTATGGGGGAGTGGAGAGATTCCACAGTCCATAAGACCATAAGACATAGGAGCAGAAATTATGCCATTTGGCCCATCGATTCTGCTCAGCCATTCAATCATGGCTGATAAGTTCCTCAACCCCATTCTCCCGCTTTCTCCCCGTAACCCTTGATTCCCTTGATAATCAAGAACCTATCTATCTCTGTCTTAAATGTACTCAATGACCTGGTCTCCACAGCCTTCTGTGGCTGTGAGTTCCATAGATTCACCACTCTCTGGCTGAAGAAGTTCTTCCTTATCTCCATTCTAAAAGGTCTTCCCTTTACTCCGTAACTTCACTCAGTAAGTCAGTAACGTGCGTGTGAAACAACATATATCATGGCATTGAATACTGTTTCTAAATGTGTAGCTACATTAAAATGGGACTCTTAAACAAAAAGCTGCATTGGAACTAGAGAGACAATACATATCTTTCAGGCTAATTCGGAAGTCATTAGGAAGACATCATAACTGGTCAGTCAGAAATAGCATGTTTAACTTACTAGCTGTCCTGTGAATGCAGTACGGCAGTATTCTGTGGTTGCATTGACTCTATAGAGTCTCACTGAGGGTCAACATGGTTGGGAAATCATGAACTTTGGCAAGTTTGTTTGATTTCCAATTAATGAGGAAAGGTGTGTAGCTGAAAAGGCTAAGAATTGGCTAAATAAAGCTTTTCAAGATGAAAGTTTTTCAGACCATGGATACAGAAACAATATTCTACCTGGTGTGTGGATCAATAATCCAGAGGTCAAACAGTTAAAGTAATTGGCAAAAGATCTTGAAGAGAGATGAGGATATGATTTTAGTCTTAGAAACCTTATGGAATCTGGGACACTCCATTTGAAAAATAAACTGATTCTGTAACTAAAATAATAAGGAGATGGTCAAGGACTTGAGGGTGAGGCAATTATGGGGTCACAAAAAGAAATAGATACGAAAGCAGGAATGACTACAGGCAGCACTGTGGTTCAGTGGTCAGCACTGCTGTCTCAAAGCCAGGAACCCGGGTTCAATTTCAACTTTGGGTGACTGTCTGTGTAAAGTTTGCACATTCTCCCTGTATTTTGGTCAGTTTCTGCTGGATGCTCTGGTTTCCTCCCACAGTCCAAAGACATGCAGGTCAGGTGGATTGGCCATGCTAATTTGTCCATAGTGTCCAGGGGTTTGCAGGCTTAAGTGGATTAGCCATGGTAAATGCAGGGTTAAGGGGATAGGGTAGGCTGTTTGTTTTGGATGGGATACTCTTTGGAGGGTCGATGAAGACTCAATGGGTCAAAGAGCTTCTTTCCGCACTATAGGGATTCTATAATTCTACTCTTTCAAAGAAATAACACAAATGTGAGAGGTCAAACATCTTTCTGTATGGTTCAACATTGACTGGGGCATGTTCCACAAGTCAGTGGTAGTAGTTTTGGTCCACAGAATGCTTCTTTTGATTAAATGGAGAAAACTCCCTACAGCCCCACCACCCTCTCCCACAAGTTATTCTCATTGACAAACTTGATTCCTTAATTCCATGAACTGTCTGGAATAGCCACAACTGCAGATACAGGTTTTGAATATTTTTTAACTGGAAAATATGGAGTGGAACCTTTAAGAAACCTATTCTTGTAGGCCAGGCTATTCACTACAGAACTTGTTTCAAGTGGGAGGCCAGTGCTGATCATAAGAAGGCTTTAATGTGTATTGTGTCATGAGACATGTACTGTGTATCAGGAAGGTCTGCAGAATTTTTCTTCAATATAAGTTGGCAATAAATGAACCTGCCTATGTTCTTGATTTCAGAGGGTGAGGCTCTATAGAGTTACTGCAACCATAGAATACTGCCAACCTGCATTCACAGGACAGCTAGTGAGTTAAACTTGCTGTTTCTGACTGACCAGCTATGATGTCTTCCTAATGATGTCTGAATTAACTTGAAAGACAGGTATTGTGTCTCTAGTTTTAATGCAGTTTTCTATATATAAGTCCCATTTAATGTACCTACACCTCTATAAATAGGTGTCAATTATTTCACCATCCAACTCTTTAAATGCAGTTCTAAACTAAAGTGTTACATTTATGTGCATATATATAATATATACTATTATAGTAAAACATTTAGCCACTTATTACTGCTCTGAGTGTATAAAATGATGTAAGTAATTAGTGAAACAATTTGATCAGTACAATCAAGTAAAAACTCATTACAATAAAGCTCTAAACAGTTTCTATTGTTGTGTAATTGTGCATCATTTGCCCACTACAGATCAATGCAAAGTCTTCCCACTAACATTATTAGAACAATTATCGATTTTTTTAAATGCAGGAATCTCATGGTTTACAGAATGCATTACAGTTAAACTATAGTGTCTTTATTTAACATTGAAACAAGGAGCAGAAGTAGACCATTTGGCCCTTTGAGCTTCATTATTCCAATTGACGATGGTTAATCCTCTATCTCAATCCCATATTCTTGCTTCCTCCCCTAAGTCTTGATGCCTTTAAAATTTAAAAATGTATCTATCCCTTTCTTGAATAGATTAGGTGACTTGGTCTCCACAGCCTTCTGTGATAGAGAACTCCCCAGGTTCAATACTTTTGAGTGAAGAAATGTTTCTTCATCTCAGTCCTAAATAGTCTACCCAATATCTAGACTCCTCAACAAGGGAAAACATTCTCCCTGCATCTAGTCTGTCTGGTCCTGTTAGAATTTTATACATTTCAATAGTTGCCCTCTCATCCTTCTAACCTCTAGTTAGTACAGGTCCAGTCAAACCAATCCCTCCTCATAGGACAGTCCTGCCATACCTGGTAACAGCTTGGTGAACCTCTGTTGCACTCCTGCTAATTAATGTCAATATGTTTAATTATTCACTTTCTAATACTTCATACATTATAATTTCATCTCTGATTTTTACAGAGTGAAATTTAACCTGCCTGTGTAATAATTTCTCATTTGAAACAAAACCCGAAATAGCTCGAAAAACTCAGCAGATTTGGCAGCATCTGTGGAGAGCAGAGTCAACGATTGGCTCTGGAGATACTTCTTCAGAACTGATTGCAAGCTTGGAAAAGATTGGTGCATATGCTGACGATGGTGGGATTCACAGCGGGGAAGAGTAATCAATAGGTGGGGGGTTGGAGCCGAGACAGAGAGAACAGCAGTTGGGCAGACAAAGGAATGGAAAATGGTGAGTTGGGGAGAAAGTAAAGCTGCTAATGGGGACCATCAGTGGGTGAAAATGAGTTGGTTTTGGTGAAAGCAGCCCCTGTGATAACAAAACCAGGTGGGTGGGGTTGAGGTAAGGACATGGGAGAAGGTGTTCAGGCCTTCAAATTATTGAACTTGATATTGAACCCTGAAGGCTGCAGGGTTCCCAAACAGAAAATGAGATGCTGTTTTTCTGGCTTGTGTTGAACTTCACTGGAACTTCACAGCAAGCCCTAGGCAGTGTTATTCAGGGAACATGCTGGTCTGTTCAAATGATAGGCACCCGGGTGCTGAGGGTAGTTTTTGCAGACAGAATTGAGGTGTTCTGCAAAGCAGTCATCCAGTCTGTGTTTCATCTTATTATGACCACATTATGAGCAGTAAATACAGTGGACTTGATTGAGTGAAGTGCAGGTAAATTGCTGCTTTACCTGGAAGGTATGTCTGGGGCCTTGGTTGGTGAGGAGGGAGGAGCTAAATGAGCAGATGTTACATGTGATTACATGTGAAGGTGCTATGGGTGTGTGGGGAGGTTGGGAGTGAAGGAGGAGTGGGTCATGGTATCCCAGAGGGAACAGTCCAAGTGGAAGGTTGACAAGGGAGGGGAGGGGAATGTGTGTTTGATCATGGCATCACAGTGGAGGTGATGGAAATGGCTGTTTATGATCCCTTGGATGTGAATACTGGTGCGATGAAAAGTGAAGACTAGGGGACGCTATCGGTGTTGTGGGAGGGAATAGAAAGAGTGAGGACTAAAGTGTAGGAAATAGGTTGGACTTTGGCTAAGGTTCCTGTCGACCAAGGTAGCGGGGAATCCTTGTTTGAGGAAGAAGGTGGATATTTCCAATGACCCCCTCCCCACCTATGAGAAGTGGCATCATTAGAACAGCTGCATTGGAGATAGAGAAACTGGGAGAATGCAATGGAGTCTTTACAGCAAATGGGATATGAGGATGCATAGTTCACCTAACCGTGGGAGTCGGTGGGATTCTAGGGCAAGGGCTACTAGACCTGAAATGTTGACTCTGTTTTCTGTCCACAGATGCTGCCAGACCTTCTAAGATCCTCCAGCTATTTTGGTTTTTGTTTAAAATATCCAGAAGCTGCAATTCTTTGTTTTTTTTTAAATTCTCATTTGAATTATTTTCTTCTTGTGTTTGATTATCTAGATTTGATCAATTAATAATTAAATGGGCAATAGTACAGAAGTGTATCTTATGACTATTTTACCCGTAGAGCTTAAAATCCTGATTCATGCACAGTCTCAATTCAATAACATTTATTTGGTAAGTGATTTCTGTCAGATGAAAATTCAATCAGATACATTTTTGTTTTCTCTTTGTCACCCTTAGCTGAGTTTTAAAACTGGAATTTTCACAATTATAGTGGAATATTTAGCCCTTTGTAACTGCATCGATTATTAATTAGGTGGTTCAACATAAAATCTGTGATTTATTCTTTATAGAATGAAGAAATAAGAATTAATCATTCCTATTCATCAGCACCCTACCATTTTCATGTTTTATCAGGTAGCACAGGGCCTGAACAGCTAGGCCTGAAACCAGAATGGGCAACCTTTGAGCTGCCAGGCCCAATGGGGCTTCTAGGATACATCAATACAAATTATCCACACAAGACAAAGTCAGGCAAACACAAGTCTGGACTTGACCTAGAAAATGAGGATGATTTTGTGTATTGGAGTATGGTAAGCAAACTTGCTGGTATCCCAGGTTCCGGCCATGGCCATATATGAAAATGGTTGTACCCTTGACACTTTGGAGGATGAATAGCAAAGGTAACCCAGCATCTTCCATACATGATACTGAGAGCCTATTGGGCACTGTGATCTTGACTTGGAAGATTGATTGGCTGAGAGTCAGTGAACATTCTGAAAGAATGCAGCAGGGAGGGATAAGAAGGAAACCTGACAGCTATTCCTTTTCCAAAGACTCAATCTGGCCCAGCAGTACAGCTCTGACCACCTGGAGGGAGAGAGAGAAAAGACAACCATGACTGAGACCAATCTTACCAAGTTCATCAGAGCTGATACACAACCTAGCCACATTTAACTGCACAGGTAATACCTCATTCTAGTCTGGTAGCCGGTAGTAGCTTAGATAAGGATTGCGACAAAGGCTTAATGTTGCAATTGATGGAGTAATTAATATAAGAATCAGGACTTTTTATCGTGAAAGAGCAGGATTTTAGATAATATTCGGCCATGTTCCAGCAAGTGAAACTCTATTGCACTGAGAAACTGAAATCTGTTTCCTTTATCATCCTTCTACACTCTTAACTGGTATGTGTTCCACTAAGGTTTTCAGGTCAGAAATCTAGGTTAACCCTGTCATTCTGTAGCAGACAAGAGAGAACAGATAAACTGAATTATCCAGAATTGTTGTATTTCTTGTGTTATTTCTTATGTTATTAATTAAGTAATGTGGGTTCAGTTCACATGAAAATCTCACATATGCTTATTTAACAGCTCAGAATACAACTTTGCAGTTACAGATGTAGCAAGAACTACAAATGCTGGAGTCAGAGACAACACAGTATGGAGCTGGAGGAACACAGCAGGTCAGGCAGCATTAGAGGAGCAGGAAAGTTGATGTCAACCCAAAATGTCAACTTTTCTGCTCCTCTAATATGCCTGACCTTCCGTGTTCCTCCAGCTCCATATTGTGTTGTCTTTGCAATTACAAATAACTACATGCATGCAATCTAAATGTAGATTGCTTCTGCTGGGCTGCAGAATCACATCCACAGTAACAGAGCTAGTTATGGTACATGGATAAGATTACGTCCTTATGACAGAATCCTTCTCCAAATTTCCCATTGTTTGACAATTTAGCCACACAATGAGTGCAAGCATTGCTGACACAATGATAGCTATTTTCAGTTCATTCCAAGTACTGGAACAGACAGTTTTTGACAATGTACTGCAGTTCACTGGAAAAGCATTTCAAGACATACATGCTAAATTGGCAATAATCCATATCATATCGTCATCCCAATATTATCACTCAAGCATTCTAGCAGAACATACGGTGAGTACTATCAAATCAATGATCATCAAGCATCAGAACAAGGTTTTTTGCATTGCTTTTCTATGTTGTTGAGCAACATTACTAGAGGAAGCATTACCATCCCCTGCGCGACTTATGCTCAAAAGCTAATGTAAATTGCCTTGCCTGGCAACAGTAGTCTTAACATTGTGAGATGTGGCAACAAAGAGAAATGAAAGTGCTATATGATCAACAAGCAGATACACTACAAAAATATCCACGAGGCAGAGAACGTGAGTCAGAAATCTAATTAAAAATACAGCAAAATTAGTTTTAACTGGGATTTTATGAACCAGAACTCTCAATAAACCTGGAAAAATTATATACCTCAATTACTGGAATTTTACTGTATTATCACCATGTCTGAGTCGTCAGCTGAGGGTGTGCGTCAGAAGGGTCTCTGCTGGTAAGTTTTATTTAAGGCAAAGTTGCATTATTAAAGTGATTTATACTGTCAGTAACGAATAACAGTGATGTCTACATCCATAAGTCTCTGCTGCTCAATGTGTGCTTTCTTATTGATTATGCGGATACCTTGATCAACTGGAATATTTGATCAACTGGCACACTCTTGGTCCCATAGGTTTTGGGTAATAAAAAAACAAGCTTGGATCATAAAAAGTCATCACTGATCAAGGTGCAAAATTGTGAAGGAACAAAATCCAGCTTAGATCGATGTACAACATGCTGATCATGCACAAAGTGAAGAAGATCTGGCAATGATTGTGAGGTGTCTTTGAGTGACAGCAACCAGAGCAAGACAATTATGTAATCAACCAAGAACAATGAAGGACAACATGTACCTCTCTAGTTGGGAATAATTTCACCAGATTTAAATAAATCTTCAAACCTTCAAAGCATCACATTGAAGCTTGTATTTTTAATCTTATGAATGTTTTAAAAGACTGCATTTTCATAATTATCAAATTGATAACGTGCTCATGTACCATCTTGAGATAATTTTCTGATCTTTGGAAAAATTGGAGTGTTGTAAGTCTCACAGCTAGTATGCAGGAGAGACATGCTCATGATATTTTCATTGTACCACACCATGTGACCTAATGGTATAAAGGTCTCAGATCCTATCTTAACTGGGGCCACTTGAAGCATGACATACTCACATGCTAGATTAATATTAGTCCAGACCCTGAAGTATCAACTACTGTAATATATGTTTATTAGGGCTTCAATAAACATTGTTGAATCTTTCAGTACCATGTTACCCATCTTATGTTAAAGAGCTAACATAAACATTGTCTCATCAGGTACAAATGTTCTGTTGAATGTAAAGCCCACATCACAATGGCATATCATAGATCATTTCTCTTTGCTTCTAAAAAGACCCATTCAAGCTAGGAATGTAGTTTGAGATAGTTTCAGGATATTGACATTTCTCAGTCACAAATGGGGCTCAACAATCTTCTGCAGTATGATTTCCACAGAAGCTTGCTTGTCATGTCCAGGAGGAGGGCCCCATGGATGTTTTTTTCAAGCACAGACTTTCTGGAAGATTTAAGGCAGAAATCACAACTGCTACCTGACCTTAAAGAGTCCTTTAGAATTATAAAATACTTTTATAGAGGCTACCTTAGAAGCACAATTCATCTTTGAAGTTACAAATAGGGCATACCTTCACTGGGCATAGCAATATCCTTTTACAAGTGACAGAAAGTGGTAAATACTGGAATAGAATTCTGGTAGAGCTGTTTATTTCCCCTTTTAATCATTCCCATAGGCCAAACTGTTTTCATTTTGCCTTCAATTGGAATTTCAGGTTGTGTTAATATGCCATTAATTGGACTTGAACATAAAATAAATACTTTACTACCATCTGCAAAACTGCTAACAGCTGATTCCATTGAAACAACTTGTCTCTCAGATCCAAAATGGACAGATAAAAGGATCATTAACCCAAGTTACCTCATTAGAGATATATATTCTGATCAGATGCCAACACAATTTTTCACTAGTTTGACTTCTCTTATTAATAGATTGGTTTGATTAAATACCATCTAAAGCTGGAAAGGAAAGCTCTCTTTTTCCATTTAGAGGAATATTTCCCCAATTCCTTTGAAGTCATTTACTTTATGCCACTGTGAGTCATGACTGAGTTTTTGTTACAAATAACAGGTAAGAAAATGGCAGAATGCAAATACTTATCAGTAATATTTATAGCTGCAACAATGATTGAATGTTCCATTGTACTAAGTAATTTGCTGAGCATTCAGATAAAATATATTGATTGAGACCATCTCATTAATTTACCACCTGCATTACACCAACAATGTAATTGAACAGAAGTTTTTAAATCACTGAGGTCTTTAAAGCAAGCCAAAGAAATCAATATGACTTCTTTCTTAAAAAAAATTGTGTGTAGCACACACTTAAGATAGCTGTCAATCATTCCTTCTATCACTTTCCTCATCATGATTTGTGACTGCTTATTTGAGGCCAAATTGCCTTCTTGCCATAAAAACCAAAGAACTGTGGATGATGGAAATCTGAAACAAAAACTGAAATTGCTGGACCAAACTCAGCAGGACTGGTAGCATCTGTGCAGAAAAAGCAGAGTTAGTGTTTGGTCCAGTGACTCTTCTTAAGAATAGAAGGGTCACTGGACCCAAAATGTTAACTCTGCTTTCTCTCCGGACATACTGCCATACCTGCTGATTTTCTCCAGCAACTTCTGTTTTTGCCTCCTTGTCATGTCAACTAAGCAAATGTGATCAGACAAAAGCACTTAAAAGCAGGACCTAAGATTTCCATTACACAAACACATTCCCGAGCTGGCATTGGAAGTCAATGCTTATAAGAGCCACATTCGCAAACTGAACTAGAACTACACAAAAGCATGTCTCGAATGTAGATAGAAGGCTTTCCTTTAGGTGGGGGAATAGTCATGTTGGCTTACTGGCAAAATTCTACTGTTCCCTCTCTATAATGAGAAATTTGGTTGCGTAGCCCAAATCAAATAAGATGGCACACCTCAGAACCCCTCATGGGAAGCCTCCATACCACACTACGTGAGGGCACAATGTGAGACTTCATTATGATGGATGTGGGGGCTCATGAGTTTTTTCAATAACATTGTGCTGTCTTTCTGACTTTATCCAAAGATTACCTGTTTCTGTACCTCACATTAAGATCACCATGGTTGGAGTCACTGAGGCCTTGGTGCAATTCCAAAGAAAGCATAAAAGAAATGTTTCTTTAACTATCTGAAAGACAGTGCAAGTGCCCAGTAAAGATTTCGCAGGCCATTATCACCAAATTGTGTCTTCTGCTGGAACAGGTCTCTCTCAAAAGGACTGGGAGCCAATCTCATTTTGGTAGCTGTCAAGGTCACAGCTGTACTGAATTTTTGTAACAGCAGTTTGTCTCAAGGAGAACTTGGGGAAAGGTGTGACATCTCTCAATCCTTAACCAATAAATGCAACTAGAATGTTAATAATGTCATTTTCCTATAGCAGAATTGTTCATATCCTTCCTCCTTGACAAGTAGAGTTAAACAGCTTTGACAGTGAGATTCTCCAAATTTGGAGGCCTACATCAGATATCCTGGGATCTGTCATGACTCTTATGTATTGAAGCTCTCAGGTTCCTGCATCCTTCTGAAATCCTTGAGCCACACAGAAAAGGAATACACGTTCCAAACATATCTCTTAGATCCTTTATGAAACTTCAGACTGAAGCAGAATGAAGATACAATGCTGCTCACACTTCCACCAATATCAGGATGGAAGGGACCATTCACCACCTTAAAATTAGGCTTTGATGCCTGGAGCTTTGCAGTGTAGGCCATGGTCTGACTCTCTAGACATGTGTGAGTGTAGAATAATGTGTGTAGGCCTGGTTCTAGGACAATCCTTGCACATTGTACTTAGCCACAATGTTGTCGACATTAATGTGCATTTTCATAGAGTCATAGAGGTATACAGTATGGAAACAGGCCCTTCAGCCCAACTCGTCCATTCTGACCAGGTCTCCCAAACCAAACTAGTCCAACTTGCCCGCATTTTGCCCATATCCCTCTAAACCTTTCCTATCCATGTGCCTGTCAAAATATCTTTTAAATGTTATAATTATGTCCACCTCTACCACTTCATCTAGTACCTCACTCCATATACGCACCACCCTCTGTGTGAAAAGGTTGCCCCTCAGGCTCCTTTTAAATCTTTTCCCTCTCACCTTAAACCTATGACCTCTAGTTTTGGACTGCCCTAACCTGGGGAAAAGACGTTGGCTATTCAACCGATCCGCGCCTTGGTGTTCTAAAAACCTCCAGAAGGTCATCCCTCAGCCTCCAACAGTCCAGGGAAAAAAGCTCCAGCCTATTCAGCCTCTCCATATAACTCAAATCCTCTAGTCCTGGCCACATCCTTGGAAATCTTTTCTGCACCCTCTCAAGTTTAGCATCATCCTTCCTACAGAAGGACAACCAGAATTGTACACAGTATTCTAAAAGTCGCCTCACCAATTGAATTTCAGAGGTGAATTCCAGAGGTGAGGTGAGGTGAGAGTGACGGCCCTTGACATCAAGGCTGCATTCGACTGAGTGTGGTATCAAAAAGCCCTAGCAAAACTGGAACCAACGGGTATTGACGGGGGGGCAAACTCACGTATGATTGGCGTCGTACCTGGCATATAGGAAGATGGTCGTGCTTATTGGAGGTCAGTCATCTCAGCTCCAGGCCATCTCTGCAAGAGTTTCTGATAGTGTCCTAGGCTCAACCATCTCCAGCTACCTCATCAACAATCTTCTTTTTATCATAGAATCCATACAGTGTGGAAATAGGCAATTCGGCCCAACAAGTCCACACAAACTCACCTCGCTACTCTGTAACCTTACCTTTCCCATAGCTAAACCACCTAAGCTACACACCCCTGGACACAACGGGCAATTTAGCTTGGCCAATCCACCTAACCTGCACATCTTTGCACTGTGGGAGGAAACCAAAGCACCTGGCGGAAAACCAGGCAGACATTGGGAGAATGTGTATACTCTACACAGACAGTTGCCCGAGGAAGGAATTAAACCCAAGTCCTTGGCGCTGTGAGGCAGCAGTGCTAACCACTGTGCCACCCCATCACAAGTGGGCATGTTTGCCAATAATTGCACAATGTTCAGGACCATTTGTGACTCTTCAGATACTGAAGCAGTCCATGTTCAAATGTAACAAGATCTGGACAATATCCAGGCTTTGGCTGGGAAGTGGCAAATAATATTTGCACCACACAAATGCCAGGCTATGACCATCGCCAATAAGAGACAATCTAACCACTGCCCTTTGACATTCAATGGTATTACCATCACTGAATCTCCCACTATCAACATTCTGGGAGTTATCATTGACGAGAAACTTAACTGGATTTGCCACATAAACACAATGGCTACAAGAGCAGGTCAGAGGCTAGGAATATTGTGGCAATTAACTCACTTCCTAACTCCCCAAAGCTTGTCCATCATCCACAAGGCACAAGTCAGGAGTGTGATGGAATACACCCCACTTGTCTGGATGGGTGCAGCTCCAACAACATTCAAGAAGCTTGACACCATCCAGGACAAAGCAGCCTGCTTGATTGGCAGTACATCCACAATCATCCATTCCCTCTAGCACTGACACTCAGTAGCAGCAATGTGTACTATCTACAAGATGCATTGTAGAAATTCACCAAAGATCCTCAGACTGCACCTCCCTAGGAGAAAGAAAATATAGTTTCATTATTTCAAATGTTATATTGCAAGTTTGAGAAAAGCACTACCAATCATAAAAACATGCCTGAACAGCTCTTGACAAGTCGGGCTGTTCCAACAGGTTTATGCAGCTTTTCCACATAACCCAACGGGTACCCAACGCTCCTTCACAGAGGATTGTTGATGCTTCTCACCATCCCTGCCCCTGCAAAGGATGTTTTAACCCACAGCACATTGTGACATCATTGATCATTGTTTGTCAAGTTGACTTGCAGTTGAGTGTGGAACAGTCAATGAAGGAGAATGAACAGCAAAATATGTGCAATGATGGGGGTGATCTAGAAGTATGGAGGGCCACTGTGAGAGTGGGTCAATCACAGATGAGGGTGGGTAAGGCAGTCATTCAGGCATGGAAGAGCTTAGGGAAGGAGAGTTCTTAAAAGTAGAAAGAACTGTATCAAACATTAGTTAAGCCTCAGCTAGATTACCACGTTCTAATCACTACATTACAGGAAGGATGTTATTACACTATAACAGTGCCATACCTGTCTATTGTTAACTTTTGTTGAAAACCATCTGTTAATTTTTGAAACGTGCTGTCAACAAACAAATAACCAACCAGGGACAGAAACATTTTCCAGCCACCTTCAGTGTTGAAGGTAATAATTTTGACAAGTCTCATTGCTCAACCTATATCTCAGAAAGTGCTGCTTTCAAACATCATAGCCTGGGTGTTATATGTTATGAGCAAATAGCCATATATATGACATTCCTGGACTCTTTGTTTGAATGAGTTGTCATATAAAACACCAGCAAAGGAAAAATAAATAACTTTTGCCTGCTGGTATTAACAGTAATTTTCAGGCTTATAATTAAAATAGCTACCAGGTAGCAAGTAGCAATACACCTTATTGCAAAACACAGGGGTCAACTAAGCAGTGGTGGTAATACTTAGATAAATATATATTGGCCAGACCTTTCATTTAAAATGGAAGCAATGATGAAATAACTGCAAAGAGGCAGGTATCCTGTCACAAAGTCACCTTTTATTTACACTTACATAGTACAAGGACTCTGGCTAGCTTGCAAACAGCCAGTCCCTAGAATGAGTAAAACCTCTGAAACTCTTGTTTCTTTTTCATTCTCTTTCTTTTTCTTTTACTCCCCCACACTACTGCCGCACAGCGGTAGTGCTTATTTTTCTTCCCACTGCACCTATGTTGTGTAAGTGTGGGAACTCAGCGAAAACACCATTGCGTAAATAATTTTATTCAATATTTCCATCACCAGCTAAAACACCCATGTGGCCAGTAACAAGCAAGGCCCAATAGGAGCAATGCTTATGTTAAAAAAGTGAAGTGGGAGGGTGGGAGTTAAATCAAAATAGAGTTGGAGGAGGAAATGGAGTACTCCACCCTGGCAGTGAGAGTCCTGTTTACTTTTTTAGTCTAACAGGAACTACCCTCACAATACATTGGCTGTGGGCAGCCAGCTCAGGGTCAGTACCCTGATATGAGGAAATTCTAAATCCCATGTTTATATTTTTTTTTGTTACCCCCACACTACTGTTATATTTTACCCCATATCACCCATATTGTGCATGTAAGTGCAGGGACCCAGTGAAAGCACCATTGTGCAAAATAATTTTATTCAATATTTTCACCCTCAAGAAAAACACCCATGAGGCCAGGGAACTAGAAATAAGCAAGGCCCGAAAGGGCAATGCTGACATGAAAAAAACAAAGAGAAGTGGATGTGGTGTGTAGGGATTAAATCAAAATAGAGTTGGAGGGGGAAATAAAGCACTCCACCCCCCCCGCAGTAGCATTCCTGTTTATATTTGTCAGCCAGGGTTCCCTGCTTGGTCCAGGTTAACAACCCCAGTCAGGGATTCATACTCGACCTGATCCATATGGCCCTGGTTGCAATCACTACAAATGAGTTCTTACATTTATGTTTTAATTTTACTAGTTGCTCCACTACTTTCTCCAAATTTGCATGAAGCTTGCAAATTTCCATTTACTGAATGATTGTTTGCTTGGCAAATAATTTGTAAGTTCTAGGTAAGGATTAGTGCTGACTCAAGGTTCATAGATGTTAGCAACGTTTCAAAACCCATCCATGTTGGTGACAGCAGTTTGTCAGCTGAAAGAAAAGTGTGTCTAATTGGGTAAGACACATTTGTATAGGTGTGATGAGATCATCCAATTGTGTGACAGCCACAAGTCCTGTTGTAAAACCCACGCAGTAGCTATGGTGACTGTGACCAATTATTCAGAAAAATGGACCTGGTATCAGCAAGGACAAGGGGAAGAATTTTAAAACCCTCTTCCCTGATAGTGGCAGGAAAGGATTTAGCATTTTTAAAACAGTAAACCCAATTGCAACCCCCTTGCAGCACACACAGTTCTGGTTTAATGAAGGAACTCCAAGGAAATGTGACTAACTGGCTCTCCTAAAGCTGATCCTATTTCAAATATTGTAATGAGGCTGTGTGGCTCAGATTGAAGCTGTTTTAAATTTATTGGCTATGGGTGAAGTTTCTCAAGGTCTATTAAAAATCATAAAGCAAAGGCAAGCAAGAATAGCTATCTCTGACTGGTCAATGCCCTTGGAGCACTGCTGGTGCGCTGCAAGGAGCAGCAGTATCTATCCCAGGCCACCCCAAAACTTGTCTCTCTTCCTCTACAATCACAAAACCCTCTCCACATTCAGAGCCCTCATGAACGAATTCCTTTGTACCATCCACAGCATACCACCCTAATTTCTCCAATCCCTGGCAAAGCTCTCAGATTTCCCCTCCTTCAAATCAGTTGGAACACAATTTAAGTATGCCATTTCTACCCCTACAAACCCTCGTGCCCTTCCTCAAGTCATAACTAAGGAAGATAAAGTATGTTGGTTGTGATTATTGGAAGTGAATTATTTTAGCCTGAGAACATTACTGTAGGAGTTCCTCAGGGTAATATCCTAGGCCCAAACATCTTCCACTGCTCCAACAATGACTATCCTTCCATCATAATTGTCAGAAGTGGGAATGTTCACTAATGATTATGTAGTGAACAAAGAACAAAGAACAATACAGCACAGAAACAGGCCCTTCAGCTCTCCAAGCCTGCGTTGACACATTTTGCCCTTCCAGACTACAACTGTCTTCACTTACAATATCCCTCTATTCCTCCTATTCATGTATTCATCCAGGTGCTGCTTGAATGTTGCCATTGTGTCTGCTTCCACCACTTCCTTGGCAGGGCATTCCAGGCACTCAATCACCCTTTGTGTGAAAAACCTGCCTTGCAACAGTTTTCAGAAGCATGCAAACTTCTTAGATATTGAAACAGTCTGTGTCCATTTGCAACAAGCTATGTGCAACATCCGGTCTTGTCATAAGTGACAAATAGCATTCACATCACTCAATTGTCAAACAATGACTATTTCCAACAGTAGAAAATCTAACCATTGATCCTGAAGTTCAATGGCATTTCCGTCACTGAATCCCCCAGAACCAACATCTTGAGAGTTACGATTGACCAGAAACTGAACTGGACCAGCCATATAAATATAGGAATAAAAACAAAGTTGCTGGAAAAGCTCAGCAGGTCTGGCAGCATCTGTGGAGGAGAAAACAGAGTTAACGTTTCGGGTCCGGTGACCCTTCCTCAGCCATATAAATACTTTGGCTAAAAAAGGTCAGATACTGGGAATTCAATGGAGAGCAAATCACCTCCTGTCTTCACATTGCTGTCCACCTTCTACTAAGGCACAGCAGTGACTCACCAAGTCTCCTCTGACAGCACCTTCCAATTTGGGATATCTACTATCTAAAAGAACAAGAGCAGCATCTGCATGGAAACACCACTGTTTGCAAGTTCCCTTCCAAGTTATACATTATGCTGACTTTGATCTAAATCGCTAAGCCTTCACTGTTAACTTGGTAAAAGTCCCAGAACTCCATATCTAGTAGCATTATAGGTATACCTACACCACATGGACTGCAGCAGTTTAAGAAAGCAGCTCACTACCAAATTCCCCAGAACAATTAGGGATGGGCAATCAAGTCTGGCCTTGGTAGCAACACCCACATCCCATAAACAAATAAACAAAAATTCTGTTCATCCTCCACATCTTGGAATCAAAAGTATACGTAGCCCAGACATGAAATTCATTAAGACCTCTGGGAAGCTCACAATTCCAACTTTCCCAATTGTTAGTTTCTTTTTGTGATCTCACTATCTCTCCGTAAATGTCTTGGCCAAAAAATTGTTAGAAACAGTTAGATTTATACTTAATACTGTAACTCTATTTCTTTCAGATTTTTTGTGCACATTCTGACTATTTGCATCTTCACAACAAGAGCATGTCAAATGAAATAGAACATGTATTTTCAATTTAGTTTATACAGTTAACACCAATATGATAAACTGTGCATTGTGTACTTAAATCAAAGCATGAGTTGATTTGCAGCTTACATATCGTTGAGAATTAGACGTTTGTTTAAATATGAGCGATGAGTTAATATTTTACTTTGCCAATCTTGTAATTCTAAAACGGGATAAGTTCTGAAGAAAATTCATATCCTAGTTAAAAAACAGTACTGAATTTTCCCAGGCCCTGAATGACATCATCAATGATGATTTAGTTCAAAAAATATGATGAGAACAGAAAACTAAGGGTCTCAGTTTTCTACTCAAGGTAATAATGGCTGGATGAGAACTGTGCTAGTGAATAGCGATGGGCATATTTGCATGCATTGACACCTCATTATTATCCAAACTCATCTCATTTATATGTAGTTTTCTATTTTTTCAGGCAGCAGGGAGGAAACCAGATGATGACAATTCCTGACATGAAGTCAGAACAGGCACCTGGTGACTGCAGCTTTCTGGCATATTCTCTGGGCCTCCATTGTGGCCAACACCTCAGGGCATTTCCATGGGGAGTGACTGCCTGCAACCTCTGTCCATGGAGATAGACACTGACCCTTTGAGACTCAGTTAGAAAACAGTTCAGCACATCAATACTGTTCTTTGGAGATCACTGACACCATACATTATATGTGGATAGAGAGAAACAGAGTGAACATTTCAAGTTCACTCTGACCCTTCCTCAGAACCTTATATTGCAACAGTGCTGCCACCTGGTACCCATCACAAACTTTAGAACAGAATGTACCTCAGAGGCCATAACTTGCTTTCTTAGTGCTCACTTATTTTATGCTAGTTTGGATGCATGCAGCATCTCTGTTTTGCCTTGCCTTTAGTGTAGAAATATAGCCAGTTTTCATGATTGGTAGCAATGAACACTCAAGGGACTGTAGGGCAGGTGTGTCATTAGTCAGGGTCATGAGGTTTTCTGGTTTTGAAACTTTGTTCATGAGATGCAGGTGTTGATAGCTAGGTCAGCATTTATTTTCTATCTCTATTTGTCTGGAGTGCATTTAAGTGTCAACCACAGTGCTGTGAGTCTGGAGGCACATGTAGGCCATACTAGGTATGGACAACAGATTTCCTTCCCTGAATTAGTGAACCAGATAAATGTTTCCAACAATTGACAATGGTTTCATGGTCATCTGCAGACTCTTAACTCTAGATTTTTATTGGATCCAAATTCAACCATCTGACATGGATGGCATTTGAATCCATCTCCCCAGTATATTACCTGGGTCTCTGGATTAATAGTCTAGCAATAATACCACTAAGCCATTGTTTTCCCTGAATGAGTGAGTTGGAAGTGCAGAGGACAGGAAGGGTTAGTGGTTGGGAATGATGGGATGGACGATAGCTCTCAAGACAAAATGCTGCATGTGGTACTGGGAGTGATAGATCATGAGCCTCGGTGGGAGGTGGGTGTAATAGCAGAGTTAGAGTGAAGATGGTAGCACTACCCTTGTGAAGCACAGGTCATTGAACTTTTTGCAGTACAGTTTCTGGTCCTCCAGGCTGCAAACACTTCAGGCCAGGCTGAAAGCATTTGTCATAGCTTGCAGCTGGCACCTGTGGGATGAACACTGGAAGACCTGGCACTGGTGAGCATTTCCCCACTGCCATGCACAACATAGGATGGCACTGTGCACATATGATGCATATTTAATGAGATCAGCAGATAAAACTGGAGGATAAATGTTGCTAGGGCTCACAAGAGGAAACCTTCTGTGACCACTTCTAAAATTGGCAATTAGTTGATTTTTGGGCAAATTCTGCTCATTTATTTTGTTTTTCTCTCCATAGATGCTGCCTGAGTATTTGCATTTCTTTACTTTTCAGTCTTCTATCATTGCCAGTATTTTGCTTCTATTTCTCTATTAGATGAATTCTATTACTTTGTAACACGGGGACAGATTTTATGACCCTCTCCTTCTCCTCTCCCATACTAAAAATGATGTATTTGGGAGTGATGGAGCTTGTAAAGTAAACTAACCCAACCACCTTCAGGCACACGCTTGACCTCTCTTCCATATTGTGTTGAGCAAGGGGAGGATCTGGCAGCCTGTCTATCTCCGTTAAGGCTTGCAGATGGCTAATTAATAGTTTCACTTCGAGGGCCGAAGGGCCTGTACTGCGCTGTAATGTTCTATGTTCTATGTTCTATGTTCTACTTGGGTCCTCATTTCACCTCTGCTGTTATTTTATTATGTGGCAGGGGGAGGTAGAAAGGCTAGCATCTTTCACCATGAAGTCTGCTGTTGGTCAGGAAGGAGAAAGGTCCCTTTTGGGCGTTCTCCAGTGTCAGCAGGTGAACATCCCCAAGGTCATACCCACCTCCTTTAATCATCTCGCTTTGATCTTTCATTCCCTCACTCCTTGGCTGGTGTCTGCCAGCTGGATCCATTCAAAGTTCTGAGATTACCATAATGATTGGTGCCCAGTGTCTTTCCAGTAGTCCCAGCAATGGCCACTGCTCAAGCTTGGTGCTGCTGGGACCTCAGAGTCCCTAAGGTAGTTCTCACCATGAATTAATTAAAGTTGCATCTGGGCTTTAGTGTGGGTGGTTTCACAACCCTTGTTTTGTTCAGTTGGGCAGGAATGTGGCGCCACATATCATCCAGCATATGGTTTTAAAATGTTCTTTCATTGATTTTGTGTCACCTGTAAAACCAGCATCTGTTGTTTATTTCAAATTGGCCTTGAATTAAGAGGCTTGATCCTCTTGTGAAGTCTCAACTATGTTGCTGTGGGTCAAAGACAGGCCAGGTGAGGACAACAAATTTCCTTCCCCGAAGGACATTCATGAATTAGAAGTATTTTTACAACAATCAAGTTTCCAGGTCACAATGAATGACACTACCTTTCAATTCTCGATTTATTAACCCAATTTAAATACGACCAGTTACCATGATGGGAATGTGAACCTCCTAAATCAATATGTAGAGGGTCCCACTTGGGAGGGTGCAACACTGGACCTCCTCTTAGGAAACAAGGTTGGGCAAGTGACTGAAGTGTCAGTCGGAGACCATTTTGTGGTCAGTGACCATAACTCTTTTAGTTTTAACATAGTTATGGAAAAAGATAGGATAGGTCCACAGGTTGAGGTGCTAACCTGGACCAGGGCCAATTTTGGGGCCATTAGGCAGGATCTAGCAGAGGTCGATTGGGTGAGTCTGTTTGAAGGAAAAGGAATGACTGGCAAATGGGAGGCTTTTAACAGTGTGATTTCAAGTGTCCAGGGACAGTATGTCCCTGTTAGGGTGAAGGGAAAAGCTGGCAGGTTTAGGGATCCCTGGCTGACGAGGGATATTGAGGCTCTGGTCAGGAAAAAGAAGAACGCATACATTTGGGTTTAAGCTATCCGGCTCATGTGAATCCCTAGATGACTATAAAAAGTGAAGGAGCACACTTAAGAGGGAAATCAGAAGAGCAAAAAGAGAGTATAAGATGGATCTGGCAGGTAAGGTTAAAGATAATCCCAAGAAGTACCATAGCTATATTAAGAGTAAAGGGGTGGCTAGGGAGAGAATAGGCCGCCTTAAAGATCAGCATGGCTGTCTATGTGTGGAGCCACAGGAGATGGGGGAGATTTTTAATGAATATTTCTTCTCAGTGTTTACTGAAGAGAGAATCGTGGATGCTAAAGAAATAAAAGAAACAAGTGGCAATATTTTGGGCCACATACACATTACCAGAGAGGAGGTGTTTGCAGCCTTAAAGCACAGTAAGGTGGATAAATCAACTGGGTCTGATCAAGTTCATTCTCAGATGCTGTGGGAGGCTAGGGAAGACATTGCAGAGGCCCTTGCAGAGATTTTTAACTTCATCTTTAGGAACTACAAGCCAGTGAGCCTGACATCAGCGGCAGGCAAGTTATTGGAGAGGATATGGAGGGACAGGATCAACCAACATTTGGATAGTCAAGGTCTGATTAGGGATAATCATCATGGATTTGTGCACAGGAAGTCACGTCTGACAAATCTTTGAGAGTTTTTCGAAGAGGTAACCAAGAGGATGGATGAAGGTAGGGCAGTGGATGTTGTCTATATGGACTTTAGTAAGGCCTTTGACAAGGTCCCGCATGACAAGCTAGTCATGAAAGTTAGGTTGCATGTGATTCATGGAGAGCTAGCTAATTGGATTCAAAATTGGCTCGATGGTAGGAAGTAGAAGGTGATGGTTGAAGGTTGTTTCTTGGACTGGAGGCCTGTGACTAGTGGTGTGCCACAGGGGTTGGTGCTGGGACCTTTGTTATTTGATCTGGACGTGAATGTACAAGGCACGATTAGTAAGGTTGCAGATGATACAAAAGTAGGAGGTGTCATTGATAGTGAAGAAAGTTATCAAAAATTACAGAGGGAAAATGCAATTCAATTAGTAGTTTGTTGAAAGCGGCATCACTGGTGGACAGGGTGGTGAAGAAGGCATTTAGCATGCTGGCCTTCATCAGTCAAGGCATTGAGTGTAGGAGTTGTACAAGTCGTTGATGAGGCCACACTTGGAATCTTGTGTACAGTTTTGGTCACCCTGTTATAGGAAAGACATAGTTAAACTGGACACTGTGCAAAGAAGATTTACAAGGATGTTGCCAGGACTAGCAGACCTGAGTATAGGGAGAAGTTGGCCAGGATAGGACTTTATTCCTCGGAATGTAGGAGAATGAGAGGTGGCCATACTGAGGTGTATAAAATCATGAATGGCATGGATAGGATGAATGCATATAGTCTTTTTCCCAGGGATTGGGAATTGAAAAGTAGGGGGCATAGGTTTAAGGTTAGAGGGAAGATAGATTTAAGAAGGACCTGAGGGGCAACTTCTTCACACAAAGAATGGTGCATATATGGAATGCGCTGCCAGACAGACTGGTTGAGGCAGGTACAATAACAGATACAATACATAGTTTAAAAAACATTTGGATAGGTACATGGATGAGAAGGGTTTCGAGGGATTTGGACCAAATGCGAGTGATTGGAACTAGCTGAGTATGCACCATAGTCAGCATGGACCAGTTTGGGCTGAAGGGCTTGTTTCCATGTTGTATTACTCTATGACTCTATGACTCTGTCACAATAGCATTATTAAGCTGGTCCTCTGACTTACTCATCCAGTGACCTTGCCACTAAACCATTGTTTCTTCATGGTTTCGCCAATACAACTTTAAATAACAAGAAGGAAATAATCCTCAAATATTTCTCA
This sequence comes from Rhincodon typus, assembly GCF_021869965.1. Taxonomy (NCBI): domain Eukaryota; kingdom Metazoa; phylum Chordata; class Chondrichthyes; order Orectolobiformes; family Rhincodontidae; genus Rhincodon; species Rhincodon typus. Next base: position 141,161,348 of record NC_063332.1, on the reverse strand, counting down.
TCTACAAAGTACGTTCTGTCCTTGGCCTATTGTCTGGTGTTTAGGGAAATAGGGGACTGTCATTTTGCTTGGTTTTAATTAGGTCTATGCATCTTTTTATGGGCTGGTGATGAACTGCATTCTAACATTCTAAAATTGTCAAGCATCTTTAAAAATGATTATTTTTGTCTTCCTACTTTAGGCCAGCTTCACATATATAATTTGGATGAGATTGTCAAAATGTTGTTTGCATTTCATAAATAAACATGAGCCAGGAAGAATAGGGATACATTCCCCCTACCACCAATTCCAAACTAAACTGTATCCACAGCTACCTTTCCATCAGACCTCACAGTAACTGTAACTCCCACCACCAAACTCTCCCATCCATGAAATTGTCCCCTACAACTGTTATCATGCTTGCTTCCAGGTGGATACCCTGCTGAATACATAGCAAGCAAAGTGTGGAGTCAATATCACTTGGATAAATATGTCCCTAACCTGGAGTTTCTGAACAAGGAAGCACCAGTTAGAACAGTTAATACAGTGCCAAATCACGTAGAGAAAGCAGAAAAAAGAAAGAAAGAAAGTGGCAGATAGAGTAGAAGATGGGAAAGTGTGAGGTCATGCACTTTGGTAAGAAGAGTAACAGCATGGACTATTTTCTAAATGGGGAGAAAATTCAGAAGTTTGAAGTGCAAAGAGACTTGGGAGTTCTAGTCCAGGATTCTCTCAAGGTAAACTTGCAGGTTGAGTCAGTAGTCAGGAAGGCAAATGCAATGTTGGCATTTATTTTGAGAGGACTTAAATATAAAAGCAGGGATGTACTACTGAGGCTTTATAAGGCTCTGGTCAGGCCACATTTGGAGTATTGTGTGTGGTTTTGGGCCCCATATCTCAGGAAGGATGTACTGGCCCTGGAGCAGGTTCAGAGGAGGATCACAAGAATGGTCCCAGGAATGAAAAGCTTAACATATGAGGAACATTTGAGGACTCTGGGACTATACTCATTGGAGTTTAGAAGGATGAGCGGGGATCTAATTGAAACTTACAGAATACTGAATGGCCTGGACAGAGTGGATGTTGGGAAGATTCTTCCATTGTTAGGAGAGATTAGGACCGGAGGCCTTAGAGTGAAGGGAAGACCTTTTAGAACAGAGAGAAGGAGAAACTTCTTCAGTGGTGAATCTATGGAATTCACTGCCACGGAAGGCTTTGGAGGCCAGGTCATTGAGTACGTTTAAGACGGAGATAGATAGGTTCTTAATTATCAAGGGGATCAAGGGTTCCAGGGAGAAAGCGGGAGAATGGGGTTGAGAAACTTATCAGCCATGATTGAATGGTGGAGGAGACTCGATGGGCCAAATGGCCTATGTTCTGCTCCTATGTCTTATGGTCTTATGGTCTTATGGAATTAAGAGAGATAAAGGAGGCAGAAAGAGCTTCCTTAAATTGAAATTTTAAAAACAACTAATATCTGAAGGGACGGAACTCCACTGTTAAAGTTCGTTTTCAGTACCAATGAAGTTATATGGCAGCAAGTAGCCCAGCATCAAAAATTTTATGACTTTGGAATCAACAAGCATGAACTTGCTCTAGCAGGTTTAGAGGACATCTATCATCTAAGTACATGATCATACATGGTTTCAGGTGAAAAATATTGGACAAAAAATGGACCAGAGTCAAGTAACAGAGCTACTGTTTTTTAACATAATTGATATATACTTCTATACATAAAAAGCAATCACCCTGAATACACCTTCCTCATAGATTGATGAGGTCATAGTGGGTGTGTTTTGATCGCATAAGCACAAACCTTGAATATTTTTAAAGAATCAGTTAATACCATTTTTACACATTGAAAATTTCAATTTAACAATTAACACAGTGTTAATCATGATGGCATCTACAATAATCTTCCCTATGTAGTAATTCCTCAACATTTCCAATAACTGTCTCACCCACTCCCCTTATGATACCTGTGTCTTCAGTCCCCTTGTGGCCCACCTGTCACCCCCGCACCAACATTTTTACAGTTCCTTATCTCCTTTCAGTTGCTTTGTCTCCATCCAGGTTCCTAGTGCTCCCCTACCTCTCAGAATCCATTGCTGCCTTTATACCTCCCACAATCTATCTCCCCACAGACCCCCACACAGTCTGCCCCAGTCCCATTATGATACCTGTCTCTCCCAGCCCCTTGAAACCCACTTGTCACATCTACCCAATCTTTTGCAGTCCCCATTTCACCCCGCCAGTCCCCTTGCAGCCTTCTTCCTACCCCTTAGCCCTCCCCTGCATCACCCTACGACAAAAATGATGTTTCTGCACTCCAAGTCAGTTCTCAAAAAAATGATGACTGTCTCCCAAACTTCATCTTCCCCAGACAATCAGTGAACCCAACAATAACAAGCATAGAAAAGAATGTTTCTATAATTGGAGCAGCTCCTCACCCTTATCTTAATTTTTCCCTGTTTGGTCAGCTCCAGGACTGGATTTTCCAGGTTAATTTAGAGATTCGAGGCTGGGCTATCTTCTGCCCCCATTTATTTTTGGCATCGGTGTGAGTTAATTTTTAATCACCATCCTTGCACTCACTTTTTGCAAATGTCTGCAGTGAAACTTAATATTGGATCTGGCAGCCCAGAGTTAAATCGAGAATACTGTGAAGTACCATCTAAAGTTGCTCCCACTGAAAGGACAGGAGCCTTCTATAAACTATGCTGCAGCTGGTGTAGAATGGCAGAATAACATTAGACCAGTCAATGGCACCCTCACATGATTTCTGACCCATTGTAATGGCACTTCACGAGATTTCTGCTGCTATTTGACAATGACCTCCATTCCCCACTGTATCCCTTCGCATGCACATTGCCTTTCATCATAGCTCGTTGGCATCTGAAAGTCCAATAAACCCATGCACCATTCATAAAATAAAAATTCAATATAAAATTCCAGCCAATTGCCTTTAAATTCAAGTGAAGTGCCTCTAAAGTACCTCAATTGATGTACTAAATAAACACAGAAAACATTGGAGAAACTCAATAGGTCTGGCAGCATCTGTAGAGAGAGATAGGATTATGGTTACGTTGGCATTTTGAGTCCAGTATTACTGTTCATCAGAAACAATTGATGTACTGTGTATTGTTGTTAAAAATCTTCATTCCATCTTTCCTGCTGCTTGTAAAATTTGGAAGTAATGTCATGACTTTGGCCTGACTGCATTTTTAGCCCTCTCCCTCCAACAACCCTAATCCTACAGATGTGGTAATATTCTGGCCACTGCTTCTGGCTATCAGAAAGAATCCTTGAAGTCTAGGTGTATAAGAGCTCCTGCTGATGCCTTTCCTTCCCTTCATTCTCCTCCAGCTTCAACTAAAGCCTGGCTTTCCTTTGTGTTACCTCTATAATCTTTATTTCACACAAAGAGGATCATAATGGTAGTTCCTGCAACCATTGGAAAGTGATCTGACCAGAACCCTTGGAGTCAGAACTAAAGCTTTAACTACGTGCAGCATCCTTCCGTGAAGTTGTTGTCTGATATATGCTTAAGTAACAGTGGATGCTGATATTGCCTCTGGTATGTTTAATGCAAAGTCCTGACCAATATTTATAAAGACCTTTTATGACTAACTGCCACATTTGTCAGGGCACTTTTTTCTTGTAGCATAGGGAGTCTCAAATTGTCAATGTAGCCAGTTCCTTCTTTATGGCAGCAATGGAGACTAACATGGGACCATCATGAGGTCAGCTCCAAAGCCTATTGACATGTTTTCCTGCCTAGCCTTGGTCTGGACAGCATGGTCCGAAAGAAATCAGCTCTGGGGCCCAACTGTTCCTTCCAACAAAACCTGAAAAAATGGTTGCTGTAGAAACCATCACTTCCTGTCTCTTATTTAACATTCTCCTTGATGATGCTTTCACAGCTCAAGCCTCTTCCTCTGAAAGATTTACACACCACAACATGTCTCAACATCCCCGAGTAACACCTCCCATAGCAATTCTGAGTCTCACAGCTCTATTTTCTCTCCCACTGGTCTCACTCTGAAGTCATACCATTTTTTCAAGCTTCAAAGTTGGTCACAGTGTGGCTCAGTGATTAGCACTGCTGCCTCACAGACCAGGGACCCAAGTTTAATTCCAGCATTAGGAAACTATCTGTGTGGAGTTTGCATATTCTCTCTGTGTCTGCATGGGTTTGCTCTGGTTTCTTCCCACAGCCCAAAGATGTGCAGGCTCGGTGGATTAGCCATAGAAATTCAGGGTTAATTGTTGGGGAAGAGCGTGGGATGATCTTCAGAGGGTCAGTGTGGACTTGATGAGCTGAATGGCCTGTTTCCACTGTAGGGATTCTATGAAGCACTGTCATATGATATAATGTGTTGGAATAAATAGTCCCTCTCTTATTTTTTGTTTTGTTCCCTCTTCTATACACTCTCTATCGTAAAGAGAATATTTTTGAAATTTTTTTTTGTTTCTAAATTAATCTGTGTAGAAAATGCTGAATTACATAGAATTTACAACACAAAAAGAGCATGTTGGTTTCAGAAAAGACTCCTCCAATTGCCCTTTTATCTATTCTCATCGTGTACTCAAATAACTAGGTGCTTCTCTATCACTTGCATTTAACTAATGTTTCTTTAAACATATCTATGCTATTTACCTTAACTATTTCGCATTTTAGCCATTCCTTGGATAAAGAAAAACAAGTTGAAGAGCATATCCCTTTAATGTGGCTGACTCATTAGTGTTGATCTATTCTGAGATACAAAGTCCTATGCACATTCTCAGAGTACATTTTTTCAATTCAGTTCATAGAGACACAACTCTGGGCAGAAATGGCAAGCATAAGCTCAGATATTCAGGACAGGCTGAGGCTAAAAGTAAAATCTTTAATGAAAGCATTAAAACAGACAAAAGACAGTTCAACTGATAAATGGATTCGCATTATTACTGCAATGTAAGTTAAAAAAAGTACAATGGAAATTTCGCTTATTGGGAAAAAAATGGAGCTTTAAAGTAATTTCTGAAAACATTTTGAGTGATTTGTAGGGTGACACTGCAAAGATAGATACACACTGTGAGCTTTTGGGCATTGCACTGTGTGGCATCTGTAACATGGAAAATAGCTGTCACAGTGCCTTTTCTTAAGAAAGGTAACAATGAAGCAAGCTATGAAAAATAAGGAAATATTATAAATCTAAAATTTCTCTAAAGTTTCAAAGCTGAAGGAATGAAGTCCATACTTGGTAATTGTTTACTTTTGATAACAGAGTGATTGACCAGTACTTATTAACAAGAATTACAGCATGGAATGTTATTTATCCCCATACTTAACTTTCCAAGCAATTTTCACCAGAAATTTATGTTTTAAGAGAGAAATATAATTTTTACAAAGCTATTACTGAATATCACAACTCAAGTTGCAAATTTTCTGTGTTTATGTTTCGAATCCTTTACATGAAAATAGTGTTGGGGACTGGTTGCTTAGCTTCAGTGGCTAGTTTGCAATGCAAAATATGCCAACAGAGCAGGTTCAATTCCTGCACTGCTTGAGGTGACCTTGAAGGCCTCCCTTTCTCAATCTTTTCTCTCACCCCATGGCAACCCTTGGTTAAACCATCACCAGATGTCTCTCTCCAATGAAAGAGCAATCTATGGTCTTCTGGGGAGTTTAAGGGTCAATTAGCTCAGTTGGCTGGACAACTGATATTGCAATATAGAGTGATACCACTATAATTTAAATTCCTTCACTTGCTGAGGTTACCATGAAAGACACTCCTTCTTAGCCTCTCCCCTCACCTGAGGTGCAGTGACCCTCAGGTTAAGTGACCACCAGTTGTCTCTCTCAAAACAGAGTGCAGTGCTATGATCTGTTAAGACTATGGTGACTTTACATTGCACATGAATACAATATCATTGCACACAAAGCAGAATAGGAAAAAAGCAAAACTGTTACGAAAATTCTAGATATAGTAAGGATGGAACAGAAACTGCCACAGAAAACTGGGCGAATGTATACATGAAGACAAAACATCAAAAGAAGGTGTTTAAAAATAATTTAGCACAATGCAGGACCTGCTTACATTAATACAAGATGTCATTCATCAAAAAAATTATCAATAATTAATCATACAAGGAACAACACCAAGCTAAAGTAAAAAGCAGACAAGACTGCATAGCACAATTACAGATCTTGGCAAATATGAGAGATAAAAGTAGCTAAGAGTACCAAAGCAAGTCACAAGAACAGAGAGACAGAATTTAGATCTCAGCATACCTAGTGTAATTGAAAGCAAAAAATATCTTCTTTAAGTCCAGGAATTTGAAGCCAAATTTGAGATGACTTAAGATCAAAGAAAAATACTTTAAAAAGTAATAGCAGAGATTGGGCAGAAGCAATGCCTTTCTTTCTTTACCTCAGTACAAAAATGTGGCCTCAAAAGTCCAGAAATCTGAGGGTAGATTTGAAAGAGTCCACAACCAAGTCTTTTCCAGGTCTTCACTGCAGCAGATATGGTGGATTAGTGGATCAAATTTGAACTATCAGACAATTAACTTGAGGTTTGGGTTAAAATGTACCCCACAGACAAGTTTGACCAACACACCCCAAAAGTAGGTTACGCGTACCAACAGTGGCAGATTGAGTGACACTAGAACAATGTCAGACCGCAAATCACATGCACCTCAACAGTGACACATCCCAGCAGTGACAGACATGAGTGACACCTCAACAATGACAGACCCGAGAGATACACCCCAATGGCGACAGGTCTGAGTGCCACACCTTAAAGTGACAGACTGAGAGACACACATCAACAGTGACAGACACCAGTGCCATGTCCCATTAGCGACAGATCTAAGCGATGCATTGTCATCGTAGCTGGTTCCTCAAAATCAATTTTGTTGTTCTAAGTAACGTACAATGTGCAGGATGACTAATTGAAGTAAGAAGGTGACAGCTTTTTCCTCTACCCGTAAGAGGAATGAAGCATCCGCTGTTGTACAAGGTCATAGTTCTGAAAAAGTTACTGTTAGAGACTGCATTAAGCTCCACCCAATCTGATGATATCATACAGTATTCAGTGGGGAATATTGGAGAACAGTTCCGGATCTCATCTTAATAATGATATCTAACTACTTAATTAGCTTGTACCCAGTTGCTATCACTACCAATGCTACTTCTTGCTGAGACATGAGCTTCATCTTGTTAGTACACACTTGTGGCTATATATCTATAATCGTAAACCAAATAAACCCCTGGATCCATCAGAAAAAGAGGAATGATGACTGCATCCTTTGACTAAGAAATACACAGGCTTCATGATCAGAAATTGGCTTGTCTGGTATCTCAATGATTCCTCCTGCAGGAGGACTTCAGTAGTTTAAGAAGGCAGCTCACCACTGCCTTTTCAAGGGCAACTAGGGACAGGCAATAAATGTTGACCTGCCAGCAATGCCCACATCCTGCGAACGATTATTAAAACAAAAACAAGTGTCTCATGGCAGTCCACATCATGCTGATGAGGAATCGGTGTGGCCCTGTTATCAGTGCATACACTCCTCCACTTGATTCAACAGAAATGACCAAGGTGAGGTTCTACACTGACCTTGAATATCTCCTAACCCGAGTCCCAGGATGTAACAAATGATCCACCTCAGGGATTTCAATACCAGAGTAAAAAGGGTAAAGGTCTCTGGAAGGGGGTTTAGAAGGAAGGAATTGGAAAAACACACTCTGATAGAGTGTCCTCCTAACAACTTGTCGAGAGTATGGACTAGTCATAACTAATGTCCTGTCCCATCAGTGACAAAAGAACGTGCTCTTATGACAACACCCAACACCTTAACATTGGCATTTACTCAACCACATCACCATTTGAGGATCACAGAGATATTAACATCACCAGCTCCTGGACAGGTATTGGAGAAGGCTGGACCAGTCATTGCCTTATCTGGAGAGGAGAAAGAGGGGTGCGGAGTGGATAAGCTATGTTGGCTGGGGAAGAATGGAGAGATTGGGAAAAAGACAAGGATAGGCAAGGGTAAAGAAGATGTCAGAGCCAGATGTATGAATACAACAGGGAGATCAGGAAAGACGATGGCGGTTAAAAGACCATAAAGGGTGGAACAAGATGGAGAGATGCAGGGGAATTGGAGAAGACAGAAAGGGAACCATATAATTCAAAAGTGGATGATTCTAATCTGCCTATAAACTGTAAAAAATCAAAATGTTAATAGAAGCCTTAACAAGGAGTTCAAAGAATGCTTTCAAAATTCTTTCTTAGAAAGAATGTTCTGAAACTGACCAGAAAGTAGAATGTAGAATAGAGTGTTGACAGCATTAATTAATAACTTCAGAGTAAAGGCACTCTTAAGTAACATCAAGCACAATATGACTGAATTTCATATCTAGTTTGAAAGGGAGAAGAGTGGGTCCAAAATTAATATTTTAAGCTTAATATGAGAAACTACATGAGCATGAAAGCTAAGCTAGCTAGTCTGAATTGGAATAATAGGCTAAGAGATAGATCGGTAGAGAAGCGCTGGTGGATATTTAAAGGGATATTTCAGAATACTCAGAATACTTACCTTTCTACTATAAAGAAAAATTCCAAAGGGAGAACTCATCATTTGTGGTTAACAAAAGAAGATATTAGAATTGATCATTAAGAAGGTTATAACTGAGTACTTGGGAAAAACTCAAGGTAACAGGGAAGAGCTTGCATGATTTTGTAAAAGGGAAATCAATGTTGAAGGCTGAAGTCTGTAAAGTAGATGAGGTGGAAGATGAAAAGTTGTTTCTCCAGCTTGCACTGATCCTCACTGGAGCACTGTAATAGGCTTGAGACAGAAACATCAGCATGGGAACACAATGAAATGGCAGGCAACTGGAAGCTCAAGTCATTTTTATGGATATAGCAGAGGTGTCAGGCAAAGCAGTCACCCAATCTGCATTTTATCGCCCCAGTGTAGCGGAGTCCATATTGTGAGCAATAAATAAAGTAGCCACAGCTGAGGGCCTTGTTGACCACAGTCCAACATTTACTTTTTGGATCTCTGTAGATTTTGTTTTCTTTTCACTTTGCTTGATCCCACTCTTCCCATTTCACTTTTTGTCATGTTTTCAATATTGTGACTGACCTTCCTCTCCCACCCTCAACATTCAGTCCTCAGCAAAGGCTTCAGATTTATTCTATCTACAACCTCACATCATTGAATGTTGAGTTTGGAACGGTGCTGAGCATTTCTTCTACTTCGTGGCTATAGGTTGACTTTAGGACTTAATGTCGATTTCCCTTTCACAAGACTATCCGACTCCTCCCAGTTACCTTGAGTTTTTCCAAGTATCTTATTAATGATCAATTCCAATAGCTGTCTCATGTTGGACCTCTTCTCCCATTTTCAGGACACATTTCACCTCTACCCCTCTCTCTCTTCTCTTATCCTATTGAGATCTTTTCATTAAGAACTACCAGTATGAAATCAGCCATCACAATTTTTCACTTGCTGTAACCTATTTTCCTCTGAAGTTATAGCATTTCACCCCCTCAACTTCAGTTATCACAATGCCATCAAAACTGCTGACTGTGTGATGCTCTTATCATTTGATGAACCAATCTAACAGGCTTCCTGAACCTTCTCCTGGACCATAATCCTACCATCAATCATAAAGCTTTTGTTTTCAAGATTGTAGGAATCTGAGTTTCTATAAGGTCTTCTCTTTATGGCCTCTTATCTCCAAGTCCTGCAACCTGAGCAACTCTCTTCTACCTCCTTACCAATCCTGGTAGATATAATTTCAGCCTCAGCAAAGGGCTCACCTTCATTCCCCGCGCCTATGTAAACAAATTCTGCACACGTCTCAATGTTGAGCTCTTTTTCCACCGCCTCCACCTCTGCACCTATTTCTTTGAACAGGAATCCAACCCACCCTCTGGCGGCCCCTTCTCCTTCCTCCAGCAAACTCCATCCTTTGTCTACCTTGGATTCCGGCATCTGCAGTTTTTTTATCTCTAATCCATCCCGGCCTTCTACCCTCCCTCGACCTCTTCATCTCAAACTGCTGCCGTGACATCAATTGCTTGGATGTCTCCACCCCTCCCACTTACTCCAACCTCTTCCCAGTGGAACGTACAACCTTCCACTCCCTTTCGTCCAACCCCAAAATCACTGCTACATCTGCTGATAAGTTGTGGGGCAGGTTCAATGGTAGTATGATGAACTGACTTCTACATTGCTGAGGCCAAATGCCAACTCTCTGACACCTTTTCCTACCGTCCCCTCGATCATGACCCCACCTCTGATCACCAAGCCATCATCTCCCTGACCATTAACAACCTCATCACCTTGGGAGATCTCCTGTCCACAGCCTCCAACATGATAGTTCCCCAACCCCGTACCACCCGTTTCCATCTCCTGCCCAAGATCCATAAACCTGACTGCCCCAGTTGACCCATTGTCTCTGCCCGCTCCTCCCCCATTGAACTTATCTCCTCCTATCTTGACTCTGTTCTTTCACCTTTGGTCCAGGAACTCCTCACCTACATTTGTGGCACAGCCCACACCCTCCAACTTTTCCAAAACTTACAATTTCCTGGCCTCCAACGCCTCATCTTCACCATGGACATACAGTCCTTGTTAACCTGTATCCCTCACAAGGATGGCCTAAAAGCCCTTCACTTCTTCCTCTCCCATAGGTCCAACCAGTCCCCCTCCACTGACACTCTCATTCGCTTGGCAGAACTGGTTCTCACCCTCAACAATTTTTCCTTTGGTTCCTCCCACCTCCTACAAACCAAAGGGATGGCCATGAGTACCCACATGGGCCCAAATTATGTCTGCCTCTTTGTAGGATTTGTGGAATAGCCCCTATTCCATAACTACACCAGCACCATCCCTCATCTCTTTCTCCATTATATTGATGAATGTATCGGTGCTGCTTTGTGCTCCCACGAGGAGCTCGAGCATTTCATTTACATTCCTAACACCTTTCACCCTGCCCTCAAATTCACCTGGACCATTTCTGACATCTCCCTCCCTATCCTGGATCTATCTGTCTCCATTACCTGAAACTGACTTACTACCGACTCCATTTCAAACCCACTGACTCCCACAACTACCTCAAATACCCCTCCTCTCACCCACCTTCCTGCAAAAATGTTGTCCCATACTCTCAATTCCTCTGCCTCTGCTTCATCTGCTCCCAGGATGAGGCATTGTACTCCAGAACATCCCAGATATCCTCCTATTTTAGAGACCAGTTTCCCCTCCTCTGTAATTGAGGATGGGCCCTCAACTGCATCTCCTCCATTTCCCGCATTTCTGCCCTCAAACTCCCTCCCCACAACAACGTTAGAGTCCTCTTCGTCCTCACCACACCAACCTCCGAATCCAACGCATCATCCTCCGACATTTCCGTCACCTACAATCAGACCCCACACCAGAAAGATATTTCCTTCCACACCACGTCTGCTTTCTGCAGGGACCATTCACTTCGCGACTCCCTCATCAGCTTTATACTCCCCACCAGCATCTCCACCACACCCAGTACCTTTCCCTGCAACCGCAAAAGGTACAACACATGTCCCCACACCTCCCCCTCAGCTCCGTCAAAGGCCCCAGACAATCCTTCCAGATCTGGCAGAGATTCACCTGCACTTCATCCAATCTTACTTATTGCATTCGTTGCTCCCGATGTGGTCTCCTTTATGTTGGGGAGATCAAACACAGACTCGGGGACTGGTTTGTGGATTATCTGTGCTCTGCATGCACAAACCAACCCAAACTTCCAGTTGCCATCCATTTTATTTCCCCCTCTCACTCCTCTGGCAACATGTCCATCCTTGGCCTCCTCTACTGTCAGAGTGAAGCCAAACGTAAACTGAAAGAACAACACCTGATATTTTGCCTTGGGAGCTTACAGCCCAAGGGTCTGAATATTGACTTCACCAGCTTCAAAGTCCCTCCACCCCCAGCCTTATCCCATGTCCCACCTCCCTGACCTGTCCTAACCAGTCCATCTTCCTACTCTCCTATCTGCTCCACCCTTCCCACTGACCAAACACTATAATCCCTTACCTGCATCCACCTATCACCATCCCACCTTCTTTTCCCCAGCTCCACCCTCCTCCCTCTATTTATTTCTGGGATCCCCTCCTCCTCACTAGTCCTGATGAAGAGTTTCGGCCCAAAACATTGACTTTCCTGCTTCTCTGATGCTGCCTGACCTGCTGTGTTTGTCCAGCTCCATGTTTATTGACTCTGGCTTCCAGCATCTGCAGTCCTTACTATCTTCAAGTCATTAAAAATGATTGTTGGTTCTTTTTCATTCAGACTCTTAAAAATACTCTAAGTAGAATTGTTGCCAAATAAAGTGTTTTCACTCAGGTTAACATGGAGGTTCACTCGGATGCAAAGCAATAGCAGGAATATTTCACTGTCCAATTTGTCATGTTATTTCTCATTTCTTGCTTCTGGCTATTCTTGTTTCTTCAACTGTCTAATCGCAGCATTGACTGTACCAAATGTCAATGATGTAGATGAAAACTGCTCAATAATTCAGATTTATTTCCACCAGACTCCTCCATAAATTGTTGCAATGTGCACTGTAAAATTACTTGTTGAACCACTGACAATAACACAATTATTTTAGAAAATGGTTGCCAAATGACTCCATCTTCCCCCACAAAAGGTGCTGTTTTTGATTTCAGTGTGAGAATGTAGAGCAAAATGTAACAGTCTGGCCTGGTTGTTCTCTGAAATTGCCTACGGAATTTCATTGCAAAGCTTCAATTATTGACTAACTGAGCAGTATCTTCTTTAAATGTGACACTTGTGGCAAATTTTTGTTCCACAAAGGGTAATATGTTCACTGGTGCTTGTGACATCTAGTTTCATTAGTATAATATTTCATTCACAAACGAATAGCAGTAGTGGTTCCCCAAGGAAATTTCTCTTTCATTTTTGCATTTACCATTAGTCCTTCAATGTTCTCCTAACAATAATTAATATGAATTATGATACAATTATTTGCATATAATTTTGTGTAATTTATATTATTTTTATATAATGCCTCCTCCAATTTTTCAGTCTCCTCATCTCAATGCATGATTCACACTTGGGCACACTTCCACAGACAATGGCAGCCCAAAAGTTGCTTGCAGAAATACCCCATTGTAATTACTTTTCATGTGTAACCTGTGCCTGCAAGCAATTCAATTGCTGCAGCATCATAGTGGTTCCAGATTTCTGCCTTAAAAAGAGGGGTGTCTTGGATGATTTCCTCGCACCTGTTGGCAACACTCCTCCAACTCCTTAACCCTTAACCCACAACTCTCAAACCCTAACCTCCAAGTTCAACACCAAACTGCCAACCTCCTAACCCTCAACTGCCTAATCCTCAACACCAAAACTCTAACCCTAATGCTATCCATCCAAATCCCTGAATCCAACGCCAAGCACCAAACTATACCCCCCCAAACCTTAATCGTAATCCCCTAAACTCTAACTCCAAATCCCCAATGCTAGTTCTAACCATAACCCCCAAACCTTAACAGCCTAAACCCCAAACCTAACTCCTAACACCAACCCTAACCGTAACTCCCAACCCCTAACTCTAACCATAATCCCCAACTCTAACAACCTAACCCAATAATCTTAACCTTGATTGCCAAACCCCAACACTGACCTCTAACCCTTATCCCCAACTTCAACCACAAACCACCAAACTCCTAACATTAACCCCCAACTCCCTAAACCCTTAACCCCTAACCCTAACACTGACACTAACTGTCAAATTCCTAAATGCAACTCCACCCAACTGTAATCCCTAACTCCCTAAACCCTAATTCACAAACCCATAATCCTAACCCAAACCATAACCCCAAACCCTCAAACCCCAATCGCAAACCATAACCATACCTGTAACCTGAATCTCCCAACACCCTAACCCCTTACACCCTAAGCCTAACCCTAGATGTTAAGTTTAATAAGGAGAAGGTATAAGGAGGTATTTTAGTGAGCATAAAGGTACATAAATCCCCAAGTTCTGTTGAGACACAGCCTAGGCTGCTGTGGAAGACAAGGGAGGAGATTGCTGGGTTTCTGATGGAAATATTTAGTACTTCACTGGCCACAGGTGAAGTGGTGGATAACAGAAGCAGAACTAATGCAGTTCCTTTGTTCAAAGTAATTACAGGCAATTACAGACTAGTAGCCTAATGTCAGTAATAGGGAAATCATTGAAAATAATTCTGAGGGACAGGAATAATCAATACTTGGAAAGGCAGGGAATGATTAGCAATAGTCAGCAAGGAATTTTTGGAGGGACATCCTGCTTGACTAATTTAATTGAGTTTCTTTTTTGTAAAAGTTTCCAAATGTATTAATGGGGCCAATGCTGTTGATGTGGTTTACATGGACTTTAGTAAGGCCTTTGACAAGGTCCCACAAGGAAAGCTGGGCCAAAAGATAAGGGTCCATGGAATTCAACGGCAGTTTGCAAACTGGATTTAAAATTGACTTGCAAATAAGAAGCAAAGTGCAATGGTGCAGGGTTAGTTTTTGTGGTTGGAAGCCTGTGACCAGCAATGGATTTGTGCTAGGACTCTTGCTGTTTCTTATGTGCATTAACAACTTGGATGTGAACGTAGAAGGTATAACTAGTAAGCTTGCAGATGATACAAAAATTGGTGATGTTGTTAATAGGAGAATGGTCTCAAGCTACAGTTTGGTATCGATCAGCTGGTAAATGGGCAGAGCAATGGCAGATGGAATTTAATCCTGTTAAGTGTGAGGTGAGACAACAAGGTGCAGGGCTGGATGAACACAGCAGGCCAAGCAGCATCATAGGAGCAGAGAGGCTGACGTTTGTGAGGTGATATATTTTTGGAGGTCAGTTAAGGGGAATGATAGACACAATGAATGATGTCCTGAGAGAATACTGAGGAACAAAGAAACCTTGGTGTACATGTCCATGTAAAGATCCCTAAAGATGTCAGCACAGGCTGATAGTGTAGTGGAGAAGGCAGATAGGACTTTTGTATTCGTTAGTCAGGGCATAGAATAAAGAAGCAGGAATGTCTTGTTGCAACTTTATGGGGCATTGGTTAGGCCACAGATGGAGTACTGTGTGCAGTTCTGGTCACCCAAAGATTGTGTGAATCTTTGCCCCATGGCAGATGTGTCTAAGACCAGAAGGCATAAATTTAATATGCGGAGTATGTTGCTGAGAGGAAATCTGAGGAAACTTTTTTTTTACCCAAGTGAGTTATAAGTATGGAATGAGCTGCTGGAGAGCATCTGGCAGAGGCAGATACTCTCACAATATTCAAGAACCATCTGGACAAACACTTAAAATGCTAAGGCATAGTAAGCTTGGTCCAAGTGCAGGTAAATGGAATTAATATAGTTTGCTATTTGTTGATTGGCATGGCGGATTGAGGGCTTATTTTTATGCTGTGTGACTCTATTACTGTAAACCTAGCACTAACTGCCAAACCCCAACTCCACCACTCACACCGCCCCCAAACCCAGTCCCAACTCCCAACCCCTTTTCTTGAATACTTTTTTAAAACCCTGAAAGTCATTCATTGATGGAAAATTTGAGGCCTTCCATTGTTGATGCCCCTAACCCTAAGTACTTCCTCCAAACTTTTCCCCCAAGCCCTAAATCTAAAACTAGCCGTACTCCAAAATCCAACTCCCAATCTCCAACAAATCAATCTTGCGCATCCCCAACACCCCAGCCTACCATCACCACAAACCCCATCCCTGACCATAACACCCAAACCCTAGACTTAACATAAGCCTAAAACCTGACACCCTAACCCCGTACCCACTCACCCTAAATCTAGCCTTAACCCTCAAACCCGAAATCCCACTACTAATCCTTACACACGAACCCAAACCCTCAATCTCTAACCATAGTCCCATCACCTAAAAATCTAACCTCCCAAACCAAACCCTAACCATAGCCACCAACCCCTAATACCTGAACAGAAGTCCTCTAACCTTACGCTATCATGCATCGAACATTAGCACTAAGTCCAAACCTAGCACTAACCTAGACCTAGCCCAAACACTAACTCAAGCCTCAGAGCTAACCCTAGCCCTAACACTATCCCTATCCATAACATTAGCCATAGCCCTAACCCTAGTCTTAACGATAGTCCTAACCCTAGACTTAGACCAAACACTAGGCCTAAACCAAATTCAAATTCTGCCAATAACCCTAACCCTAGCCCTAACACTGGGCTGAGTGCAAGCCATAACCTTAACTCAAAGCCTAATTTTAACCCTAGCACTAGCCCTAGCTATAACCCTGACCTGAGACACACCCCACTAACCCTATCCTTAACCGTAGCACTAATCCTTACACTAGTTCTAAACCTAATGCCAGCCTTAAACCAAGACTTAAACAAAGCCTTGATTTAACCTGAGTCCTAGCTCTAACCCTAACCCTAACAATAGCCCAAATCTAGTTCTAGACCTTATGCTAACCTTAGTTCTAAACATAGTCATAGCCCTAACCTCAAACCTAACTTGATTCCTGGCCCAAACCATGGACCTAACTCTAATAATAACACTATGACTAACACCAACACTAATAATAATAATCCTAACCCTAATGCTAGCCCCAGACATGACTCTAGATCTAAACAGAGCCTTACGCTAACTCTAATGCTAACGCACTAGCCGTAATCCTAACCCTAGTCGTAACTGTAACTCTAATCCTAAACCTAACTCTAATCTAATGTTAACTGTAATCTTACTCTAATGCTAACACTTACCTGAGCACTAGAGGAGGGAATGGCCTTGTGGAATTACCACAGTACTGTTAAACCAGAGACTCAGACAATGCTTCAGGGACCCGTGTTCAAATCCCACCATGGCAGATGGTGGAATTTGAATAAATATTTTAAAGTAAGAGTCTCATGGTGATCATAAATCCATTGTTGATTGTCAGAAAAATCTATCTGGTTCACTAACCAGATGAAACTGCTATCCTTACCTGGTGACCATCCCTAACATGTGGTTCCAGATCCACATCAATGTGGCCGACTCTTAACTGCCGCCTGGGCAATTAGGGATGGGCAATTAATGCTGACCTATCCAGCGATGCCCTCATCCAATAAATAAGGAAAAAAACTATTGTTAACCATTGTTATCACTAGCCCAAGCTCAAACCCTAACCCTAATCTTCACTCTACTCTAAACCAAGATCTAGCCGTAATCCTAACAGCAACTCTAACCCTAATAGTGGCCCCCGTCACAACCCTAGCCTGAAACAAAGCCTAACCCTAACTCTAACCCGACGCCTAATGTTAACCCACTAACTGTAATCCTAATCCTCAAAACAAAGCCTAACCCTAAACTACTAACAACTTAACTCCAACCCCTGTCCCTAACACTAACAGCCTAATCCTAACTTAACCTTAATGCTAACTCTAACCTGAACCTTATACCCAAATTGCACCTCCCTAACCCATACTCCAACACTAATTAAAACCCTCTAAACCTAACACTAACCCTAACACTAACACAAAAATTGTTAACCCCCAATCCTTAACAAGACAATAAATGCCAAACCCAACATGTGGGGTGGCACTGTGGCTCAGTGGTTAGCACTGCTGCCTCACAGCGCCAGGGACCTGGGTTCAATTCCACCCTCAGGTGACTGTCTGTATGGGTTTAGTCCGGGTGCTCCGGTTTCCTCCCACAGTCAAAAGATAGGTGGATTGGCCATGCTAAAATTGCCTGTTGTGTTCAGGGATGTGTAGATTAGGTGGGTTATAGAGGGATTGGTTTGGGTGGGTGCTCTGAGGGTTGGTGTGGACTTGTTGGGCCAAAGGCCTGTTTCCACACTCTAGGGATTCTATGTATGTATGTATGTAAACCCTCACTCCCAAACTATTTACTCTGAACACAACACCCAATCCTAACTCTATCCTATCACACTATCTCTAGCTAGAGTTCAAAGAAAATCTGGAACTAAGATGCTAATGATGACCATGAAACCATTGTTGATTATCAGGGGAAGACAAAAAATACGGCTTCACTAATGTCATTTAGGGAAATAAATCTGCCTTTCTTTACTGGTCTGGTGCACAGCAATGTCACTAACTCCTAACTGCTAAAAATGTACTCCTAAAAATATATTTCAGAGCATACATGTCATAGAGTCATACAGCAAGACCCTTCAGTCCAACACATCCACATCGACAATGTTCCCATACTAGACTAGCCCCACCTTCCCATATCTCTGCAAACCTTTCCTATTCATGAACTTATCCAAACTTTTTTTTTAAATGTAACTGTACCTGCATCCATCACTTAACCTGGCAGTTCCTTCCACACATGAACTACTCTCTGGATAAAAAAGTTGCCACCATTTTAAATATTTCTCTTCTAATCTTAAAAAATATGCCCCCTAGTTTTGAACTCTCCCACTCTAGGGGAAAGACCCTTGACATTCACCTTAGCTATGCCCTCACGATTTTATAAACTTCAATAAAGTCACCCCTCAACCTCTGATGCTCCAGTGAAAAAAGTCGCAGCCTTCCCAGTCTATTTTTATATCACATACCCTCCATTCCTGGCAACATTCTGGTAAATCTTTTCTGAACCCTTTCCAGTTTAATAAATTCTTGCTGCACCTGTGTGCTAAATGATTCATATAAAAGAACACCCAGATTCTTCTATACTGCAGCATTCTTCAATCTTTCAACATTTAAATTTATATTCTACTTTTCTGTTCATCTTGCCAATATGGACAACCTCACATTATCACAATTATACTGCATCTGCCCAATTTTTGTTCACTCACCTATCTAGATTCTTTTGCAAATTTTTTTTATTCTCCTCCTACTTGCTTTCATATCAAATTTGTAAACAAATAGACTAATCAGTCACTTCATTCAAGTCATCAGTATGTCTACAAATAGTTCAGGCCCCAATACTAATCCCATACACTGGTTAAGTTTGCTAACTCTGCTGCTGTTACGAGAACAATAAGTGCTAGCAAAATTCAACAGGTCTGGTAGCATCTGTGAAGATATTGGACAGAGTTTTCCCATCCTACATCCTAACCCACTAAACATAAACCTAGCCCTTTAGCCCACTAAATCTAATCCAAAACCCTAACCCCTATCCCTAACCCTAACCATAATCGTAGACCTAAACAAAGCCTAACCTTAACCTTAGCCCCAGCAGCAATCTTTTCCTTAACCCTATCCCAAGCCCTAAATCTAAGTCTAACCTTGGCCCAATCCTTAGCCCTAAGCATAAGACAAACCGTCAGTGTAACCTTAACCATAATCCTAACCCTCACCACTAACCTAACCCTTTACATAACACTAACCCAACACCATCTCTAACCTGAACCCTAACCCTAACACTAAAACTATTCCTAAACTAAACCCTAGCTCCAACCACAATGCTAGTACAAATACTAGCCATAACCTGAGCCCTAGTGATAACACTAGCCCCAGCCCTAGCATGAGCACTAACCCAAACCCTAACTCTGACACTAGCCTAAACCTAAGCCTAGTCCTAACACTAACCATAGCATCAACTCTTGCCCCAAACTTAGCCCTAAACTGAAACCTAACCCTAACTCTAATCATAACCCAGAGCCTCGCATTAACAATATCTCCAACCTCAAATCCAAATCTAACCGTTACTCAAACTCAATCCTAACCCTAACCCTGGCAATAACCCAAACCTAGATCTAACACTAACCCTAAAACAAATCCTATCGCTATACCTCAATTTCATCATCCGAACCCTAACCCTAGTCCCAAACACCAGCCCCAAACCCTTTACCAAAAGCCCCAACCTCCAACACCTAAGATTAACCACTAAACACTAACCACTATTCCCTAAACCTAACTGCCAACACCTAAATCTATGCTAACCTAATGTTAACCCTATCCCTACGTTTAAACCAAACTCCCAACACTCTCACCCTAACCCTGATCTTTATCCATAACCCCTAACCCTAACCTCCATCGCTAATACCAATAAACCCAACCACTATTCCAAACCCTAAAGGTCAACTCCTAAACCTAATCCAAACCTTAACAAAAACACCATCCCTAATCCAAAACCCAAACCCCATCTCTCTAACCCTTATGATAACCCTAACCCTAAACTTGGGCAGCATGGTGGGATGCTCTTCAGAGGATCGGTGTGGACTTGAAGGGCTGAATGACTTGCTTCCACAGTGTGATTCTATGAAATAACACTTTATCTCTAACTGTAACCCTAACCCAATCCCATTCTGTGAACTCCCAATGTCTGATCCTAACCTTACCCCTAATGCTCAAACTCCTATAACGTAACTCTAATCTCCAAACTATTAACGCTGAAGCCCTACCCCTAACCAAACACTAACAAACAACTCCTACCATCCATTCTCTAAACATAACCCTGACCCCATCCTCTTACCCTAACCATAACCCCAGTCCCTAACCCTAACCCTCACCCTACAGTGAACCTTAACCATACTCCAAGACCTAACCCTAACTCTACACATTGCCCTAGTCCTAAACCTAGGACTAAACAAAACTTAACACTGATATTAACCTTAGCCAAAGCAGTAATCATTCCCTTCATGCTAACCTGAGGCCTAGTCCTAACCCCCTAGCCTTAACCCTCGCTCTAAGCCTAATCCTAACATAATCCTTAACTTCAACCCTATTCTTTACCCGAATTCTAAACCTTAGCCTAGCCCTAACCCTAGCCCTAAACCTAGCACTAAACATATCCATAGACCTAAACATAAGCATAACTCATCTCTAATTGTAACCCTAACCATAACCATATCCCTTGCCCTAGCTCAATGCTTGGCACTCGCCTGAGCCTAATTCCAACCTTAACACAAGACCTAACCCAAAACCTAACCCGAACCCTCTCCCTAACCTCAGTCTAAACTGAACCCTAGACCTAACTCTCACTCAAAGCTAACTCTAACCCTAAATCTAAACTGAATCCTAAACCTGACCCTAGCACTAACCTTAATCCTACACCAAACTCTAAGCCTAATGCAAGCCAAAACCCTAGCCCTAACCCTCAACCTAATACTATTCCTAGCAGTAACCCCAGTTCTAACCTGAATCTTTGCACTAACACTAGCCTTTGGCCTAACCCTAGCACAAACCTGAACCTAAACTCTAACATAATGTTGTTCCTTTGCTTAAGAAGACAAAAAAAAGATAATCCAGGAAATTAGAGACTGGTGAGCCTTATATCAGTGATAGGCAAATTATTGGAGAAGATACTTGGGGACAGGATTTACTCATATTTGGAAAACAGTGGACATATTAGGGATAGACAACCTGTCTTTGTGTGGGTTAGATCTTGTCTCACAAATTTGCTTGAGATTTTTGAGGACAAAGGTGATTAAGTGTAGAGCACTTGATGTTGTCTACATGGATTTTACTAAAACATTTGTCAAGGAGCCTCATGGTAGGCAGGTCCAGAAGATTAAGTAACATGGAATCCACTGTGTGATGCAAAGAGGATACAAATTTAGCGTGGTCATGGAAGACAAAATATAGTTGTGGAGTGGTGTTTTTCTGACAGGAGCTCTGTGACCAGTGGTGTTCCACAAGGATCAGTGCTGCCACCTCTGTTATTTTTAATATATGTATAAATTATTTGGATGAAAATGTAGATGGTCTGATTAATAGGATTGCAGATGACACAACAAATTTTTGGAGTCGTGGATGGTGAGAAAGGTTGTCAAAGAATACAGCAGGACATAGACCAATTGGAAAGTTGGGTGGAAAAATTGCAAATGCAAAATCCAGACAAGTGTGAGGTGATAAATTTTGGGAGGTCAGATGCAAGAAGAAAATACATAATAAATGGCAGGACCCTCAGGAGCATTAATACACAGAGGGATCTTGCAAACCCGTAGCTCTCTGAAAGTAGCAACACAAGTGGGTTAGCTGGTAAAGAAGGTGTACAGCATGCTTGCTTTCATCAGTTGAGGCATTGAATATTGACATTGGCATGCCATTTTGCAGCTGTATCAAACTTTAGTTAGGAGTATTGTGTGTACTTATAGTCACCAACCTATGGGAAGGTTGTGGACGTTTTTGAAACTGTACAAAAGAGGTTTACTAGAATGTTGCCTGGTTTGGAGTGTTTTAGGTAAATGGGAGTTTGGACAAACTTGGATTGTTTTCACGAGAGCGTTGGAGGCTGAGGAGTGACTGATAGAAGTATATAAAATTATGTGAGGCATGGATAGGGTGGATAGAGTGTTTTTCCAAGGATGAAAACATCACATACCACGGAGCATAGATTAAAGGTGGGAGAGGGAAAGTTTAAAGGAGATGTGCAAGGCTCTTTTTTATGCAGAGGGTCTTTTGTGCCTGGTGGGCGCAGCCAGAGGAGGTGGTAGAAGAAGATATGATAGCAAAATTTAAGAAGTATTTAGAGTGACACATGAACAGTCAGGGAATAGAGGGATTTGGACCATGTGCAGGCAAATGGGATTAGTTTAGAACGGCATCATGGTTGGCACAGACATGGTGCCGAAGAGTCTGTACCTGTGCTGTTAAATTCTAAAATCTATGTTTCTGTACTAGTCTTAACCTTAACATCCTTAACCCTAGCTGTAACTCAAAAGATAACCCTGTCACATCCCTAACCTTAAACATAACACTAGAAATTACCCTAACCCTATTGCCCAACCTAAGCCTAACGCTAACATGAGTCCTTACACAACAAGCCTAACCCTAACCCTAACCCTAAAACTGGTCCTAATCCAAACCCTAGCTGCTGATGCTAGCCCCATTCCTAGCTATAACCTGAGCCCTGCTGCTAAAAGTAGCACCAGCCCTAACCCAAGCACTAACTCTAGCCCTAACTATGAGGCTAGCCCTAAACCTAAGACTAATCCTAACCCTAGACTTAATGTCAACTCTTGCCCTTACCTTAACCCTAACCCTAATCTGAAACTGAGCACAAACAATAGTTCCAGCCCTAACCTTAACCCTAACCCTTAACCCAAGTGCTAACCTGAACACTAATTCTATCCCTAACCCTCACATTAATCTTAATTCCAATAATAATCTTTCCTCCAATGCTAACAGTTATCCAAGCCATAACACAAACCCTAGACATAACCCTAGCCCTAACAATGGCCATTACCTGAACCCTAGTCCTAACCATAGCCCTAGACCTAACCCTAGCTCTAAACTTAGCCCTAGCCCTAAACCTACCCTTAAACAAAACCTAATCCTCACCTCAATCCTAGCAATAATTGTAAACTTAAAACTAATCCTAACCTACCATTATTCCCAACTCTAGCCCTAAACCTAGTCCTGAACAAAGCCTAGTCCTATTCCTAACCTTAACCTACAAACCCTAAACCCCAACTCCCAATGCCAACCTTCTAGCCTGGAACCTAATTCTATGCACTAACACAAATAGAAATTGCTGGAAAAGTTCTGGTAGCTCTGTGGGGAGAAATCAGAGTTAACGTTTTGGGTTGAATGACCCTGCCTCCACTGCTCCACTAATCTATAATCCACTAACCCTGTCTCCAACCCACAAACACTACCCTGAGACTAAAACCCAACCCATGACCCCAAACCTCCTAGCCCTAAATGTAACCCTAACCTATTAGCCTTAATTCTAATCCTGATCCTAACCCCAAAATGACTCCTACCACTATCCCTAAAACTTATCCCTCGGCCCCTAACACTAGGCCTATCCCTAACCTGAATCTCAATCCTCTAACTCTAATACTAACCCTATCCCTAAACACCTATCCCATACCCCTAAACCTAACACCAAAACTCTAACCCAAGCCCAAAACCTAACCCCAACCATTAGCCCTAATCCTGACTCCCAACCTTAAACATTAGCCACTAAACCGCAGCCCTATCCCTAACCCTAACTGCTGACCCTAAATCTAACCTTGACCCTAATACTAACCTTAAACCTACACCCAAATCTGTTACACTTAACCCAGCCCTAACCCTAAAATTAACCCAAAAGCATTAACCCCAATCCTTATTTCTAACCACAAACTGTTAAATCTCAGCCCTCCAACCAAACCCCAACCCTAACCTTAACGCTAAACCCAACACCCACCTCCAATCCCAAATCAAGGTCAGATATTGCTTGTTTACTGAATTTTCACTGATCTATGGCTGATACTATATTCTCAAAGGCCTAATACAGTATGATCACAGCACTAACATAAGGTAGGCTGTAGACTTTTTTTTACATATGAAAGTAAGCATGCTTTGAGCATGAGAATTTTTAAAAGTTGGAAACCTATAATGATAGTCGGAACTGCAGATGCTGGAGAATCTGAGACAACAAGGTGTAGAACTGGATGAACACAGCAGGCCAAGCAGCATCAGAGGAGCAGGAAGGCTGATGTTTCGGGTCTAGACCCTTCTTCAGAAATGGGGGAGGGGAAGGGGATTCTGAAATAAATAGGGAGAGAGTGAGAGGCAGATAGAAGATGGATAAAGGAGAAGATAGGTGGAGAGGAGACAGACAGGTCAAGGAGGCGGGGTTGGAGCCAGTCAAGATGAGTGTAGGTGGGGAGTTAGGGAGGGGATAGGTCGGTCCAGGGAGGACTGACAGGTCAAGGGGGCGGGATGAGGCTAATAGGTAGGAGATGGGGGTGGGGCTTGAGGTGGGAGGAGTGGATAGGTGGGAGGACAGGTTAGGGAGGCGGGCATGAGCTGGGCTGGTTTTGGGATGCGGTAGGGGGAGGGGAGATTTTGAAGCTTGTGAAGTCCAAATTGATACCATTGGGCTGCAGGGTTCCCAAGCGAAATATGAGATGTTGTTCCTACAACCTTTGGGTGGCATCGCTGTGGCACTGCAGGAGGCCCAGGTTGGACATATTGTCCAAGGAGTGGGAGGGGGAGTTGAAATGGTTCGCGACTGGCAGGTGCAGTTGTTTGTTGCGAACCAAGTGTAGGTGTTCCACAAAGCGGTCCCCAAGCCTCCGCTTGGTTTCCCCGATGTCGAGGAGGCCATAACGGGAACAGCGGATACAGTATACCTCATTAGCAGATGTGCAAGTGAACATCTGTTTGATGTGGAAGGTCTTCTTAGGGCCTGGGATGGGAGTGAGGGGTGAGGTATAGGGGTAGGTGTAGCACTTCCTGTGGTTGCAGGGAAAAGTGCCGGGGGTGGTGGGGCTGGTGGGGAGTGTGGAGCGGACAAGGGAGTCACGGAGAGAGTGGTCCCTCTGGAAAGCAGATAAGGATGGGGAGGGAAAAATGTCTTTGGAAGTGGGGTCAGATTGCAGATGGTGGAAGTGTTGGCGGATGATGCGTTGGATCTTTGGTAGTGGGGTCTGATTGCAGATGACGGAAGTGCCGAGCCTTAAAACAGAATCCCCCTCATCCTCACATACCACCCCACCAACCTCCGGATCCAACGTATCATCCTCCGACACTTCCACCATCTGCAATCCGACCCCACCCTTATCTGCCTTCTGGAGGAACCACTCTCTCCGTGACTCCCTTGTCCGCTCCACACTCCCCACCAGCCCCACCACCCCTGGCACTTTTCCCTGCAACCGCAGGAAGTGCTACACCTGCCCCTTCACCTCCCCCCTCACTCCCATTCCAGGCCCTAAGAAGACCTTCCACATTAAACAGATGTTCACCTGCACATCTGCTAATGTGGTATACCGTATCTGCTGTTCCTGTTGTGGCCTCCTCGACATCGGGGAAACCAAACGGAAGCTTGGGGACTGCTTTGTGGAACACCTACTCTCGGTTCGCAACAAACAACTGCACCTCCCAGTCGCGAACCATTTCAACTCCCCCTCCCACTCCTTGGACGACATGTCCATCCTGGGCCTCCTGCAGTGCCACAACGATGCCACCCGAAGGTTGCTGGAACAGCATCTCATATTTCACTTGGGAACCTGCAGCCCAATGGTATCAATGTGGACTTCACAAGCTTCAAAATCTCCCCTCCCCTGACCGCATCTCAAAACCAGCCCAGCTCGTACCCGCCTCCCTAACCTGTCCTCCCACCTATCCACTCCTCCCACCTCAAGCCCCACCCCCATCTCCTACCTACTAGCCTCATCCCGCCTCCTTGACCTGTCAGTCCTCCCTGGACCGACCTATCCCCTCCCTAACTCCCCACCTACACTCATCTTGACTGGCTCCAACCCCGCCTCCTTGACCTGTCTGTCTCCTCTCCACCTATCTTCTCCTTTATCCATCTTCTATCCGCCTCCCCCTCTCTCCCTATTTATTTCAGAATCCCCTTCCCCTCCCCCATTTCTGAAGAAGGGTCTAGACCCGAAACATCAGCTTTCCTGCTCCTCTGATGCTGCTTGGCCTGCTGTGTTCATCCAGTTCTACACCTTGTTATCTCAGATTCTCCAGCATCGGCAGTTCCTATTATCTCTGCATTGACTTAGTTGCCATTTTAGGACTCAAGACTAGTAGAAATATGCTTTGACTGTGATCCATATAGTAATTTGTCCAATTGTAGAGGGGCTCAAAATGTCATTTTTAATTTAGTTTTCATAGGATTATGAACTTGAAGTTGAGCAAAGTTGCTCCATTGAGCCCTACAGAAATTACCAGGGTTGCAAGACCTTCACCTGGACATACAATTGCTGGGCTCAGAGGCTTGTTATGTCAATCCGTAGTGCAGTGGTTTGGAGGCAATGGATTTTTCTGGCAGTTTGTATAACTAGCTGAAGCCCATTTTCCTTATGGTAAATGTGGACTCACCTTCCAAATAATCTGGGTCCTCTGTTGCATCTGTCAAGAAGCTGCTAAGTGTGTGCTAATTATGGACTGCCTGAAAACTGCAACTCCATTGTTCCTGCTGTTGGCATTAATTCAGCACAGTCAGGGTTTGATTCTATGATCTGAATTCTCTGAAACAGTGCTTTCCAAACTGCTTTTGGTGTGACCTCATTTTCATACTTCACACTGATACCAAGTGAAAATTTCACTCAGGTGGGGGAGCTTCAGTTGTAGCAGTGGGAATGAAATAAGGTGAGCATGCTTCTATCTCCACCTCCCCTCACCTCCATCTCCAATCGCATTTCCCCCTTCATCCCCTACCTTCTTTCTAACTTCCTCGTGGGACAGTTGATAAAAAGATAGGCAAAATGAATGCCTGCCTGGTCACACAGGCTCTTGCACAGCAAGAATCAGGCCACAATGAATAGTTGATTAGGCCACACTCTCTGTCAGAAAAACTGTGTATTTTAAAGGGATCATGCAGCTATCAGGGATCTGTCAAGCTGCGTGGCAACCATTGCTGCATTGGAATTTGCAACTTAAAAATCTAGTTTGTGACTCCCAGTGCAGGTTGTGAGCCAAAATTTGGAAACTCTATTCAATAAGGTGCAATTTCACATTGGTATTGTATACATGCGCTGAACAATTGGAATGCTCTTTATCTTTGGCATAGGTACTCATAAATTGCACTGTTTGAAATGGTAAATGAGCCTATAACCTGAGAGATGTCAAACAGACTGTTAATAGATGTTATATTTGGCCTTTCTTCAAATTTCCATTTTGGCAGCATTGCTGACACACAGTTCACCGCACACTGGGAGAATATATTAGGGTAGGTTCACATTCCTGCAGTCAAAGCAAGTACAGGTCAGATGTAGATCTATAGTACCATAGCCTGATTCTCTGACCTGCCAAC
This sequence comes from Rhincodon typus, assembly GCF_021869965.1. Lineage (NCBI taxonomy): Eukaryota > Metazoa > Chordata > Chondrichthyes > Orectolobiformes > Rhincodontidae > Rhincodon > Rhincodon typus. The sequence continues at coordinate 141,133,691 of NC_063332.1, read as the reverse complement.
TCATCTTACCACAGGGAGCACAAAAACTCACAAATACTCCAGTCAGGAGATGGCAAACCAAGCTTTACACTGGAAACAGTGAAAACACATTATCCTTCTTCTCAAAAGGCTGTTTTTCACCATATATAATAGAGAAAGTTCCGATGAAAGTGTCTTACATGAATTTCTGTTAGCCTTTAATGAATTATTTTTTAGTTAAACCATTCTAAAACATTAAATAAACATTTGGCATGATTGAAATAAACTCAGAAGTGAAATGAATTCTACATGAGATAAAAATACACTGCCTAGAACATTTTGGGCTCTTCTGATCTGCTTTCACTAAGGCCTCTGTTAACCTTCTGCTAAATTAACAATGGGAGGTCAGAAGAACAATGTGGAAATTCAAGACCATAATCCCATGGGCACTAGAATTAAAAATCCGTTAAAGTCTCTTTTCTATAACATGTTTCAGCTCAATCTTCCACCATTTTCCACCTTTTCTCTTTTGAAGAAAGAACTCCACAATGTCTACACCAATGCCTTGATGGTTAGCCTTGGCTCATTGACAGAGCTCCCCTCTCTGAGGTTGGAGAGTAGGACTGCTAGGAGAGATCACTAGGACAGAGATTTGGCTCCATGATGGTAGCAGTTGAAATGTAAGTAGGCTAGATGCCACAGGAGGACAAGCCCAGACTCTAATAATTTCCCTTATCACAACAATCACCCCACATCAAAAGAATCTACAGTGTCAACCCCTTCAAAATGAATTTCAGGACTCTCCTTAATAAATCTATCTGTGACAAATTTGACTGTTGTACCGCTATTATAGTTCCTGAATTCCTGTGCAATGACAAAGGTATCTATACCCTGAGTGAGTATATATAGAAGGGAACAACATGTTAGATGCACCTTGTTTGACAAAGGTAAATCAGAAGAATGCAGAGTTTATGGGGTTAGCTTCAACATTGAAAAAATGCGCTCATAACAAATATATGAATAGAGAGCAGTACTAAGCTGAAAGCTCACAATACCCAAGAGATGGTGCAGGCATCACCTCACAGCTAAGAAGGAGGTGACATTGAAATTGCTACATGACTTCACAGCGGAGTATTGGCAATAGTGAGACCAGAAACGAAGAACAGATCGTGTGATAGCTCTATCACTAAGTATTGGAAGGATTAGCAGCTAATTGTCAACTTGTTGATATATATCATGAGTTCTCCTTTCATGGCCAACAGCTCCTAGAATTGGATTTAAATGGAGAGCTTTACAGAAGAGGAAGGGATAACATCTACTAACACACAAGATCTCTCCTTAGGTGAATGAGCTCAAGGAGACGTGTGCACAGTGTGAGCTGTGGCTTGTTAACTGCTGTCTGCCTGTCCAAGGTCCTGCAGTGGTTGACCCATAAAGAAGAAAAATTCAGTTATCACAAGCCTTTTGCTGCAGAGAGGGGTGCCTCACAAAAACAAGCACCATTATGCTACTCAGCAGGGCAGACACACTTGTTCTAGTAGGTTCAAAACTGGCTCTGAGCAGGGGCCACTGGATGAGCAGCACATCATTGGTGACCAGGAAGAGCAGACTGAAGCAGATAGTGTGGACAATCCCATCAGACAGACAGGTACAACCATGTTTCACTGGTGCAAGGTGTTGGGCCTTGGGTGTCAAAATAATGGAGAGCTTTGCTGGAGCCTTTAGATGCAGATCACTTTTCCATTTTCAGAGATCACTGAAGCATTATGGAGCCTCAGGAAGCCAATGTGCTTGTGGGGAATTGAGTGCATGAGCTCAATTCTGTAGGATTGAGGAAAAATCCATATTATCTAAAATACTGGACCAAAACCGTGGACTTTCAAAAACTTTTAAAAGTAAAAAGACAGCTGGGCCATGCTCTGGGAAAAGTATACAGACACAGAGATAACTACCTGGAATCATTGTTCAGCGCAAAAATCTAATTCACACCTCGACTCTAAAAGAACTATCAACCAGACCTAACACTCTAGATTGAAAACTAACCCTTTTACACCTCGGGCTACAAACCCAGACGTGTTGGAACCTATACAGATACTGGATAGTCAACTTCAATCAATATTCATTCATACAGATATCAGGCATTCAACTCCAATCAAAATACATTTACACATACTCTTAACTGTCAGGGGGCCAACTGACCTCAAAGGGGACACCAATAACACAATGGCAAGTGCAGATTTGGTGTGAGGATAACAGGCCCATAATTAGCATAATTGCAGGCTCCAATCTCACCTAAAAGAGCTATCGTCTGACAGCTTTCTCCACTGCTATCTCCAGAAAAGGGATCCTGACAGCAATTCCAAAACCTACTGACTCAGGCCTGTTCCAAACCAGGGGAACCAACGGCAAACGCCCACATCCAGCAGACCTAAGAGCTGACAACCTTCAAAAACCGCCAATCCGACTGACACCACAAGGCCTCAGACATTTCCTGAGGTGAAAACTGGCTCACAAAACCACCAGAAAGTAAGGAAAACTAAGTACTCACCTGATAAAACCACTATGCGTCCTACCGCATCAGCGGACTCAACGTAGACTGAAGACCTACACCATCCGAAGTCTTCATCGAGGCACTGCCTATGGCAAGCGGGAACAGCCAACTGTATTTCAACATTGTGCTTTTCCCCACTGGTGAGCTTAAACTCCCAAGACCCCAAAATATCCAACCTAGCTAGCAGGGAGGGGCAAGTGTTTGTTGACGGTGCAGGGAAGCCCAAGGGTAGGAAGCCTGATTAAAGTTTCTGTGATTAAAACTACTGGAGTTGTTAGTTGGTTTGCCGAGCTGACTGGTTTTCATGCAAACGTTTCGCCTCCCTTCTAGGTGACATCATCAGTGCTGTCTAGCCTCCGTTGAAGCGCTGTCGTTCTATCCCGCTCTGAATTTATATGGTCCGGTCTGTCATGGTGGGCAGTCTTGTTTCTGGGTTTATGGCGTAGTGGTATGTAGATGGGGTCTATTTCAACATGTTTGTTAATTGCACCAATGGTTGAAAGTCAGGTCTCCAGGAATTCTCGTGCTTGTCTTTGTTTTGCTTGTCCTAGTACTATAACTTTGTCCGAGTTAAATTGATGTCCTTCTATATCGGAGTGTATTGAAATGAGGGAAAGTTGGTCATGCCCTTTGGCAGCAAAACAACATCAATTTAACTGGGACAAAGTTACAGTACTAGTACAAGCAAAACAAAGACAACCACGAGAATTCCTGGAGGCCTGGTTTTCAATAACCGATGCGAAATAGCAAATATGTTGAAATAGATCCCATCTACATACCACAATGGTACAAAACCTGAAACAAGACTGTCCACCATGACAGACTGGATCATATAAATTCAGAGCAGGACAGAACAACAGTGCTTCAACAGAAGCTAGATAGCACTGACAATGCATGAAAACCAGTCAGCTCGGCGAACCAACCAACAACTCTAACCACAACCTGAGCTACAGATCTTTGTTAAAACATTAAATTAAAACTACTGTTTAGCTCCTAATAGAGTTTAACCTGTCATCTGTACAATTGTGTTAATTTCACTGTTTATTGCATTTGCCTTTATTTTCTTATATTATACTTACCTTTTTGTATTTAAATAAATGCAGAGATTCTTTTGCCTTGAAACACGTGTGTACTGCCTTCTTCATTTCACATTCTTGAATAAGACCAGTATCAGAACCAGGGATCTGGGGGTGATCTGAACTACCTAAAAATCAGTAAATTACTGATCACAAACTAGAACCCTACAATTCAGAGAGTGAAAGGTAGCACCATTCTATGTGGATTTAAGAACAGCGTGCACAGAAAGTGTGAGGGTCTCTGATGCAATGACACTGACATACATGAAGTGGATGCCAGTTGTGTACCAACAAGTGGTCTTGTGTGGCATGCAAAGGTGCCATGATTACACTGAGGCAGTCAAAGAGGCTGAAGGGGGGCCACTGATTGGCCAAAAAAGAAGTCATCACTCACCTCCTCAGCCCCTTTGACACATGAATAATCCCGATCCATGGCTGTATGGCAGGGGCTGCCTCTGAATGACTCAGGTGTAACAAGCTGTGAAGAAGTTCCATCGGTCACCTCCAAGATAAAGGCAGAAACTGTTGGCACTTCAGCTGGATGCAGATATAATGGAGCATCCTGTCTCCACTGAGGCTGATGCTTCACCTCATGACAGGAGGTGGGGCCAAAAAGGAATGGGCATGAAGAGGTCCACCCATGGAGTCTTGATGTTAGCTCGAGAAATGTGGCACTTGGCAGGAATCTTGCGGCCCCGGAAGAGAACACTAACTTGCTAGAGCTACTGCCTGTCATCACAGAGGTATAGTATATTTGGTGAGTAGAAACCTTTTCTGGTCAGTGATCTGGCTGTCTGGTCTGCTGGTGCCTTAATGGTGGTGCAGGTGTATTCAATGATGTCCTGAAAGTAGAGGAGGCCATTGATGGCATAAAAATTAATTGCCCTCTGCACCTGCACTGGCCCATCTGTCTGAAAATGAATCTCGCCCTCAACTTCAGAAAGAGGACACCTGCTAGATGGTGTGATAAGCTTCTGAATGTGAGATGCCAACTAAGTTCAAGGTTGATCACTGGACAAACTCTGATGCATAAAACCTCAAGATGATCATGTTGATGACTAAACATAAGGGACTGTTATGAAGGTCACATGGCGTTAGGTCACTGTGGACAAGAGTGCACATGTATGAGACCAACTGTCTGCATAGACACAACATTCTCCAGTACTGGCATTCTGACATCTGACAGCTGACTCTTGGGCAATACACCTGATGTCCAGAGTAGACCATTCTTCCGTTTGTAGCCATTCTCTGTGCTCCCCTAGCCTGCTTCTGATGGGAGGGATGCCTCTACTCAGAGCAATGTCAGAGGATACTGCTCCTATCTCTGCTCACTGAGCTGCCAATGGTTTGTGTGGCAGGGCTTCCTCTGCCAACATCTGTTGCCCAGGCATTGCCATGGACCAATGCAACTCTCAGAACTCCATCTCTGATTGTTGAAAAGCAATAGCAATGCTGTGCCACTGATTGAGCAGCTGAGTATGATTGTCGGTCTTTTGAGCAAAATTATCAAATTTTTTTTAAATGAGTTGGCCAGTGCCTCCATTAGCCCGGAAGGCTTCCTAATGTGTGCAAGTCCAGTTCATCCTGACCTTTCTCAGACTGTGTATTCTGTGTGTTCCCCGTGGCTGCAAATTGAAAGTCTGAAATGGACCACTGAGGCCGTTAAGCGGTTCCATATTAGCTTAAAAGGCATTTGTTTAGAGGCATGGCTATTTTCATTCATGTCCCTTGCCTTTCCATGGAAAAGTATATTTCATTCTAGGGGCAAATGAATCCAGTGCTGCCTTCCAGCTTGCCTCTTCCTGTTCCCAAACATCAATTGAAATTTTAGCCCCTTTGAGGACATTGTGTTGGATCTGGGAATATTATTCACACAATGAAAACAACTTTCATTTCTCAATGGTGATGTCCCTTCCTATGATAAGCACAAAAAATTACAAAGCACCCCTGATGTTGTGCCTTTAACTATATCTGCCAAAACAGAAAAAGGTAATGTTTCATTAGTGGATTTCTTTTAAACAATTGCTGGATAAATATATGTTATGGAATCCAGATTGATGAAAAGTAGAGTTCAGAGTAAACAATAGTATCAAATATGTCCTAGAATATGAAGTGTTTGTAGAAAATAAAGCTTGAGTTATGGTAAATCTAGGTAAATACTATGCAAGTTGTCTTGACAACTTTGGGTCAGAAAGAAATGTTGTGATATGAAGATTTAGTTGATTAAATTTGGTAAAATATCTAGTAGGGTGGATTGCTTATTTGGGAGGAGTGATATGTCATGTCTTCATTCGGTTGCAGTATATTTTATCTTGGATCAATGCAGAGATGCCTGTAGTTCTAGATCTAAACAATTATTTATAGAGCTTAAAAATATCTCAGAACTTACAAGATTCTTAATACAGACACATGTACAGCTCAGACTTCAGATTCTTTCTGGGACTTTCCCTGCCATGGTGGCAATAGGTAATTCACCAGCTCCACTAATGGGCTTAATCAATCAACAGTGTGCAAGGATCAGTTACCAGACTAACATAATCAAACATATGAGAAAAACCATTTGAACACTGCAGAATGATTCAGTTGTATTTTTGTTTCCTATATTTTCATGTACTGTTATTCATTGTTACTCACTATTATATTAAGAACAAAATGCACATGCATATTATTGAAACATGTTATCTTCTCTTAAGCAGTAAAATGTGTTGAAGATTGGCCCACTCATTGTAGAAACTACCTAAATTTTATTTTATTTAAATTGCTGCAATGAAAATTGAACATGTTATGTGAGAGTTAGGTGATTCACTGCACCAAAATATAATGTATAAAGTGAAGATAAAACTTTTTTTTCAAATTATGTCTTGATGTTGTTGGAAGCTGAACTGTTTGAATGCTATTTTTCATCAAATTCAACAATATGGGGTCCAATTTGGACGTGTGATTATGTCCTTATGGCACTCTTTCCTGTCAATGCACCACTCTGAGTTTATTTTACTAAATACTTTCAGTGAAGTTGTTTGCTGAATAGCTATTTCTATTTAGTTTGCATCACAATACCTCTTAAAGTACTTGCGCTTGTCTTGACAATAATGTTAAAATTCTTGGCAATCATCTCAGCTAGCTCCAGAAATCTACTGAAGTGAAACTGGGATCTGGCCAATGTTCTATATAATTTTTATAGTATTCCAATTTAACTTCTTCAATACTAAACAATTTTAACAAAATTGCTTTAATATTATGCATACAAAAATGTAGTGATGTGGATGTTTGGAGAAAGCCAATAACGTCATTCATAGTGCAATTAGTGAGTTTATCATATCACATGGCCAATACAGATCATTCAGAACCTTATATTTGATTCCACAGAAGCTGTCAGGTTGGATTTTTTGTTCACTTTGCCCTATTTAAAGACAATTTTCCTTTCAGCTCACCCATTCCTACAACACTTTATCCTTTGTAGTTCATATTGCTTTTTTATGGATCCGTAAAACTATATATCCTTGAATTTCCTCCTTTTCTGGGTTTACAAGTTGTTCATTTGCAATGTCATTAACAGAATGAGAACTTCCATAAATATGCTGACATAACTTCTGTCCTCCTTCTCTCCTGATTCTCTGCGATCAGACTGATAACCCAACCCCAACCAAGTCGTGGATAAGATGAGCATAAATTTACTTCAGTTAAATATTCAGACATCCCGAGAGACTGGGAAGAATATTAGTCCTATCTTATCTTCTGCAGTTTTCAGAAAGGAGGTTCTTTGATTCAGAGGACTAGAAATAGGACTTGGCCCTGAAATGGGCAGTAAGCCCAAAGTGCGATTTCTGCACAAGCTGGGCCAAGTCTATATCAAATCTGACAGGAGCACTTAAACACATTTATCTATGTTAACTATGGATGCTGATTACTGGTTTGCTAATAGTCAATTTGAACCAGCTGTGACACTCACAGTAGCCCTCAGGAGGTCTGGGCAAGAAGAGAAAATGAGAGGGGAGGGAAAAGGTTGGTTGGCAGTGAGCACTCTTACTCCTCCTGGTCCTAAATTCACATCCATAAAGAAAAAAAACTCTTTGAGTGTCCAGTGGTCCCTTTGAGGACCCTTGTCTAGGTTACTGTAGGACCAGAAACATTGAGTAGACCATAGAATCTCCATGTACAGACCAAAGATTAAAAAAACATTAATACACAAACCCAAGTTTGGAACTTCCAAGAATAGCACCAGGGTTGGTATTCTTATGTACAGTCCCAGGGTTGGCATCTCCACGTAGATACTAGATACAAGAAGGGTGTTGGGAAAGAAGAGTGTTAAAAGACGGCTGTGTGGGGAGAAGGGAACTGCAGGGGATTGTATTGAATACTTTGTTAATTGTTCAACTTAAATCTGAGATTGAGATCTGCGGTACAATAAAAAGAGTAAGAACTGTATTGTTAAGACGATCCAGCTTTGTGTCTAGTGACCTCACCGGTCTGAGGAAATGCACTGAGGGTGAAATTATTTTGTATGTAGAAGTGTATTAATAATATTGAAAAACAAGACTTTGTTGCTAAATTATGCTTGTTGCTTTTAACAGTTTAAATATCGTGGCATATCGGAAATTAATGTTTTCTTTGTGTGATATGCCTTTACGATTATTGGAGAGTTGATTATTATGAGAATCTTGATGAAGTCTTCTAATTCAGTTTCTCCATGAGTCTAAATTCCCCACATCTCAACACAAGCAATGTTAGCTATAGTTATTTTCTGACTACATCACCTAATTAATGACTTGGTCTGAATGAAAAACAGCTCCCAAAAACCAAAAGGTGGCCCAGAGAAAATCATATGAGAAGTCACAGAAAAAAGAAATTATTTCGCTCCTGGAATATTTATAAACAGACTCAGGGTCAAAATCCCCATGTACAGTTGCAGAGCTAGAATTCCCATCTAAACACCCACAGTTAGAATCCTAATATACAGACATTGGGTGAGAATCCCCATATGCAGACCCGGGATTAGAATCCCCATTTCCAGCCACAGGGGCAGAATGTGCAAAGTCACAGTTAGATTCCTCATGTATAGAATCAACATGCGAGGCCCAGTGTTGGAATTCTCAAGTACAGTCCTAGGAGCAGAAATTCTCATATATAGTACCATGGTTAGCAGCCTATGTACAGTCACAGGGTTAGCAACCCACACACTGTGACAAGGTTAGCAGCATATGTACAGTTGTAGGGACTTAGACTCTTACCAATTTTTCTCCAGTTTGTCATCAGAAATTGTGGCTCAGTGATTAGCGCTGCTGTCTCATGGAGCCAGGGGCCCGGGTTCGATTCCATCCTTGGGTGACTGTCTGCACATTCTTCCGTGCTCTGGTTTCCTCCCACAGTCCAAATGATGTGCAGGTTAGATGGATTGGCTATGCTAAATTTCTCACGGTTCCCAGGGAGGTGCAGGCTAGGTGAATTAGCTATGGGAAATGCAAGTTTATAGGGTAGAGGGGTGGATCAGGTGGGATGCTCTTCAGAAGACTGGTGTACACTTGCTTGGCCAAATGGCTTGCTTCAAGCTGTAGGGATTCTATTCTGACAGGTATTAGGAAAATGATTTGGCATGATGATCGATTAAAGGCCTAACACTTGCTTTAAGACTGCAACACTGATACTCAAATGTCCCTGGACAGATCAGTTCTAGGATATTGCTGTCTAAAATTAGTTACAGACTAAATCCAGGAATTGGATGTGTTGCATTCTGTTTCTACCCAAATAACTAGTTTTGTAATTCAGTATGCCCTGAAACAGATAAAGTATGAAACTTCTTCACTTCTTTCATGCAATAATATGTCTGTTCTTTTTGAAAAAGAAGTCACAACAACATAGTTTTAGTGCAGAAAATGGCTGATAATATTTTAAATAATAGTCTCTGTGGACGTGTTAATGACAAACAGAAGTGTTATAGTAGAGACATCTATATAATGTGCTGTTGTCTCCTTAAAGAAATTGCTGCTAATTTGTACAATTTTCATTAACTCTGTTCTTGTTGTCATGGCTGTGGTTGTAGAGAATATTTTAATTGGTTAGTTTGTGTCACCATTGGTAACAATCCAGTTGCTGAGGCAACGATTGTGGTTTCATGCATGATTTTAGTTGCTTTTGGGTGAAAATAAATCAAATGTCCTAAATTCAAATACTAAAGTATGCAAATAATTAAATTTACCAGACCACATTTAGGTCAATTTGTTTAGATAGAAATACTTCACTGGAGAACTGTGAATTGCATAATTTATTTGGTAATTGAGCAAGATGACTAAGTGGTATAAAACCAGGATTCTCTTGGGCACAGTATGAACAGGAACACATCTGTATCCAAAATGTGGTAAACTGAAAGGTTGCATGACTAGGTGACAGTAAAGTGAAGAAAAAATGGCCCAAGACGAATGATAGCAGAAAGGGGATGTGTAAGTAATAGGCTTGAGAATGCATGTGTGAGTGGAAGTCAGGTTAGGTAAGAAAAGCAGAAATTAGGAGAGTGGCTAGGCCTGATAAGAGGACAGTTAGGAAATTATAGGAAATCCTATACAATTGATAGGCAGGGCCCTACCATCTCGGAGCATTGCCAAAGCAATACCTAGATTTGAATCCAGGAGCTTTTCAGGGTGGAGTATCAATGGGTCCAGTGCTGAATACTGTCTAGTAAAAATAACGAGATGAGTAGAAAACAAAGATTTGATCAACAGGTGCTGAATAAAAAGGCAAAAATGCAGCTGTTGGAAATGTGAAAACAAACAGAAGTATTAGAAATTCTCAGCAGCCAGTCAGCATCTGTGGAGAGAAATGGTCAAAATTCAAACACTTTCCCATTTTTGATAAAAGTTATTTACCTGCTGAGTATTTCCTGAATTTACTGATTTTATTACAGTAGATACCAGGTACTTATTTTACCAGTGGAATCGTGAGGTGGCCTCTGGTGTCAACAGTGAGCCTTAGCAGGTCTGATATTCCAGCAGAGAATCAAGAAGTAGTGAAATTAAAGGAGTGCAAGAAGAAAATTTACATAATCAAAGCAGATAAGGAAACTTTTCCAAGAAACAGATGTCAGAGGGCAAGAAGTACACACGATCAGAACTGGTAGGTGTGGCTTGTGGAGTTTGTGCAATCAGTTCAGCAAAGGGAGACTAAGGTGTTCTGAAGGACAGGTGGAGGCAGCAACAAGCAGAAAGCAGCAAAGCAGAGATTTTTCAGCAACAAGGGCAAAGTTAGAGCAGGATGGAAATCAATAGCAACCAATCAGACCAAGCGTGAAAAAGCACAGTAAAATAATGCACAATAAGCTGTGTCAGGGCTGGGCTTTGCTTAGGTCGCTTTAAACCAGCAGCTCGATCTTGTAATTTGAGCTAAAATCTACTGAAAATATAAAATAACATGGAATTTTTTGTCATAATGGCAAAGAAAGAGCACAGAATTTCTGCTGGCAGAATGATGAACTCCAAAGAAATTATGGAGACTTTGCATAATATTGATTGTGGTCAGTCTTCTATATTTTGCTGGCATTCCACTGGTCTACCAGTAGGAAATCAGGAGAACACCCAGGGGAACACTTCTTCATGGTGGTACAGAAACTCTGAAACAAACAAAAACAAGCAGTGAGCCAATTTAGCTATTGGCAATACTTGGGGTAAATAGTGCTTCTTAAAATTAATTTTTAAATATTCTCCATTATTGTCCGTCGGTTTAGTTAGAAATATTATCTTTCTATTCCAAATGAATGTTAATTGGAGAATATAATTAATTCCTTGAATGTTTTATTGCCTTTCAGAACCACAAAATATAGTTGATAGGTCTACAGGTTGTTTGAAAGGACTGATGAAACCATCAGCAATTGATTTTTTTCTGCTTTCTTGAATCATGCCAAATCTCAAGGAGTTTAACCTTTGATCCAAATATAGCACTTCCTTTTCCCTTTTGTCCTTCTAAACAGAAAGAAAATATTCTTTCTAATAATGGTTTGAAAAGGATCCCATGAGATAATGGTGCAAGTAACACTATATCTATTGATTTTCAGGAACTGTCTTGTTTCCTTATAAACATTACTCACAAATGTAGCATCCTGCAGAAGGGATATATTATGCTTCTAGCTATGCTTCTGATTATAATATTGACTAGGGAGCAATAGCTGGGTCCAGCACACTTGGGTCATGGTCCAATAATTTGCAAGCTTATGAATGAATCTGGTGTTGCTGCACTGCATCTTTTAACAGATATCAATTGTTTGGTACTCTGCAGAGAGCTGCCTGAGGACATAAAAGAATATCATTAGCCTGATTACATAAACAGGGTCCCTTCACTGTCAATACTCCTTTTTATCCTTATATTTCAGTATCCTCTGCATTATCCACTGCACCTGCATTATACCATCCATTACGCTAAATTTAGATTGCTCCAGATGATGTAGCCTAGAATTTAACCAAAAAGATACCTTGTGGTTTGAAGATATGAGATTACACTTCACAGGAGTGGTACTTTGGTTAATCAAGCACACAAAATTAACAGTAAGATATTGTGTAAAGTTGAATTCCAAATATTACAGTTGGACATTTTTTTCAAATTTGAAGTGACTTATTAAACTAACAATAGAAACAAAAATTGCTGGAAAAATTCAGCATGTCTGGTGTCTGTGTAGAGAAAGCAGAATTAATATTTTGGTCCCACATCTGCTGACTTTTCCAGCATTTTCTGTTTTTGTTTCTGACTTCCAACATCTGCAGTTCTTTGATTTCTTTGTTTAGTGTTAAACCAACATTCGTTTTCTTTGTTTTGTTTTGGTGTTCACAGATGTAAAACAAAAGGATAAGATCTATGACACTGGAATGCAATCATAAGTTGATGGTAAAGATGTTGGCAATGGTGATTGCAGAATGTGACATTATTATGTGAAGCCATCTTGGTTAATTTGATGTTATAGAGTTCTGGAATCTAGAATCAATGGTGTTTGTGGATGTTTTGCTGCTGCTGTTTATTCTGTTCCTTCACTTGTTGCTCAAGTAATGGTAAACTCAGTCTCTCAATATCGTGAAGTTATGCGGTATGCAGCAAATTACCACAATTTTGAAAGCACAAACAGGGGTATACATTAAAGAACTCCTCCCAAAAGCTCCAGGGAGCAGAGGTGTTGCTTTGACATACTAATTGTCAATGCAGTAATATTTCTGATTTTACATGTCTCTTGTTGTAGACTAATTCTGCAGTTGTCCCAGATTTCTGACAGGGTTCATGGTCTTCGATTGAGGAAGGTATCTTTTGTTGCTGTATAACTACCCCATAACCTGGTGGCCTGCTAAGAATACAGATGACACAGAGGCTGAATGAGTTATGAACATTGCCAGGAGACCAGCTGTAGCTCTGTGATTGTAAACAGGGATTCAGTGATCCCTTTCCATTCAGAAAGATGCCAAGCTGTTTCTAGAAAGCATGCAGGACAATGATGATACAGTAAATGCAACCTCAAAGCCTTGAGTTTCCTACAATGCAGGCAAAATATAATGTCCTCTTATTCTATGTTGCTTTGTTCATTGAGATGCAATAATTTCTCTGATTGGACATGTATGAGGTAATAAGCGCAGCCACCAATGTCATCTGCTGCAGTTTTGAATGAGCCCAGGGTGTAACACGTGATCTTGACAACTAGGGGCAATAATGCCATGTGTTTTGAGGCTCAGATTGTGGCTGCAACGGGTAACATAGTTTGGCGACAGCTTTCTTGGTGTAGCAAAGATGCCTCACATATTATTCTTTGGTATCATTTCAAGGTCTCGATATTTTTGGAAAGCTCTTAAAAATGGGGATAATTTTCATAGCGGTCAGACAGAAAACCGGCAGAATGATATTGGAAAATTGAATGGGATGTAGAACAAAAATATGTTCTTCTTTCATTCACTTTTCCTCACCCTCTCTGACATAGCAAATTAGACTCATATGCCTGTACTGAATAGTACTTGCTAAATCTAAGTCAATTTTTTAAAATAAAATTGTCAATAGCAACAAAAGAACTGAAACAGTTGGTGATTTATTATGTAATATTCTGTTAAGCTGTATGCCAGCAAATGTAGGAAATAAACGCAATTTTTTATTTTTCAGTATAGGTTTATTGGAGCAGCGTACATTTCCATGGATACAAACACTTACGTTGTACCAAGCAACATTCACACCAGAACACTACTGTGCAGTTACACAACAGCTATGCATAGCAACACAAGTGTGCCTTATCATTGGAGAGAAAGACTTTAGGGAACCATATAACATATCCATCAAAAGTGGATCAGCTTCTCATTGAATGGATTAGAAAGAAAGGGCTAGAAAGTTCAATTTTACCTATAAACTGGCACAGTGATTATAATACAGGATTATCCCAAACCTGCTTGAGGCGATGCAAGCAGTTTACGAATGTTGTCCTTCCTGCTCATTCCAACGAATGAACGTGTCATCCATTGCAAAACACATTGCAGATGGCTACATGGTCAGGAGGGGTTAGCAGACCTTACATCTAGCCTGTACTTTCTAAAGGCAGCCTACCCCTCTTCAAGGTTAAGTACATTCAGGCCACTCACACTGGTGCAACTGTTAAAGTCTTTTAAAGGAAGGAAAAACAACTAGTTAGCAAGGTTAGATCACACAGAATACAGGGAGAACTAGCCATTTGGTTACAGAACTGGCTCAAAGGTAGCAGACACACAGTGATGGTGGAGGGTTGCTTTTCAGACTGGAGGCCTGTGACCAGCAGTGTGTCTCAAGGGTCAGTGCTAGGTCCACTGTTTTTCGTCATTTATATAGATGATTTGGATGTGAACAAAGGAGGTATGGTTAGGAAGTTTGGAAATGACACTAAAATTGGAGGTGTACTGGACAGCAAAGAAGGTTACCTCAGAGTACGACAGGATCTTGCTCAGATCTGCCAGTGGGCCGAAGAGTGTGATAGGGTTAGGGTTAGGGTTAGGGAGTTTAATTTAGATAAATGTGAGATGCTGCGTTTTGGAAAGGCAAATCAGGGCAGGACTTATACACTTAATGGTAAGGTTCTGGACACTGTTGCTGAACTAAGAGACCTTGGACTGTAGGTTCATATATCTTTGAAAGTGGAGTCGCAGGTATACAGGATAGTGAAGAAGGCATTTGGTATGCTTGCTTTATTAGACAGTGCATTGAGTATAGGAGTTGTGAGGTCATGTTGCAGCTTTAAAGGGCAATGTTTAGGCTATTATTCGAATACTGTGTGCAGTTCTGGTGTCCCTGCTCAAGGAAGGATGTTGTGAAACCTGAAAGGGTTAGAAAAGATTTGTAAGGATGTTGCCAGGGCTGGTGGGTTTGAGCTATAGGGAGAGGCTGAAAAGGCTGGGGTTATTTTCACATGAGCTTCGGAAGCTGAAGGGTAACCTTATAGAGGTTTATAAAATCATGACAGGCATGGATAGGGTAAATAGACAAGGTCTTTTCCTCAGGTTGGGGGAACCCAAAACTAGAGGGCATAAGTTTAAGGTGAGAGGAGAAAGATTTAGAAGGGACCTAAGGGACAACATTTTCATGAAGAGGGTGGTGCATTGATGGAATGAGCTGCCAGAGGAAGTGGTGGAGGCTGGTACAATGACAAAATTGCAATGGTGTCTGGATGGGTATATGAATAGAAAGGATTTGGAGGGATATGGGCTAAATAGGACTAGATTTATTTAGGATATCTGATCGGCATGAACGAGTTGGTCCGAAGGGTCTGTTTCTGTGCTGTGCATTTCTAAGACTCTGTGACTCTATAAATACCAATGGCACAGCAGAAACAGAGGGAGTGCTCCCAGGCTTTCCAATGCTACACTGCGATGTTAGTTCAGGAGGTTAAAAGGAGGAAAAAAGATGTGTTTCTGGGGTGTTGGGGGGTATTTTCTCCTGCAAGGACAATAGGGAGATGGTGATAGGGTGGTTCTATGATGCACGGTGAAAGGATTCTTTGTCAACCTTGCCTGTTAGCACTGGATGTTACATCAGTGAATTGGGCACACACTTCTCCAAAGATGAGGAGTAACACTTTTTAATCTTTTTAAAACCCAGATATTTTGCATGTTGCATGCTGCAAACTAAGAAGGGCACTGAGTATGTAGAAGATTCACCCACCTTGCCCAATCGCAGCAGAGCACTAAACTATCTGCCACATTACACCCAGGTTCACAGTGGTCCCCTGTCTACATGTGCTATCTCTACACACACTTTCTTAGTGATGATGAGGGACATCTTGAGGCCTGCAGAGAAGAATAAGTCCCTTCTGTTGCTGACCAGCTGCACCAGGAAGTCATGGTGATGGCCATTGAAATGAGGAACTGATATATCCAGCCTCTCCTTCCTGTTTCAGCAGTCACTGCACTGGAATATTTGAAGTACGTGGCTTGGTGTATTGTCCTTATGTGTGATACATCATTAGCTTAGCGCAATAACATGATTATTAAGGGATGATGTTTTGTGATGATGGATTTACTGTGTACGGGTTTGATGAACTCATCATTGCTGTCTTAGTGCCATTATTTTGTGAAATGATCTGCCAATTCTCATAGAACATAGAACAGTACAGCACATGAATACACTCCTCGGCCCACGATATTGTACTGAATATGATGCCAAAATAAACTAATCCCTTCTGCTTGCCCATGATCCATATCCCTCCATTCCTTGCTTATTCATGTGCTTATCTAAAAAACGCTTAAACATCTCAATCATATCTATTTCTATCACCAACCCTGGCAGCATGTTCCAGATAACTACCACTCTCTGTGTAAAAAACTTGCCCCTCACATCTCCTTTGAACTTTTTCCCTCTTACCTTAAATGCATGTTCACTAGTATTAGACATTTCAACTCTGGGAAGAAAATGAAGTGACCAGGTGATTGTGCAGCATTTGGCCTCAGCAACTGTTGTTGTCAGGGACTGCAAATCTGAAGTCTGGATATTGGAACCTGCACTTCTGTGCTGGTGCAGGTGGTGGCAGTCCTGTCTTCAGTCCCTCCACCATGCCTCAGGCAGCACAGTGGCTCAGTGGTTAGCACTGCTGCCTCACAGCACCAGGGACCTGGGCTCGATTCTAGCCTTTGGCGACTGTCTGTGTGGAGTTTGCACGTTCTCCCCATGTCTGCATGGGTTTTCTCCGGGTGCTCTGGTTTCCTCCCACAGTCCAAAGGTGTGCAGGCTCGGTGGATTGGCCATGCTACATTGCCCATAGTGTCCAGGGATGTTTTGGTTAGACAGGGGAAATTAGGGACCTGAAGGGCCTGTTTCCACACTGTAGGGATTCTATGATTCTATGAACTAAACTGCCCTGAAGACTATGTTGGTGAGCACTGCCAATATGAAAATCCAGTCTATTGTCTTTGAACCCTATCATAAACTCCATTCTCTACTAACCTACTCCATCTCTGTCCCTAGCAAACAACTGAGTCTGAGGACCTTTTGCTCCCTTGAAATCATATGTTACACAGAGATGAGCTGACAATCACATAACTGCACCATCACCAAGAGTGTCTACTTCATTCGCCATAACAATAGCCTAACTCTGGCCCTATGTCAGTTCACTCATATTTCTATACTCCTTCAGTTCCGAGGAAGATACATCTTCAATTCAAGCTATTAACTCCGTTTCTCTCTCTACAAACCTGAGCATTTCCAGAACTCTCTGTTTCTATTATGGAAATACCATGTTTATTATTGGCCCTTAATTGCATGAAATCTTCTTTTTGATATAACTTTATTGATATGATTAAGTTTTATGGATTGTAATAAGTTGTATTTTTCTTTGGACCACCAAATACATTATTTCATTTAATTATTTTTATTGGGTCTTTTCTGAAGGCAGTTGGCTGTGTGTTGACTTAATTACAGTCAGCAGTTTATGATCTTTATGGTCGGAACATGAGAGCCACAATCACTTGCCTGCAGGCTCACTTCCATTCATTTAAGCACTAAATTTATAGCTTCAATGAACTTACTGCGAGATTCAATCAAAACAAGCCTTGCATTTATGCAGTGTCTTTCATGACCTCAAGACATCTGAAACCATTTTCCAACCAATGCAGTACTTTTGAAAAGCAGTCATTGTAACGTAAGAAATGTGGCAGCCAGTGTGTGCGTATTAACTGCAATTTTATAATGATCAGATAATCTTTTTTGGAAGATACTTGAGCAATTAGTACTGGCCAAGGAGAACTCTACTGCTTTGAAATTGGGGCAAAGGATCTTTTCTAGCAGTTTGAGAGGGTTTACCTCATCCAAAAGGCAGTACACCTCTCTGTTACAAATTCCAGTATCAACGTAGATTTTACCTTTAAGGTTTTTTACATAGGACTTGAACACACAACTTTCAAATTTAGAAGCAAATATTCTACTAACTATGCTATAGTTGTTACTGTGCAAACTTGCTCCACTGCCTAGGATAAGGCTTGCTAGAATGGACTGCAAGTTATCATTTATTACCGGGGTATGATTGCTGAGTAGCAGCATTCACATTGCTATCCAATGAATCACAAAGCCACGCAGGAGACAATCATTGACCATTCTCTTTCTCTCTTAAGCTTATATTATGAGAATTTAGCTACCATTCCAATTCAATGTTTGTGAAAATTTAACACTGAGAACTCAAAAATAATATCAATTCCAAACAAACAAAATCTGAAGTGATCATGGTATACACGTTGAATACAAAGTAGCTGATTTGGGTTTTTTTTTACAGGATAAGCCAGCCTTCATTTGGGAAATTGAGGGTTACGGATATAAGGTGGGGTGTAGGTCTGGTTGGGATGTTCTTTGGAGAGTTGGTGTGGACTCGATGAGCCAAATAATCTGCTTCCATACTGTAGGGATTCTATGATTCTAACATATCATTTGCCTTCTTTATCGCCTGCTGCATCTGCATGTTTAAATTCAGCAACTGATATATGAATCATTTAAAACTTCTACAAAGCTATGAAAAGTAATAGCAAAAATGTTGTGTCAAGGGGTTGAATACAAGTTGGAGGACTTTATGCTTCAGTTGTAAAATGTCTTGGCTAGACCCAATCTAGGCTACTAATTCTGATAATCAGGAACTACAGCAGGAAGATTACATTGAATTTAGAAGGAGTACAGTGCAAGTTAACTATATTTTAGAACTTAATGGGTTAAATTATGGAGTCAGTTTTTTTTGCTTGTTTTCCCTACGTTTATTTAGGTTAAAGGTACCACAGCACATGGAGTGAAAATGGGAGCAGGGAACTGAGTGGGACGATGAGCCATGATCATTTTGAAGAGCAGGCTTGAAGGGCCAAGTGGCTGATTCCTGTTCATATTTTCTATGTTTCAGTTTCAGTTTAGAAGGACGAAGTGTGATCTATTAGACAGTTTAAAATGATATAGGATTCAATAGGCTACATACAGGAATAGCTATTTCTTCAGGTAGGTAATTTTAAAGTAAGGGGCAAAGCCTTAATATTAGAAGGATGTCATTAAAAATTAAAGTTAAGAAACATTTTTAATATAAAGGGTAGTTATATTCTGATGTTTTCTCCCTCAAAAGACTGTTGATGTCCATTGAAATTTTCAAGGTTGAGACTGACTGATTTTTATTTGATGAAGTTGTGTAGATCTCATCAATTATCTCTCAGCCCATTGAAAGGCCACCCGGCAGTGACAATGGGAAACTGTCTTTTCAGGGTCTGGAACAGCAGATGTGCAGATGCTGAGATACTATCTGCTGTAAAGTCACCTGTAGCAAGGCTGCAGCATAGAACTTGCACATGCGCAGTGACAGAAACAGTCAGCCATGGTCTGATACTTGACTTCACAACATGGGCTTGTATGAATGCTGAGGTGCTGACCAGTGGAAGGTGGCATAAAAAGCAATATTTTATACAGCACAACCTGGTTTTCAGCAACCATCAAAAAGAAGACAAGATGCTGAGGTTTCACATGTTTGCAGACTCATACCTACAACAAGCAGTTACTTTTCCTTCTTGGTAACCAGCAAGCACACAGACCAGGACTTTAAACCATAGGTAATTCTTTGCAGGGTATGGGATTGTTGTGATGTGGGCTGCTGTTGTGAGGTCAGGAAATGAGGAAAAATGTAGTTCTAAATATCCTGTAGTTTTTAAATGCAGATCTCCTTTACATATTTTCGTCTTGGTTTCTGTCCACAGGGAGCAGGCCATAGGGTATGAATTCTGCAGTGAATAACATCCTGATTCCCCAATGCCTGCACCCCATTAACAAGGCATAAATCAAGACTCTTAAAATCATAGAATCATGTAGTACAGAATAGGCCCTTCAGTCCATCGAGTCTGCACCAAGAAAATATACTCTAAGTCTATACTAGTCCAACTTTTAAGCACTTGGCCCATAGCCTTGTTAAGACATTTACTATGACATTTCAAATGCTCAATCCAAGTACTTTTTTAAAGGTTGGATTATGGACCAGAATCCTAATTTGCCAGTTCAATAATCCTTTCAGTGATGAACATCAGGCCTTCAGGAAATCCTTGGATGATGGGTTGTATTACAGTCACTTAGGACTGTGTATCTTCATCACCAGTCCATGCAAACAGCTTCTACAGATCTCTAGAGCTTTTTATTTATTTCTTATGACTGGGATTCTTTGCTCAGAAATTTCAAAAAGTCAATAACTGGAGAATAACTAGAGAGAGCAAAACCAAATAAAAGCTTCCAGGTCTAGCAGCTTCTTAAGCAAAACTGTCTCCTTCCCGGTCAGAGCCAGTTGACTGTTTTCTTTTTCTTTTTCAACAGTGTGTGGTTGGCTGACTGGCACTGTCCTTCCCTTGATTGACCAATTCAAAATCCATCTAGCTGCCAGTCCCTGAACAGAACAAGATCTCAGTGCCAAATTATCTGCAGTGTCCTTAGAGCAGTAATTAACCTGCTTTGTCTTTCCAGGCCAGTTCCCAACAACAAACATCAATCTTTTCTTTTCCCTTCTTTTAAATACAAGCTGCTAATGGAAGTTCAAGTTCACATCTCAATTGCAACTCACAGTTCCAAAAATGAGAAAAATAAAAGAAAAATAGTGATGGTCTCAATACTTTGTTATACTACACCTCATGCATACACCAGATATATGTGTTGGGAATTTTGCATCAGTCAACAGATTTGGGTGAGGACACAGGCTGGTTTTTGAGATCTTGCATCATTACAGAATGAAATAAAGGTGTTAACTGTTTCTGGAGACAATTGAAATGATTTTTCCTGAATTAATAGAAATTGAACAAATTAATCCATTGGATCTTAGGCAGAGCCATGATGGATTTTTTTTTTCTCTGTTCCGTGAGCAGATGAGCATGGTTTCCAGGTCCACAGGAATACTAATACTGTATCCAACAGCTTTAAAAATGTAAGAACTCACTTCAGAGGTCAAGTGTCTACTTTCACTTAAGTTTCAGGAAACAAAGCTTTCTGCTTTTTTGATGTGGATTTTACTGAATCCCGACTCCAAGGTGGAAGTAATCACAAATCCTGAGTTTTATATGTGTGCGCTGTTCATTGGCTTGAGCACAGATTGGGCAATAGAGACAGGACTGATAGAGAGTGGATTCAATTGAAATCCATTCAGAGAGCGATTTTGGAGATTTGTTTGCTGTACTACGTAGGAGCATGACTATGTAGAAGTGTTTGAAAGCAGAGGTCACCATGTGGAGCACAGCTCTGAGTGGATCACTGGAGTGTTACAGCTATAACATTTTGCATTTTTGAGCACCACTTAAATGTTGACACTGGAAGACCTTCAAAGTGTAAACTACTCTTTATCTATAGTGATAGAGGATTAAAAAAAAGTGAAGTAGGGCAGGAAAGCATGGCTCTATGAACAGTAACAGTGCAACCTCTGGACAGATGTCATTGGCAGTGGAAGTCTGCTCCAGGCTGTTTCTTCAATGGAAGTGTTTTCACAGTTGACTCAAAATGGGTGTGAGACTATGCTATCTTAATGGGTCAGAGGGATTTAGCTAAAGTGAGCCTGAAAGAGATGATCACTGACATTAAAACACCCTAATGAGATCCTTGAGTACTGTACCATGGCACAGTCACCTCCCTGTCAGCCAATTATTTTAAATTAGTGCCCTCTGGTTTTCAGCCCTTCTGTAATAGGAACAGTTTCTTTTCAGATTTCAAACTCCTCTATTAAGTCTCCAAACAAATTTCTTTTCTCCAGAAGAAGGAATTGTGCTTCACTAATTATTCCTGTAAATGAAGTCTTGAATCTTGGAATTACTGTTCTTATAAATCTTTTATGCATGGTCTTTAATACATTCATAACCCTTTTAATGTACACTGTTCAGATATGGACAAAATACTCCAGTTAAGAAAGACTAAGCCAGTAGTTTATAAAGGCTCACTACAACTTCATGGTTTTCATATTCTGTGTTTCTATTTAAAAGGTTCAGAACTCCAGATGTTTTCACTTTCTCGACCTGCAAAACGAGTATTAAAAAGTTATTCAAATGTATCACCCACAAAGTTGATTGAGTTCTTTGAAGTGTGGCACAGACATTGAGGCTAGTGCTGTAGATGTTGTATTATTACATTTTCAGAAAGCATTTGAGGTGGTGCCACATGGCATGTTGGTTAGCAAATTAGAAATGTTTGGGATTGTTGGATCCTTGGCAGCATGGATTAGAAGTTGGATAAAAGATGGGATTAAGAACAACTTTGACAGGGTAAAAAAGGATATTCTGTTTCCACTAATAAGCATGGTTGTAACTAAGAGTCATGATCTCAAGATTGTCAACAAGAGCACTAGGAGTGAGATGACGAGAAATGCCTTTACTCAGAGAGTTGTTAGGATTTGGAATGCGCTGCCAGGGATTATGGTGAAGGTGGATTCCATATGATGTTTCAAAAGAAAGCTCCATATTTATTTGAAAGTGCTAAAGTTAGGGGTCTATAGAGATAGGGCTGGAGATTGAGACCAGCTGGGTAGCTCTTTCAGGAGCCGATACAGACCTGATGAGTTGAATCACCTCTTCCTGTACTGTAAAATTCTATGATTCTATGATTCTACATCCCCAATCCCTCTGGTCCTGTACCTCTTTCAGAATTGCACCCACAAGCTTCCTATATATATTCCTTCCTAGTTCACTGTATTAAATTTCATTGGTTTCTTGTCCATCCATTCTAGTTACGCCTTCTTGAAGTATATTAATATTTTTTTCACAGTCCATAACACTTTCAAGGTTTGAGTTATCTGCAAATTTTGAAGTTGTGCTCTATACACCCATGACTAGGTCACTAATATAGATCAAGAAAACTAGTGACCTAATATCGACCCCCAGTGAGCCCCACTGTATGCCACCCTAGGGTCTGAAAAATAATCATTCACCACTACCCTTTGCCTGTTGCTTGACCAAATTCTTATCCATGTTGACTCTATCCTTTTTGTTCACTAAAATAGTTAGTGCTGGGTCTAGGCCCAAAACGTCAGCTTTCCTGCTCCTCTGATGCTGCTTGGCCTGCTGTGTTCATCCAGCTCTACACCTTGTTATCTTAGCTTTAAACCAACCAGTTTGGACATGTTATGCAACACAGATATGGAAGATGGGGCTTAAACCTGGATCTTCTGGTTTAATATGTAGGGACAGTTATACTGAACTTCAACTCTGTTGACAAGCCTGCTACATGGCACTTCATCAAATGCCTTTTAGATTTTTTATTTAATCAACCTGTTCAGAAAAGTTATTATACACCTCTGGAGGAAAAGGTGAGATTTGAAGCCAAGCTACCTGGGTCAGAGTTAAGGACACTAATTCTTCATGATAAGAGCATTTCCAATTCCCTTTAGGAATTTTGGGAGAGAATATATATCTCCATCAGTTACATTACCCTCAATAACCTTCTATTACTTCATCAAAAAGTCAATTAAATGAATTAAACTTTCAAGAAGTCCATGTTAGCCTTCACTAAGTAATCCCGATTTGTCCAAATCCAACATCAAGAGATAACACATTAAAATTAAACCATCTGTCTATTCATCCGTTCGATCTGTGTCTACTGTCTAGAGCTGGTGGATTGACTTTCTTTTCCAGTTCATTTCTAATCAATTGTTTAATTGTAATATTGATACATCATTGTCATCACATCATCAGGAAACAGTTGCTACTTAGATTTAGTTGATGTAACCAGATTTGTGCACAACATCCAAAATAATACTCTTGACAAAAGCTTCTAATTCACAAATATTATTTGCGAGTAAAATTAAGGATTTCCATGATGAAATAAGCATTCATCCAATAAAAATGAGTGATAAATTTCTTTGTCCACAAATGAGTTGTTTATTCTTGGTGAACATTGCCTTAAATTCCACTTAAGATTCTGAAAAAATAATACAATTTAGTCTCGTTCTAGTTGGACAGTTGTGAATGAGCTGAGATGTCGGTGGTGTGAGTGACCTAAATACTTCATGTGGCCGTTATTTTTAGCCTGGCTGGTTTGCAGGTGTCCTTATTATAAATTGGGCTGCTGCCATCAAATCAGTGATAGTTATTTAGCTAAGAAAAAAATGTGGTTGGATTTTAAAGTAAGATTTTATTTCTTATTTTAGCTCTTCATTTGGTTCCATTACAATAAATTATCTGTTGTCTAATCCTTGTCTTACCTACAGTGAAGGAGGCATTTGCAAATATCTGGAGACATTGAGAGAGAATAAGGCTGCATGGTGCCTGATTTACAAAAGCTGGGTGGCCTCCAAATGCTGCAAATTGGCATCCAAGAAGTACACGCAGAATACTGACAGGATATGCAGTAGGCATCATCATAGGAAAGAATACATGCATATTCCTGAAGAGTGTTTGCAGTGTACAAATTATGTAAATGAGACATAAATCAATGTGCAATGCTGAGTTGACATTAATGCTGTAATATTTGATCATTATGTTCCATTCTGTCCTCTATTGTAATCCCACACAGCTGAACAGCATGATCAATGATATAAAGTGTTCTAACCGCCTACCCACCCCTAGACCTAGGTTCATTCCTGGGTTAGTTCTTCTAACTGCCACTATGCTGATCTGGACTTTTCCTATACTTGGCCATACTCTATAAGGAATTGTATCATTCATTCAATGTTAGGCATAACCCATAGGGAGCAAAGGTATTTCTCTGTGTTTTAGAGTGAAAGACAAGTCCTCAAAGCTTGAGATGCAAAGCTCCATATGAAATAATTCTGATCTCTCACTCTTACTGTTTGCTAAGGGTATTAAAAAAATTAGCAAGTTGATTTGTTCCTTCTATGGCCAACATGTCCTGGAGGAGAGCTTAAATACAAAGCTTCTGAATCAGAGACAGTGGCAGTACCACTGAGCCACAAGACCTCCCACACAGTTAACAGAGTCCACCTTCTCTGCTGTGTGAAACAACATGTCGTGAGGAGATTGTGCTGCTATTGCTATTGGTTCTCCCTGTGTTGCTCTTTCTGTTCTTCATGACGGATCCAAGTACAACTATATGTGCTGCAGGAAAGCCAGATAGCTCAAATGAGCCAAAATCTAAGATGGGTGAAATGACTTCAAACAGATTCAAAATCATGGTCTGAATTCTCATCTCACCAGCATTTGTTTTAGGTCAGAAACCCATCCTGGGTGAAATTCACTCACCTTGACAACTTGTGTGAGATTATTAATTGTCTTGTACTGTAACCAATTTCTTAGAACAAAAGTCAAGTTTGACCTTTGAATAAGTTGTTTGAGGGGACATCCTGCACTACTGAGGATACAGGGCATCATTCCTTTGCACCTCTCCCACTAAGGAATCAAGTGTATTGATTGAAAACATTTGTGTTTCCTCTCTTGTACATAAATCATTTTTCAATGTATCACAATGTATACTGACTCCCACTATTCTTTCATCTTTCCTTTAACAATTGCAGACTGCCTTTAAGCAATTCAAGTCACTCATGATGTTGGTATCCTGTTGATGCATGCAGAGAATGAACAGCAGGAGAGTATGGGCTATATGCTGCAATCATTTACAAGAAGAGGGAGAACTAAATAAATCTGCTGCCTGTGATGCCATAAATGTGCACTATAAACCCAACACTTGTTTTAGGGGTGAGCTAATTTCTCCCCTCAAAATACTGATTGTTTAAGTAATTATTTCAATTCTACGCTTAAATCTACGGTTATTTCTATTAAAATTCTTGCTGTCACTTTCATTCACTGCCAACTACCATTCTGGTCTAAGTATGTGGGAAATGTTAAGATTGAATTTGTGAGATGCAAATGAACACATGAACCTTTCTGAATGCAAATTGTTTGTCAATTGAACTTTCTTAAATAGATTGCAAATTTGTTTCTTTTATCATCTAACAGACCAACATAACAATAAATGACACTTAAGGACAGATTTTTAAAGATCTTGGTCATCTTGAGGGGCCTTTAAAGATGATAGTTGAGACCCAGATACTGACATTTCGTACAAACTCCACTTTATGGTGGCAGGAGAAGGCATGGGTCGTGAATCACGTAGGTAGGAAGTCTGAACTGAGCAAGGCCATTTGACAGTAGGCCTGAATGCAAACAAGTCCTACTTTTGCTGATACAGAGTGTTAACTCAGTGTGAGAATCAAACATTTTGAAGCAGATTTAAAAGTTTGTGAAGGATGGAAATGCCTATTTAAAAGTCATGATCTGATGTTTTTACAATTCAAAATCTTATAAACATAAAGTTACAGTAGCAGTTAGAGTTTTTTAAAAAAAATTCTGCTGGACTGCTTTGATGTCAGACCACATAGTTTAGTTTAGAAAAAAAAACACCTCAGTTCAAATAACTTTAATAGAGTTCTTTGTTCATATTTTCCAAGAGCTGTTATTGCAGTGGAGATTGTTATAAATTCTTTGCTGAGTTACAAAAGGTCAAAAGCATGTAATTTTTTCATGCAGAGGAATTCAATTTACGTTTTGACAGTTTAAAGAGGCTATTAAAGGATTACATATTGTTCCAAAGATGAGATTTTATAAAATTGTCCTGTTCTTTAATTTAAGATACAATGAAGGGAGGCCCTTCACTGAGACCTTCTGAAGTCTGCCTGGCATCAAGTTTGGTTCATGCGGCTGTTAAAAATTGAAGGGAGGATCAAGGTGTTTGCTAGAAAGAAGGAATAAGCTATTCATACTTAGAGGCAATGACAGCGGCATTGGTGTTTATTTGTCATGATCTGCAGATCGATTTCTACATGGGTATAAGGGCCATGTGATTTGCAGTCTCATGAAAATGGGCTTTGAAAGGATGAGTTTCTAAAACATCTCAGAAACTTCCAGACAAAACTGGTTTCCCTCTTAGAAAGGGAGCAGCTGGAGGCTAAAATTTTCCATGGTTCACTGCTCAGGAATACATATGGAAACTAGTATTTGGACTGAAAAGATCAAATTTATGAGGACATGAAATAAGTCAGAAAGATTCACCTGGCTTGTGCTAGAGAGCAAGTCATTAGGGAAATCCCTCAAACTGAAAGGCAGTTGTGGGGTTAAAGTTACCGGGCAGAAAAAGGAAAAAAATGGAAATAAAATGTTTTATGGGGTCCAGAAAAACTGAACATAAAGGAAAAGCCCTGTCTGGTAGTTTAAAGTATAAGTTGCCTACAACAAAAGTGCTTTAGTTTGTTTGTAAAAGTTGTAAAACACTAAATATCATCATATTATCCTTTTAGCGGTCAACAGAAATTTTGAATTTTTTTATTTTAATGAAGTTATCATTTTTTACAGTTATTATAACTCTGCCATTGATCTGGTAACTGAATAAACTTTGTTTCTGTAACAGATATTATGCTTAAGGAGACTTAACATGGATGGGGGCTTTTTTGGCTTTATAAATCGGGGATATTTTGAGCATTGAATGTAAGTAAATGAGAGCGCTATTAGATTGTTTGAAGCTTGATTTTTATGGCTCCTGTCCAGTGAACATGAGGGAAAGGGCAATGGAGATGGTATGAGGGTAGGAAGTGGAATAGCAGGCACAGAGAATGGGCATAAAATGACATTGAAGGGAGGTGGGGCTATAAGTGAAATAGAGACTGGTGGAAGCATATGGAGGGGATATGTTGATATGAGGGGAAATGGGAGTGGTTGGGGCATGAGCTGGCTTGGAGAGTATGGGATGTGAGTGGGGTTGTATTATGCATGGAGAGGCATGAGAAATGGCTAGAGGTGATGATATGAACTTTTAGGGCTAGAGTGTCTAACAGCTTCTAAAAAAACTTATGAAAGGGGCTGAATTTTATGAGATCCTGCCAGATACTGTACCAAACGACAGTCCCACAGTGATAACATGCTACGGGTGGCCTTAAGCAAATCAGGGTTTGACATCTGCCCTTCAGTGGGAGGGAGTTTGGCCTCAAGAACTGCTAAAGAACCTGATAAGCCGGTAGCTTTAGCAGTCCAAGCAGCACCAGAACTCAGGAGTGGATGCTAGAAGAGGGCAACAAATTACCATATAAGGCAGTTTCCATTCTAGTTTCATAAGAGGAATGCATTAAATAAGTATTTTACCGATTCAGCATTTCATCTGATATGCACCTTCTATGATGCAATGACCCAATAACAAGAAAAATTTGCAATTTGCACCTTTAACGTAGGAGAATTGCTAACGGTGTTTCATAACGGCATGATCAAACAAAAATGCAGACTGCATAAAAGACAGAGAGAGAGATGTTATGACAGTTGTGCAGATCAGAAGGAATGAAACTAGAAGCTGTTCAAGAAGCAGTTTATCATTGAATAGTTTTAGTTTTGGAGAAGCAATGGTCTTGTGGTATGGTCGCTGGATAGTAATCCAAAGATCCAGGCTAATACTCTGAGGACAGGGTTTGCATCCCATCATGGCAGATGGTGAAATATGAATCACTGAAAATTTGGAATTAATTAAAAGCTGGCCAAATGTTGGCCACATAACGATTGTCAATTGTTGTAAAACCCAACTGGGTCACTAGTGTCCTTTCGGGAAGGAAATCTGCCATTCTTATCTGGTCTTGCCTATGTGTGATTCCAGATGCATTGCAAAGTAGTTGACTCTTAACTGCTCTCTGAACAGGCCCTAGCAAGCCAGTCAGTTCAAATGGCAATAATAATGGGCAATAAATGTTGGCCCAGGCAATGATGCCCACATCCCAGGAACAATCCAAAAGAAGTCCCTAGAAACCAGTTTGGAAACAAAAAAATCTGTCCAGGACCTAACACAGTGGAATACAAATGTAATACCAACAGTTGACTGACACACTGTCCTGAGGTTTAACAGATACGAGAACAGTTGGAGTTGAAAGTGACTGAGTGGAAGAACAGAATCACAGAATCTTTGGCTCACAGTTTACTCTAGAAGGGCATTGTATTCCTGATAATAACATTTTCCAGGGCCTCAGTTTAGTAGAAACCCTGATTGTGGCGCTGAGGAAATTCTTGATTCAAAAGCCTTGGATGGACATAGTTTCAGCTCTGGTAAAAGGGGATGCAACAAAACTGCAACTCATGAGTAAATATATAGAAAATGCAGTCAGATTTATGTAATGACAATTTTGTCATTGGGCTTTAATGCAACATTTTAACTTATGTGAATGCTGTTAAATAGTCATACGAACTCTTGCCGAAGTTGTTAGACAGTTTTCAAGTCGTTAAAACATGAACAACAATTACAAAGGATTGAGTCTATGTAAGAATTTATTTCCACATAAGCAAATTATTTTTTCATATTCAGGAACTCATGCTAATCAAAACACTTGGGCTTAAGTATTAATGAAAAAGTTGATACACAGTGAATTTGAAAGACAGATGGTGTAAATGAGGTTGCTGGATCACCATAACATTGAAATGTTGAACTCCTGTTACAAATGACAATCTGTTTTGAATTCCATCTGATGAATTTGATTAACTTGAACTAGGTCATCTGTGTGAAGCTGAGAAAACTGGGGTGAGAGGGTGCACATTTCCTTCCATTCAGCTGGACTTGACACATGGATTAAATTTAATCTGATCTGTGCAAACGCATTTGAGATGAAATACCTAGGGATTCATTTTGACTTTGGAGTCAGGGTAAAATGGGTCAAATCAGCCTGGTTGCTCATTTATCACATCTCCTAACTTTTGTTTCCGCAATGGTGTTTAATTTTGAGGTGCGATTATCACCAATTTCAGATAGTGAAAATTTTGAGTTAAGTAGATGGATAAAATAAAAGCAGCAAAAATAAAAATAAGGGATGAAATGAATTGTATTATGTCATTGTTTCAATGAAAAGACAAACTTCAACTTAATATCATGAAGAAACTATATCATTGCTTAGTTATAAAAGCTAATATTTATCTTCTGGCTGCAGATGTGACCTAAATTGAGATAGCTGGGATTTTAGTCCACCCTGTGACTCTAACTGCAACACCAAGCCTTTTATAATAGTCATGGACATTTGAATAAACTTGGCAGATCATCTACCTGAAGTGGAAGTGAACAAACTGGTGGCATTAGTACTTGCAGAAATTTAAAATGGTTTAAGTGTAATTTTTGAATCTCCAGCTCTATGCTCAATTGTAGTAGTTAAGACAACCCTTGAACTTTTAAATGCCAATGTGAGCCAAAAGTAACTGTGAACACTGGGAATGGATCACATTCCTTGTACTCAATAACAAAGAAATTGTATTCAAAATGTCATAGTGTTTCTTGGATGCATTATAAAACAAAATATGATATGAAGATGCTCATAAGGCCAGAACAAGGACACACAGGTAATAAAACAGGTGGTTGTAGAATTTGAGGCAACTACCGAGAAGGCTATGATTTTTATAAATGCCACTTACCGTGGTACAAAGAGCGTGCATGCACAAAGAGAAAGCTGCATCACTGGTAAGTCATGGAAAGCTGCAGCCAGTCTTAAAGGTGGTACGAGATAGTAGGAACTGCAGATGCTGGAGAATCCGAGACAACAAGGTGCAAGGCTGGATGAACACAGCAGGCCAAGCAGCATCATAGGAGCAGAGAGGCTGACGTTTCGGGCCTAGACCCTTCATCAGAAAAGGGGGAGGGGAAGGGGGTTTTGAAATAAATAGGGAGAGAGTGGGAGGCGGATAGAAGAGGGATGGAGGAGAGGATAGGTGGAGAAGAAACAAACAGGTCGAAGAGGCGGGGATGGGGCCAGGAAAGGTGAGTGTAGGTAGGGAGTTAGGAAGGGGATAGGTCAGTCCAGGGAGGACGGACAGGTCAAGGGGGCGGGATGAGGTTGGTCGGTAGGAGATGGAGGTGTGGCTTGAGGTGGGAGGAGGGGATAGGTGGGAGGAAGAACAGGTTAGG
>NC_063332.1:141097560-141102709 GCF_021869965.1 Rhincodon typus | reverse complement strand
TGGTTTTGGGATGCGGTGGGGGGAGGGGAGATTTTAAAACTTGTGAAATCCACATTGATACCATTGGGCTGCAGGGTTCCCAAGCGGAATATGAGTTGCTGTTCCTGCAACCTTCGGGTGGCATCGTTGTGGCACTGCAGGAGGCCCAGGATGGACATGTCGTCTGAGGAATGGGAGGGGGAGTTGAAATGGTTCGCGACTGGGAGGTGCAGTTGTTTGTTGCGAACCGAGCGTAGGTGTTCTGCAAAGCGGTCCCCGAGTCTCCGCTTGGTTTCCCCGATGTAGAGGAAGCCACACCGGGTACAGCGGATGCAGTATACCACATTGGCAGATGTGCAGGTGAACATCTGCTTGATGTGGAAAGTCTTCTTGGGGCCTGGGATGGGGGTGAGGGAGGAGGTATGGGGGCAGGTGTAGCACTTCCTGCGGTTGCAGGGAAAAGTGCCGGGTGTGGTGGAGCTGGAGGGGAGTGTGGAGCGGACAAGGGAGTCACGGAGAGAGTTGTCCCTCCGGAAAGCAGATAAAGGTGGGGAGGGAAAGATGTCTTTGGTGGTGGGGTCGGATTGCAGATGGCGGAAGTGTCGGAGGATGATGCGTTGGATCCGGAGGTTGGTGGGGTGGTACGTGAGGACGAGGGGGATTCTTTTTTGGTTTTTATTGCGTGGACGGGGTGTGAGGGATGAGGTGCGGGAGATGTGGGAGACACGGTTGAGGGCGTTCTCGACCACCGAGGAGGGGAAGTTACGGTCCTTGAAAAACGAGGACAACTGAGATGTACGGGAGTGGAATGCCTCATCCTGGGAGCAGATGCGGCGGAGGCGAAGGAATTGGGAATAGGGGATAGCATTTTTGCAGGAAGGTGGGTGGGAGGAGGAGTATTCTAGGTAGCTGTGGGAGTCGGTGGGCTTGAAATGAATATCGGTTTCTAGGTGGTTGCCCGATATGGAGACAGAGAGGTCCAGGAAGGGGAGAGAGGTGTTAGAGATGGTCCAGGTAAACTTAAGGTTGGGGTGGAAGGTGTTAGTGAAGTGTATGAACTGTTCGAGCTCCTCGTGGGAGCACGAGGCGGCGCCGATACAGTCATCAATGTAACGGAGGAAGAGGTGGGGTTTAGGGCCGGTGTAGGTACGGAAGAGGGATTGTTCCACGTAACCTACAAAGAGGCAGGCGTAGCTTGGGCCCATGCGGGTACCCATGGCTACCCCCTTTGTCTGTAGGAAGTGGGAGGAATTGAAAGAGAAGTTGTTGAGTGTGAGGACGAGTTCGGCTAAGCGGATGAGGGTGTCAGTGGAGGGGGACTGGTCGGGCCTGCGGGACAGGAAGAAGCGGAGGGCCTTAAGGCCATCTGCATGGGGAATGCAGGTGTAGAGGGACTGGACGTCCATGGTAAAGATGAGGTGTTGGGGACCGGGGAATTGGAAGTTCTGGAGGAGGTGGAGGGCGTGGGTGGTGTCACGGACATAGGTAGGGAGTTCCTGGACCAAGGGGGAGAAAATGGAGTCGAGATAGTTGGAGATCAGTTCGGTGGGGCAGGAGCAGGCGGAGACAATGGGTGGACCAGGGCATTCAGGTTTGTGGATTTTGGGAAGGAGATAGAAGCGGGCAGTGCGAGGTTGGGGAACGATGAGGTTGGAGGCCGTGGGTGGGAGGTCACCTGAGGTGATGAGGTTGTGGATGGTTTGGGAGATGATGGTTTGCTGCTCAGGGGTGGGGTCTTGATCAAGGGGGCGGTAGGAGGAGGTGTCGGAGAGTTGGCGTCCGGCCTCGGCGATGTAGAGGTCAGTGCGCCACACTACAACTGCACCTCCCTTGTCCGCAGGTTTTATGGTGAGGTTGGGATTGGAGCGGAGGGCTGCACGTTCTGCGGGGGAGAGGTTGGAGTGGGTGAGAGGGGTGGAGAGGTTGAGGCGATTGATGTCTCGACGGCAGTTGGAGATGAAGAGGTCGAGGGAGGGTAGGAGACCTTGGGGTGGTGTCCAGGAGGAGGGGGTGTGTTGGAAGCGGGAGAAGGGGTCAGTAGAGGGGGGGTTAGGTTCACGGTCAGAGAAGTAAGCGTGGAGGCGGAGGCGGCGGAAAAACTGCTCTATGTCCAAGCGTGAGCGGTATTCGTTGATCTGTGGGTGGAGGGGGACAAAGGTGAGCCCCTTACTGAGGACTGACCGTTCGTCCTCAGTAAGGGGTAGGTCTGGGGGGATGGTGAAGACTCGGCAGGGCTGGGTGCTGCTGTCTCCTCTGGAGCTGCTGGCTGTGGAGGCTGTGGGCGGAGCGTCGTCGGCGTCGGCTGTGGGCGGAGCTGCGTCGGCGTCGGCGGTGGGCGGAGTTACGCCGGCGGTGGGTGGAGTTGCGTCCGCATCGGTGATGGGCGGATCGGCGTCGGAGGTAGGAGGAGCGGGGTAGGCGGCGGCAGTAGCGGTGAGGGTGGTCGCGACTTCAGTGTCGGTGGCAACGGCAGCGATGGTGTTTGCTGTCCCGGAAGTGGGGAACCCGGCGGTGGCGGATGTGACGTCATCTGTGGGTTCTCCGATTGTGGCCTCATGGCCAATGGCGGCGGACCGATTGTGGGGAAGGTCTTGGGTACGGCTGGGGATTTGGGGGGTGGAGGAAGCCCGTTCTGGGTGGTAGGCACGTGTAAGTTTAGTACTGTAGGATATATGTGTTCAGAAAAGTTCTTCAGTTGTAGAATTATTTTTCATTAAAACTAGTGCACAAAATAGACAAGCAGAGGCTGGCTTCCTTCACCTCTGGTGCAGGGCTAGTCTACCCTTCCCCACCCCCCACCCACTCCACTCCTGATCTTGACACTGGAATTTGTACCTGGTACCATTGGATCCCCAGCCGATCCTTGCACCCAGCCTCCTCATCAGTTGGGCTAATGAAGACATCACTGCGCTCAGAGCACAGTGCATCTTACCTGGTCATCTTACGTGACGAGTCATGTCTGTGCAGCCATTTTAGCATTACAGAAAATCACTCAGTCCATAGTGAACACCAGGTCAAGGGCAGTGGAGTTGGTATGAGAGTATGAGGTGGAATAGCAGGCACATGGAGTGAGCATAAAATGACATTGAAGGAACATGTGGCTATAAGGACAATAAAAACTCATGGAAGCATAAACTAGTATGGAGGGGATACGTGAGTAGTTGGGGCATGAGTTGTCATGGGGAGTATGGCATGAGAGTGGGATTATATTATGGCATGGAGAGGCATAGGAAATGGCTGGATGTGATGATATGAATTGTGAAGGTGAGAGTGTCTAACAGCTTCTAAAAAAAACTGAGAAAAAGTACATACAGAACATTCAGATCCTTCAAAAATGTTTCTCGCTGCGACTCCTCAAACACACACTTGCAGCAGTGCGCTGGCATCTCCTGGCACTACAATCAAGCCTACCCCAGCTCAGAGTCTCCCCTGCAAAGGACCTCTCCTGTTTTTCATTCTTCGCAGGATCCACAATCTCAACTCACGATTCTACTCTGCCTTATTGGACACTAAAAACCGTAAGTACACTAAACTTACTGGTGCCTGCCACCCAACACAGGCCTCTTCCAACCCCCAAATACCCAACCCTACCCAGGACCTTCCCCACAATGTGCCCGCTGCCATTGGCCATGTTGCCACTTTTGGGGCACCCACGGATTTCAAGGATGACATCACATCCGCTGCCGCTGGGTACGCAACTTCCGGTACAGCGAACGCCATCGACACCACTGCTGATGCCGCCACCTCCGTTTCCGAGACCAACACCACCGACACTGAAGACGCACCTGCCAACGCCACTGCCGCCAACATCCAGGACTTACTTGCCAATGCCGCTCCGCCCACCATCAGCACGATGCCGCTCTGCCCAGCACGATGCCGCTTCGCCCACTGCCGACGCCACTCCGCCCACCGCCTCCACAGCCAGCAGCTCCAGAGGAGACAGTAGCACCCAGCCCTGCCGGGTCTTCACCATCCCCCCAGATCTCCCCCTTGCTGAGGACGAATGGTCAGTCCTCAGTAAAGGGCTCACTTTTATTCCCCTCCATCCTAACATCAACGAATACCGCTCACACTTGGACGTTGAAAAGCTTTTCCGCCGCCTCTGCCTCCGCGTTTACTTCTTCAACCGTGAGCCTAACCCTCCCTCTACTGACCCCTTGTCCCCCTTCCAACACACTCCCTCCTGCTGGACACCACCCCAAGGCCTCCTACCCTCCCTCGACCTCTTCATCTCCAACTGCCATGGAGACATCAATCGCCTCAACCTCTCCACCCCTCTCACCCACTCCAACCTCTACCCCACAGAATGTGCAGCCCTCCGTTCCAACCCCAACTTCACCATAAAACTCGCGGACAAGGGAGGTGCAGTTGTAGTATGGCGCACTGGCCTCTACATCGCTGAGGCCAGACGCCAGCTCTCTGACACCTCCTCCTACCGCCCCCTTGATCATGACCCCACCACTGACCACCAAAACATCATCTCCCAGACCATCCACAGCCTCATCACTTCAGGTGACCTCCCACCCACAGCCTCCAACCTCATCGTTCCCCAACCCTGCACCGCCCGTTTCTATCTCCTTCCCAAAATCCACAAACCTGACTGCCCTGGTCGACCCATTTTCTTCGCCTGTTCCTGCCCCACCGAACTTATCTCCACTTATCTTGACTACATTTTCTCCCCCTTGGTCCAGGAACTCCCCACCTACATCCGTGACACCACCCACACCTTCCACCTCCTCCAAAACTTCCGATTCTCTGGTCCCCAGCACCTCATCTTTGCCATGGACGACCAGTCCCTATACATTTGCACTCCCTATGCAGATAGCCTAAAGGCCCTCCACTTCTTCCTGTCCCGCAGGCCCGACCAGTCCCCCTCCACTGACACCCTCATCAACTTAGCTGAACTCGTCCTCACCCTTAACAACTTCTCCTTCCACTTCTCCCACTTCCTACAGACAAAGGGGGTGGCCATGGGTACCCACATGGGCCCAAGCTATGTCTGCCTCTTTGTGGGATACGCGGAACAATCCCTCTTCCGAAGCTACACTGGCCCTATCCCCCACCTCTTCCTCCGTTACATCGATGACTGTATCGGTGCCGCCTCATGCTCCCACGAGGAGCTCGAACAGTTCATCCACTTCACTAACACCTTCCACCCCAACCTTAAGTT
>NC_063332.1:141074320-141092560 GCF_021869965.1 Rhincodon typus | reverse complement strand
ATCCTTGACTATGATTAATTAGGTAAGAATGTGTCCAGGCAAATTTCTGGAGGAAGATGGTGTGAACAATGATTTTGAAGGCACTAGACAGATTTAATAGGATCAGGGTTTCTTTTTGTCTTTGTCAACATCATCATTTTTGAACTTGATAGAGTTATTAGAATCAGCATTCCTGGTCATTGTTTTTTCTGTGAACCTCTGAAGTCACTGGATGACAGCAGTCTTCAGAACCAGAAGTCAATGCTGCAAAAAGTGTTAGCATGTCAATCACAGTGCATGGACCCTTGGAGTGCTGCACATTCATGCAATCACATAGCTCAGAGGGAACAATGAATACAGTACTTTTCCAGGGTCTGAAATCTGATTATAGGAATTCAAACATGGAGTTCTTATGGGATAACAGAGGATATATGGCAGAGAAACTGGATATCTGGCCTAACGAGGCCATGCTGGTCTTCATGTTTTGCATGAACCTACACCCATCTTTTCCCATTTCATCGCCTTCTCCTTCATGTGTTTGTATAGTTATCCCTTAAATTTGCAACTACACCCTGTGGTAGCAAATTTCATCATTGTACCACTCATTAGCTGAAAAATACTTTTTTGAATTCCTATTGGATTTCCTGGTGACTTATTCAGTCTTGATGGCCTCTAATTTTGTTCTCCATTAAAGGAAACATCTTCTATATATCTGTGGAACCAGAGGAACACACTAGGCCAGGCAGCATCAGATGAGCAGGAAAGTTGACGTTTTGGGTCGGGACTCTTCATGAAGAAAGGTCCCAACCCGAAACATCAACTTTCCTGCTCCTCTGATGCTGCCTGGCCTGCTGTGTTCCTCCACCTCCACACAGTGTTATCTCTGACTCCAGCATCTGCAGTTCTTACTATCTCTGATTTTCTATACATCTACTGAATTCAAACCTTTCAGAATTTAAAGACATCAATTCGGCTATCCCTTAAACTCCCTTGTTCAAGATAGAAGAGACATAGCCTGTTGATCCTTCCCTGATATATACACTCATGTGTTTCTGGTATTAGTGTTTGGTATTTCCTCTGAACACGGTACTTTTTCATAATATGGCAACAGCATGTGGTACTGCAAGCTTGGTCTAACAAAGGTTCAGCACAGATTTGGCATACTTTCATTACTTCTCAATTTTATCCCTCTGGAATCAATATCTAGTGTTTGTTTCCATTTTTACTTCTTTCCTAACCTGCGGCAAAACTTATTAGTTATTGATGATTCTCTACTCTGTCTCTTTGTTCCTCCACTTTGCTTAAACTTATATCTTCCAATAAATGAGATACCTCCCCATTCTTCCTATCAAAATGTGCTACGTCATACTTAATTGTGCTGATACTTATTTTCTAAATTATCTGTTTATTTTACATGTAATAGCCTCCTATAATTTATTGCAACCCTTCTCGATATTGACTATATACCTCCTGTTAAGTGTTATCCATGAATTTAAAAATTGCATTTCTGATTCCAAAATCTAAATGGTTCTGGGAAAAGTGGGTACATATTTGAAAGGTGACAGCATATTCAAGGGTTTTAGAAAGGAGGGAGAAGTTGGAGATGGGGGTGGTAATTTGCACAAATGGAATGTGAAAGCTGATTCTTTGAAGAGAGTGGTGTTGATGATGATGATAATGATGGTATTTATAATGATGATGGAAGAATTAAAAAAGTGATGGAAAGAACCTTAGAATGCAAAACCTTGAAAATTATCATCTAACATGGAAGGCAGGAATGGAAGCTGGATAACCAGTAGTTTCATGCAAATAAGAGATCAAGATTCAGGAATAGGTCTCAAAGATAAGGTGAATTTGGTCAGGTTATGAGGGGAAATAGGTGGGAAACTAGGGACAGTTCAGGGGTGAGAACAAGGGATACCCAGCATAATTATAGTGTAATTGACGGATTGCCATATGAAATATTCCTGTGATTACCATCCTATTATAATACATCCACCCATTTTCAGACATTGTGAGAGGCAAGTGAAGCAGTCAGAACATGACCCAACTGACTTTTCATTGGC
Organism: Rhincodon typus; assembly: GCF_021869965.1. Lineage (NCBI taxonomy): Eukaryota > Metazoa > Chordata > Chondrichthyes > Orectolobiformes > Rhincodontidae > Rhincodon > Rhincodon typus. The sequence goes on along the minus strand of NC_063332.1, from coordinate 141,090,515 downwards.
AACAATCACAGATTTACCTAAAGTCTGGTCTACATGTTTATGTTCCAGAGTGCATTTAAAAAAAAATCTGGAGTCTAGATTAGACTAGTCTGGATTGCACTGGGGGTGAATGTGGCAAAAGTGCCTTAAACACTGGATTTTACTGGAATATGTCCAAGTGTCAATTTTGGTAAGTATTATGGAAGGTTTCTTTCAATGAGCTGTACTGAATTTTTTCACACTATATTACCAAACTCACCTTATTACCTACTGAGCACACTCTTATGGCTCCTCTCTTGTCATTTTCTCACACTCAGTGCAGATTGAAGTACTGGCATCTGTCATGATGTCATGCCCATGGTGTTTGCCCTGAGATGCTGGGGCTTGGATTCCAGAATTGAGGCTCAGAGGAGCAAGATATGAGCTTGAGTTGTCAGATTCCTGTCTGACTGTAATGTCAGGAATTATTGCAGTTGGTTCCCTCATTCAGGTCATTTCTATATGTCTTGAATAGCTGGGGCCCAAGCACTGATCCTTGTGATACCTTAATTGTCATTGCCTACACCTTGGAAAAAAAAACATTTATTCCCACTCTCTGTTTCCTGTCTGTCACCAATTCACAATCCATGCCAGTATATTATCCCCTATCTCATGTGCTTTAACCTTGCACACTAATCTCTTGTGAAAGACCTTATCAAAAGCCTTCTGAAAATCCAAATTCACTACATATACCAGTTCTTTTTTTCATCTATTATATTAGTCACATCCTCAAACAATCCAGTATATTGTTAAACATGATTTGCTTTTCATAAACCATGCTAGGTTTGGCCAATCCCTTTGATGCTTTCCGAGTGTTCTGTTATCATGTATTTTACAATAGACTCTAGCATTTTCCCCACTACCAATATTAGGCAAACTGGTCTGCAATTCTCTGTCTTTTCTCTCTTTCCCTTTGTAAATAGTGTGGGTACATTTATTACCCTCCAACCTTTAGGAACTGCTCCAAAGTCTATATCATGTTGGGAGATTGCCACCAATTCATACAAAATTTCCAGACCACTTCCTTTAGTATTCTGAGATGTTGATCATTATGCTCTGGTGATTTTTCAGCCCATTATTATTTTCCCATTAATTCCCCAGTGTCATTCTCTTATTATTATTGATTCCCTTCAATTCAAGTCTATCCCTAGATCCTTCATTCCCTAGCATTTCAGGGAGGTTATTTGTACCTCTTTTGCTTTCATTATCTATGCAATTCCACTACCATTTCTGTGCTCCCCATTATAATTACCCTGGCTTCTGACTGCAATGGGACTATATGTGTCCTTATTAATCTTTTTCTCTTCACATATTTATTGAAGCTATTATGGTCAGTGTTATGTTCCTTGCAATTTTACACTGTTATTCTATTTTCAGACTTTTGATCAAACTTTGTGAATTCTAAAATCTTCTCAATCCTCAGGCATGTTGCTTTTTCTGGTAATTTATGTCTCCTGTTTAGATCTAATCCAATCCTTAATTTATTTCCTAAGCTGTGATTAAGTCACCTATATTTTTTTAAATTTTATTTTCGCATCAAACAGGAATGAATAATTGTAATTCATGCACTCATTATTTAAATTAGAAACCTGGCCTATCCGCCATTACTTTTTTTAGTAAAGTTCCCCAATCTATCTTTGCCAATTTGTGCCTCACACCCTCATAGTACTTTTTATTCACTCTCCACCTTAATGAAGAATTCTATCATGCTATGGTACTAGGCACCTTGCACAATAAATTGCTAATTAATCCTTTATCATAGCACAGTACCCAGTTCAGAATCGCCTGTTCTCTGGATGGTTCTTTAATGTATTGGTCTGAAAAAAAGCATTGCCTATACAATCCAAAATCCTCCTCTACAAAGCCATTGGTGGTTTCATTTGTTCAATCTATGTTTAAATTAAAGTCATCCAGTTGTATCCTTATTGCATGCATCTCTGATTTCTTGTTTAATGCCTTTCCTTACATTCTTATTGCTGTTTGGGGCCTGTAGATAACACCCAACATTGTTTTTTTTTGCCCATTAGTTTCTTATTTCTACTCATATCGATTCCACTAGTGCCCTTGTTTTTTCACTAACAATGCTATCCCACCTTCCTTCCCTTTTTTGTACGTCCTTCTTAAATAGTGAATATATTGAATGTTCAATTTCCATCCTTAGTCATCCCGCAGTCATGTCTCTTTAACCACAACTATATCATGACAGTTTATATCTATTTGCATTGCTAATTCATCCATCTCATTGCAAATGCCCCAAGCATTAAGGTACAAAGCCTTTAGACTTGTCATTTTAAACTTATCAGTCATTTTAGCTTTATTTTGCATTGTGGCCCCATTTGATTTGTAGCTTTTTTTTCTGCCTTTCACTTTTGTATCTTAACTTCTGTCTTTTGTTTCTAGCCTTGTTTCTTCCTGATCAGTCTCCCTGCTCACCTACCCTGCTTTTCTAACTTAAACCCTCCTCATCAGCGTTGGTCCCAGCCTTGCCCAGATGTTTGTTTATACCTTCCCCAGAACCAGTCCCAATATCCCAGGAATCTGAATCCCTTCTTCATACATCTCTCCAGTCATGTATTCGTCTGATGTATCCTGTTAATTTTACTCTCGCTAAAACGTGGTGCTGGTAGCAATTCTAAGATTGATATCTTTGCGGTCCTACTTTTTAATTTGCATCCTAACTCCCTATATTCTACTTGTAGAACCTCACCCTTTTATTACTTACGTTGTTAGTACCAATATATTCCGCAACCACTGGATGTTCACCCTCCATCTCAGAATGCCCTGCAGCTGCACTGGCACATCCTTGACCCTGGTACCGGGGAGACAACATACCATCCTGGAGGCTTTTTCATGGCCTCAGAAAGGCCTGCCAGTTCCCCTTACTAATGAATCCCCTATCACTATAGCCTTGTCACTCTTTATCCTTCCCTCTTGTGCATCAGAGCCACCCATGGTGCATGAACCTGATTCCTGTTATTATTCCTGACGAACACCCACTTCTATGAGTACTCAGTACACTACAACTGTTAGGGAGAGGGTTAGAGCAGGAGATGCCAGTACGTCGTGTCTTCCTCTGCTCTGCCTGGTGGTCACTTTTGCCTGTTCAGTGTTTACCTGTAGTGTGACCGCCTCACTGCATGTGCTGAGTATCACAGATGTTTCACAGTGAGTCCACCCACCACTCCAGCTCAGAGATGCGATAAGCTAGTAGCTCTATCTGAACACACTTCCTGCATACATGGTTACCAGGGACACAGGAAGTGTTCATTACTTCTCCCATAGCTCAGGAATCTGTAGACAATTTCAATATCAATTTAAGGTGATTAGCAAAAGAACCAGAGGTGCCGTAAGGAAAATCTTTGTTAAATAGAGAGTAAGATCCGGAATGTACTAGCCTGAGTGTGCAGTGGAGACGGATTCAATCATGGAGATGTAAATGTTGAATTAGTTAAGTATGTGAACAGAATGGAATTTATACGGCTGCAGGTAAAGGCCAGAAGGTATGGAACTTAAATGTGTAATATGTGATTTAATGTATTTCTGGAGGTTTCATCACTTGACTTGACCTCACGCTTCATCATAAAATGGACCTACACATCCATTCTTTTAACATATCAATTTCCTGTGCCAATTCTTGCATTTTCCAAGGAAATGATTTTTTCAATATTCATCAGCATTGGTGTCATATGGGTTTCTGATCTAGCATGACTTTTTTTTAAGGAGGTCTGACATCATGTTCTTCGAAGAAAATGTAAATTTTCAATACCTTGGTCTTGAAGTCCCTTGAGATTGTCTTAGCTTGTCTCCATAATTTTGCTAGAAGATCATGAGAAGCCTCAGACGAGCAAGGCGTAAATGGCCTTTTGCGGCTATTTATGCATTCCCAAAGCTTCACTAAATTTTGAAAAATTCGAGTAGTTTATTCTCTATATTTCCAACATTTTGGAACAGTCGGAGTCCAAGTGCATAAATGTTTTCTCTGATATATATGAATATGTTCATTTTCTGATTGAGCTCTTTGGCTGGAGCAGTTCAGACTACAGAGCTACAATGTTCATTATCTGTAGGGAGACAGGTCCCAAATCCACCACAGTCAAAACTGGGATTGAACCCCATGTTGCTTGCATTAATTTGATCCATGCTAGTTGTCCAAACAACTGAGTCAAACAGTTACCCCAAGGAGTCCATATTGTTGTGGCAACATACACTCTCACATTGATCTTGTGGGCTGAAGCTACATAACGTGGTGGTAAACGCTCCAAATTTCTTTCCCATTACATGATATCTATGCTTTGAAGTGAAAAAGTGGCGTCGCAGGTAGGCAGGATAGTGAAGAAGGCATTTGGTATGCTTGCCTTTATTGGTCAGTGCATTGAGTATAGGAGTTGGTGGTCATGCTGCGGCTGTACAGGACATTGGTTAGGCCGCTTTTGGAATACAGTGTTCAATTCTGGTCTCCCTGACATAGGAAGGATGTTGTGAAACTTGAAAGGGTTCTGAAAAGACTTACAAACGTGTTGACAGGGTTGGAGGGCTTGAGCTATTAGAAGAGGCTGAATAGGCTAGGGCTATTTTCCCTGGAGTGTTGGAATCTGAGGGGGTGACCTTATAGAAGTTCATAAAATCATGAGGGGCATGGATAAGATGAACATCCAAGGTCTTTTCCACAGGGTAGGGGAGTCCAAAACTATAAGGCATCGGTTTAAAGTGAGAGGGAAAGATTTAAAAGGTACCTAAGGGGCAACTTTTTCATGTAGAGGGTGGTGCGTGTATGAGTCATAGAGTCATAGAGCTGTACAGCATGGAAACAGACCTTTCAGTCCAACACATCCATGCTGACAAGATATCCTAAATTAATCTAGCCCCATTTGCCAGCATTTGGCCCATATCCCTCTAAACCCTTCCTATTCATTTACCCATCCAGATGCCTGTTAAATGTTGTCATTGTACCAACCTCCACCAATTCCTCTGGCAGCTCATTCCATACATGCTCCACCCTCTGTGTGAAAAAGTTGCCCCTTAGGTCCCTTTTAAATCTTTCCCCTGTTGCGAAGTTGGGTTGAGTACTTGTGGAATGGAATGCAGGACGTTAGAATTTGGTGTCTGTAAAATATTGGTGTCTGTAAAATGCTAGGGTGAAAAGCAGTGTGTGGTCCCTTTAAAAGATGATATGCTTTTTCTATGCTTAGAGATACAAAAAGGATGTCTATGGGCAGCAACTTGTGGGTTTGGAGGTGCACAGAACACCTGAATTGAAACATTTGTACCAAAAGGCTGTATAGTTAACGGGCCAAGCAGCAGTTTATTTTTGTTATGAAGACAACAAATTTTGATTTTAGCCAATCAAGTTGTGTCAGGCACACAGATACTAAAAACCAATTAAATTAAAATCTGACAGCTTTGACAACATAAGGGCAAATCCTATTGTAAGAAGTTGATGTGTCATCAAGGTTAGAAAAGGAGACGGCAGTTGGAAAAAAATCATAAGAGTTAACTGCCATCTGCTAGAGTTAATAGCTCTCAGCTCATAAGAGAGAATCACTGACTCTTACAGTTTTCTCTAAGCATTAGAGAAAGCACCATCTCAATCAAAGGTACCTACGGCACAACTAATTAATATTTTTTACAGGATATTCGAAGGAGAAGGTGTTTCTGACAGAAAATTCGACAGAGAAGGCATAGAACATTCTGGAAGGCATGTAACCTGGCTGTAATTTTGAGAGACTAAAGTCTGTGTTCTTTTTATTTTATGTAAGTGGTACTTCTTTTGTTGGAACAGCATACCATTAAAATCTTGTTTTATTTGACAATAGTTAGTAGTCAGAAGGGGTCTATTTACTTTGGCTATTTACCATATCCACATCCCTCATGATTTTATAAACCTCTATAAAGTCACCCCTCAGCCTCCAATGCTCCAGAGCCTAATCAGCCTCTCCCAATAGCTCAAACCCTCCAACCCTGGCAACGTCCTCATAAATTTTTTCTGAACCTTTTCAGGTTTCACAAAATATTTCCTATAGCAACCATGATAAAAGCAGCATATGACCAGCTTTCAGTTTATTCAGCTGGGCTGGCAGTTATTGCTGAGGATAATGGAGGTTGCTCAATCCCTGGGGTAGACGTATTTGTTGAGCTATCCTGTAATATGTATGTAAATGTTCTCACCTATATGAAAATAATCTACTTTTAGTTTACCAATCCTGCGTATGTGATTCATGAATTTGCATAAAGAAGCCAGAAATGCAACAAAAGATCCAGGGCCCATGTCATGGAAAATATAGTCTGAATTACATACCTCCAAAAGTAAAAATTAAATGGATTTGTGAACTGTTCCTGGTGTATTCTCCACTGTGGCTTTATTCACCAGCTTGCAGACATGCATGTCCACAGCAGTGTCACATTAACTGATAACAATCAGGTTTGCTCAACAGAAATCCATTTGTAAAGCTAAATACTTTGCAGGCTACTTAGGTGTGATATAAATTTCTGCTTTTACTACTGGTTTAAAAGATAATCCCCAAATTCAATCTCAGACAGTGTCCTGGACAATGAATAAGTTTCTTACTGAATCCATCAAGCAGAAAATTCAAAAATCATGATTTTTTTATTGCGAAAATCAATGTCACACACCACTTCAGAATAAATTGCATAGCTTTTTTTGTTGATTCAACATTAAACACATTCCCTTGAGGACCAGAATGGATAGCATGCATCCTTTGGCTAATTTTAGTAAAAGAGTTGATGTGACTGCAGAATATGATTTTCCATTTTGCAATCAAACCAACTTTTACACTAAGATTATTGAGGAGTTGTAGCTCCATAGAATACATTGGTGATTTGCATTATTTCTTGATTCACCAAACATCATCATGAAATATTTGAATGAGACAACTAGACCAGACAGCTGACATTGTTTATCAGGATTATCCTGCCTTGCATATTACCTATAGCTATCAGCATCTGTTACATTGTGCAGAACAGTTAGTACTGATAGTATGTTTATACAGCGATACTACAAAGTGTGATGAAGCTGTTGCCGTTTAAGTTTACAGGTTGGAAATTCATTTGGGCATCAAACCTCATTAGACATCTTTAACTCTGAAATACGTGAGGCCAAACATGTGTTTTTCAGGTGACCAAGGGGTTGAGTACATTGGTCCCTCAGAGTTGGGCCTTGATAAATTTGGGTCTGGTAAAATAAATGTAGCAAGTCCAAGTTTGCAGTTGCAGACCCAATTTAGAAGCACTGGGGCAACTCTGATGCTACTGTTTGGATAATGTTCTGATCACCGATAATTTAAAAAAAGAGGATTTGAATTCCCAGTGACCAGCATAAAAGAATTGAATAACAAGATTTTAAGATTTAAAAGTTTTACTGTAACAAACAAACTAAAATTAACATAAACCAACCATAATGTAGTGGGTAAGTAATACACTAAACTATGTTTAAAATCCTATGCTGCCTACCCTTTACAGATTTGCAGCATTTACAACAGCTGCACCAAAATTACTCCAAACTTCCAAAGGTTTATTTCTCCATGGTTTGCTAAGCAATAACATCCGTTGACTGTCAATGGTCTTTCACTTAGATTTCCAGACCTCAACTAACCTGAAACATCATGTCTCGCTCCAATGAATCCTTCCCCTGGCCAAGCCTGGATGAAACTTTCAGTTTAAATTTCCATGGGTTCCATCGTTTTGAGATGAAACACTTTTTTAATTCTTTGCTGGCCACGGTAGCTGCTGGCCACAGTAGCTGCTACCCCTGTCTATCTCTCTGGGACTCTCTCTTATATCCAGTATTGTTTAATCAGTTAGCCTGAGAGCATATGGGTAGAACCTTATGGGTGTCTGAGTAACAAAGGCTATGGCGAGATTTTCAGAAGAATTATGTGAGAAGTGGGGCGAGGCCTATCTCGACATAAGGAGCAACTCAATGCTTCTTTCATACATTTGCCGAGGGGTGAGGTAAGTTTCTCACTTGGCAGTGGCAAGATTAGGTGCTTATTGATTGTTAATCCACATCTCACCTCTTTAATATACGACTTCCTATCTTGAAAATACACCAAACAATCTTGGTGTCGAGAATTCTTGACATGGAAATCAGAGCTGGTATCTGGTAACTTCAGCTTGCTGCTTGCTCCAACAGATCTTGATGTTGGTCATCAGGCACACTCCAAAGTGAAAAGCTATATGCACTCCACATCCAAAACAGTACTGTGAGCCTGGTATCTCTGGCTGAGGAAGCAAAGCACACAAATTGAAGGTAAGTCACAACAAGGCAGGGGTGCCACGAGCAGGCTGAAGACAAGTCAGTGCTTGTTGGGACATTGACATCTGAAATGGCACATCTCTGATCCTCTTATGGTGTAGTCTGCACTTCAATGCTGGACGTCAGGTTGCAATGGCAAATATCATTGTAGTGCAGCAGAAAGGACACTTTCGTGGGCAGAAGCAGGAACTCAGCTCATTGACATGACCAGGTTGCATCTCTGAACTCTTCACTTGATCTCTTAGCAGTCACATGTGGCGAGGTGAGATTCTTACCAGGGCAGTGGCAATGGCAATTACTACTTGTTAACTTGTTGGCCCAACTTATCTCATTATCAGACTGCCTACCAGGGCTGCTCCCTTGATGTCTCAACTCATATCCACCTGGTGTCAACCTAGCATGCCCACTGTGCCATGCAGTGCCAATTGATGCAATCATACAATCAGGCAACTACTTTGCAACAGTTCTCAGTCAAGGGCACATATGTCAGTCTAATCACTGAACCATTTGGCATTCATGCCAAACTCACTGTACTTGCAGCAAACAGTGCAACATATCTGAGTGGAGTAGCCAGCAGTGGGATCCGGGGGACATCCATTGGTCAGGGGGTAGTCATCACAGTTAGTGAAATGCTGCCTCCTTTACCAGTCCCAGGTTTCAGCCGTAGTCAGGTGCCCAACAGGGTGGTTTTGTAGAGGTCAACTATACTTCTATGCTCCAGGGAGCAGGTCTCAGTCGATTTGTTGTCTACATGGGGGCCAGTGCAGGGGAGAGATTTGCTGCAGTCAGGGACTAGTGCAGCGACCAGTCAGAGACTTGGGCTAGCACTGACAGGTTGGTTGAGAAGTGGATCATGCCATTCTCATCACCCTAATTTACAGAAAGTAAGGAGAAAGGACAGAGTGATTGTAGGGGAGAGGTAGGCAGGTTTTTATACATGTACATGGCTTGTCTGGTGACCTAGAAAAGAGTGAAGTCTTTGGCGCTCATGGAATGGGCAAGGGCAGGCGAGGGTGATGTTGGGTTTCTCAATGACACACTAACACTGAAGTGGAAATCCAGTGGTAGAGAACCGCTCATGGTCGTTTCCATCGTGAAGGACATGGAATGTGCATAACGTTCAGGATAGTATTTAAGGGAATATTGAGGAGAATAGCCATTAACTCACTTTCACTAGGCAAGGTAAATGAGCTAATGTGTGAAGTAGGGGATTGCATCTTCACCCAGTCACTGGACGTTCACAAAGGAAGAACAGTGGCGTCGCATGCACAGTATGATCACGACACGGGTATTCACAGTGTCTAATTCTATGAATCTCCTGCAGCATTGATCCTCTCTGTGTGTTATGCCTCACTAGCACTGTCACTGCTGAGGAACTGCCTGATATATATATTCCTGTGCACACAGCCAGCTGAACAATACATGACACTAAGGGGTGGGGGCTAGGGTCTAAGGTGTTTATGTAAGCCAATGTTATGTAGACACATTTCTACCCCTGGTTCTATATGATGTAATTGGCACTCATGGTAGACCTTGAACCATTGCACCTCTTTACTTCCCAGGAATGTTTGCCACTGGATGCAATGATGGAGCCAGGTCCTACACAGACACAGGGACAATCTCACAAACCATGAAAAGCAAAAGTTAATGAATGAATCAAACTAGATATTTAACAGTCAATCATTGCCTTCATGTGCTTCCTTCTGTTCACCCTCCCAATGGGCAGTAATGGGCCACTCTTTTCTGCAGATGGGGTGGAGGGAACCTGCTCCATAGCAGAGGCCATTGCCCAAGAGGTTTGCTTGGGCAATGCCGACTGTGTTTTGTTTAGGTGGGCCAGATATGCTGAGGGTCTTCTTGCAAGAGGCAAGTTAAATCTTCTTGGAACGAACTTCCAAGGGTTGGAGAAAGTAAGCAGGGTGGAGATTGAGAGCACAGCCAGCTCTGCAGTGTCATGCTATAGGTGTGAGACCAATGTCTCAGTGTGCCACTCATCAAGATGTCCTCCCACAAGCCCCGGATAGATTCACACTGACAAATAGCCAGTTTGTGTTGAGTTCATAGAATCCCTATAGTGTGCAAACAGGCCCTTCGGCCCAACAAGCCCACACCAATTCTCAGAGAATCCCACCCAGACCCGTCCCCCTATTACTCACCTAACCTACACATCCCTGAACACTACGGACAATTTAGCATGACCAATCCACCTAACTTGCACATCTTTGGACTGTGGGAGGAGGAAACCGGAGCACCCAGAGGAAACCCACGCAGACACGGGGAGAATGTGCAAACTCCATACAGACAGTCACCCGAGGGTGGAATCAAACCTGGGCGTCCCTGGCGCTGTGAGGCAGCAGTGCTAACCACTGAGCCACCGTGCCGCCCTGTGTGTCAATGCAAAAGAGCTTGTTAATATGGCAATACAACTAGCCTTTAGCTCTGGCTGAAGTGCCATTGCTCTACCTGGTAAAGCATGGGGGGTAAGCATGGCAAAGATGTTGTGAGTTTGTAGATAGACTCTAAATGAGCAAACACAAAGAGAACATGTGAGCTGTATCCTAAGATGCAGCCTCATTTAATCTGTGAGATGGGCACCTGTCCCTGTGTGCAAAGTGTCCCTGCTGCAGCCTTTCATTGGTAGTTCAGTATGCCCTGCAATGAAAATCTATGCCTGAACATGGACTGGAAAGGTACCATGATGGTCCTGAAAGTTTGGCAATTGTTAGATGCCAAATTGAGTCCAAATCGAATCATGCCTAGAGATTGTGTTTGGTGCTATTCGAAGCAGAAGCTTCTTGCAGCCAGTGATGAGCTTAGGTCAATAGGTGCTGTCTCTGTTGAGTTTTCTTAACGTCTAGCTTGTTGGCACATTTAGTAAGATAAGAAATTGAATATACATGAAATGAATTGGGCTATTAGCAAGATTTTTAACAAACTAAAATTCCCCTTAGTTGGCAAATTATTATGCCCTAGCAATAAGCCCTTCTTACTACACAGCAATATAGAAGATGTAGCGACATGCTCCTGATATCAAGATGAGTCACACTGGAGTCCTTGTCCGATTCTGCCATAAATCTTACTGTTGCTCACATTGCTCAGGTCCCTGTAAAATTCCGCAGAGTTGCCGCAGTACATCTTGTACACACTCCACTTACAGTGCAGCAGTGGTGGTGAAGGTAGAAATTGAGCCCAATGGCCGAGGATCAAATCAAGTGAACTGCTCTGCCCTGTTAAATTCTTGTAGCTCCACACATCCAGAGTTAATTGCAAGTATTCTACTTCAGATTTGAGCTGTGTATATAGTGAAGAGGCTTTGAGAGACCAAAGGCTATCCAGGCTCTGCCTTTCTCTTTCTGGCTTGAATTAAAAAGAATACTGGAAATGTCTGTCACAACCTCCAAATACTTTTCATCTAATGAAATACAGTAAATGTTCAATTTGGGACAATATAGCAAAGAATTTGCACCCAGAATCCTGCATCAAGAAATTAGAAAATGAACAGTTGCTTTCTTTAATAGTATTGCTTGAAGGATAAATATTGGCCAGGGCACATTGAGAATACCTTTGCCATTGTTCAATAATTCAATGGGATTTTTTTATTTCCACTTGAGGGGGAAGGGTATATCCTCTGAGTACTGGTGAATATTAATCTGTCAAAGTGAGAGTACAGCATTCTCAGTAAGATTATGAAGACTGATCTAATGCTAAAATGCTAGATTTGAGCCAAGGCTGACATGCATAGACCCAAATTTTCACTGAGACTTAAACAAAATGGTGTTGGAGCCCATTCCAGATGTGGCATCCATGAACCAGCAGCCATAATTTTAAATGGGGTTGGGGCTGTAAACAGGGACTGGTTATAGTTTTCAAATACATATTTCACAGAGGCAGCAATACGTCTATATGTACAGCTGCCTTAAAACAGGTCCAAATTTAGTTGGTGGAAGGTGAAAAAAACTGACTTAGGGGATTTAGGCATTTGAGCTAAAGGTCTAAAGCAGCTGCAGTAATTTGAAGAGGTCAGTCCACTTTTGGAAAGGTCTCAGGACCACTTCACAATGGGTCAAGTTCCCTTTGGGAGAGGTCATGTCCTTTTGAGTTTTTAAAAGTAGACATGGATGCACATAAAAAGTGGGTCGGCTCACTGGAAATGTGAAGCATTTAAATCCCAAGCTAGCAATATCTCTAGAAAGTTTTCTTCTGTAGTACACACTCTGGAAACTAGCCAATTGACATTCTGAAGTCAAGAACCCATAGACAAAGAATAATCGCAGTCTTTTGAGGTTAACTAGAAATTAATATTTGCCACAAGATTAGTTCCAGCTTTAATTTTCTCATCACACCAGATACAGAATAGAAAGACTTCCAATGCTATTTTTGAAGCAATTGTGAAAACCAACATGAAAAATGTTCTCTTATCATTTTTAATACATATGTTCATTAGTATGAACTAAAAATAAGTACACCAAGACAGTCACTCAGCTGTGAATCCACTTGGAAATATCACCTGAATGGTGTCCTCACTGTCTTTTTCACTGACATTTCTGAAATTGCATATATCCTAGAAATAAGATCCAGTATAGAATGAGGGAATGCCAAAGTTGCTGTGTTTTAGATATTTTATCAGATTGAAGGCTCTACTATATGCTCCAGAAATCTAGGGGAGTGTTAAAAAATCAAAGAAGAGTAGAAATTCACCTGTTGCCCAGACTACAATTTTTCACTTGACCAAGATGTGAAGGTGCCAGTGTTGGACTGGGGTGGACAAAGTCAGAAAGTCACATGACACCAGGTTGTAGTCCAACTCGTTTATTTGAAATCACAAGTTTTCAGAGTGCTGCTCCTTTATTAGGTGCCGAAGGAGCAGTGCTCTGAAGCCTGTTAGACTGTAACCTGGTGTCTTGTGACTTCTGACCCAATTCAACTAAACATAGATTAATTGGGCATTCCTTAACATTTTGTTAATGGGACTTTGCAGCATCTAAAACACTTTGGGGTCATACATGCAACAAAATTAATTTCACTTTCATTAATGCTAAATACTTGCAAAACATTCCAAGGGTACAATAACGCATTTTATATACACTTTTTATGTATCGTTTGAGAATGAGACTGGGGAAGTAAAATGTGGAACTGGAAAAGACAGGTAATTTTCATGGGCACTTTGCAACAATTTTCGAAGTAGAAGACACTACTATCATTCAACAATGCTAAACAATTGAGAAGTATAAGGGGTGAGGGTATATAAGCAACTACTATTGTTAGAAAAAAAATTACTAAACAAAGACCGATAAGTTTTTATTGGACTTGATGGCATGCAGGATAGGATATTAAATGAAGTAACCGCAGAGATAGTTGACACACTGCTAGGAATTCTTGAGGAATCTTAAACTTCTGGAAAAGTCTCAAAGAATTGGAAAACTGCCAACGTAACACCTTTATTTAAAAAGCGAGGGATACAAAAATAAACAGATAACTATTGTCCAGTTAGCCTAATATTTGTCATTGGAAAATGTTAGAGCATATTACAAAGGATATAATAACAGAGCATTTAGAAATGCATCATATAATCAAACAGAGTCAGGATAGCTTCATGAACTGTAAATAATGCCACATAAATTTATTGGGATTCTTTGAGAAGGTAGCAAGCAGGATAGATAAAGGGGAATCAGTGAATGTAACATATTTAGATATCCAAAACATTTTTGAAAAGAAACCATATGTTAGGCTACTTCATAATGTAGGAGCCCATGGTGTTAGATGTTAAATGTTTGCATGGATAGGGAATGGCTAACTACTAGAAGACAGAGTGGGGAGGGGGGAGGGATATTTTCCGGTTAGCAACCTAAAACTGGAGGAGTGCCACAGGGGTCACTGCCTGGGCCACAATTATTTACAATATAAATTAATAATGACTTGTGCAAGGAAAGTGATTGCACTATTCCCAAGTTTGCAGATGACACACATTTATATAAGATAAAGTGGTGAGGATGATAAAAAGATTCTACAGTGTGATCTAGACACATTAAGTGGATATGCAAAATCTTGACAGAAGTGGAAAGATGTGAGGTTACACACTTTGGCAGGAAGAGTTGAAGAGCTGAACATTATTTAAAACAAAAAACAATACAGAAACTGATAGAACAGAGAGATTTGGGAGATCCTCATACATAAATTTCAAAAAGCTGATATACAGGTTTAGCAGGTATGAGGGAAGGAAACTCGATGTTAGCCTTTATTTCAAATGGAATGGAATATAAAAATAGGAATCTACTAAAGCTATGCAAGACACTAGTTTGACCACATCTACATTTCTGTGAGCAGTCTTGGTCTCCTTATTTAGGGAACAACATTGAAGGCAGTCCAGTGAAGGTGTACTAATTTGATCTTGGATATGGAAGGATATTCCTATGATGAAAGAATGAGTAGATTGGGCTAGTATGCATTGGAGTTTACAAGAATAAGAGGAGAATGAATTGAGACATACAAGATTCTTAGGGGGCTTAACAGGATAAACACAGAGAGGTTATCTCCCTTGTGAGAGAGTTTAGGACCATAGGCCATTTAAGGGGTATATCATCAAATATAGAGCTGTGGAGGAATTTCTTCCCTCAGAGGGTAGTGAACCTGTAGAATCCTTTACCATACAAAAACTGCTGAGGCTAGGTTATATTCAAAGCTGCATTTTTTGCAGCAGCAGCAGCGGGAGCAGTGAGAGCGAGGACCAGGGGCCTGCCGGGAGGTAAGTTTCCCAGTTAAAAACTTACCTCATGCAATCAGCGGCCTCCATTCTTTGCAGCAGCAGCAGCAGGAGCAGTGAGAGCGAGGACCAGGGGCCTGCCGGGAGGTAAGTTTCCCAGTTAAAAACTTACCTCGTGCAATCAGCGGCCTCCATTCTTTGCAGCAGCAGAAGCAGGAGCAGTGAGAGCGAGGACCAGGGGCCTGCCGGGAAGGTAAGTTCTTCATTTCGGCAGCGGAGCCGAGTGAGAGTGGTCGAATTGCGCTCTCAGAATGTGAGTGAACTGATATATTTGGGCAGTGAAGTCGTGAATAGCACTTTCAGCAAATTGTATACACCGCAGATTAGGATTGCTGAGGGAGAAAGGGAATGGGTGACCGAAAGGCAGAAAAAAGTTGGAAGGCAGTGCAGGTGTCCCCTGCGATCACCTCCCTCCAAAACAGGTATACCGTTTTGGATTCTGTTGGGGGAGATGGCTCACCAGGGGAAGGCAGCAGTAGCCAGGTTCATGGCACCGTGTCTGGCTCTGCTGTACAGAAGGGTGGGAAAAACAGTGGAAGGGCTATAGTCATAGGGGATTCGATTGTAAGGGGAGTAGATAGGCAGTTCTGTGGTGGAAAACGAGACTCCCGAATGGTATGTTGCCTCCCAGGTGCACGGGTCAGGGATGTCTCAGATCGACTGCAGGACATTCTGAAGGGGGAGGGTGAACAGCCAGATGTCGTGGTGCATATAGGCACCAATGATATAGGTAAAAAATGGGATGAGGGCCTACAAGCAGAATTTAGGGAGTTAGGAGTCAAGTTAAAAAGTAGGACCTCAGAGGTAGTAATCTCAGGATTGCTACCAGTGCCATGTGCTAGTCAGAGTAGAAATGAAAGGATAGGCAGGATAAATGAGTGGCTTGAGAGATGGTGCAGGAGGGAGGGGTTCAGATTTTTGGGACATTGGGACCGGTTTTGGGGGAGGTGGGACTATTACAAATCGGACGGTCTACACCTGGGCAGGACTGGAACCAATGTCCTAGGGGCTGCTTTTGCTAACGCCGTTGGGGATGGTTTAAACTAATGTGGCAGGGGGATGGGAGCCAAATGAGGAGGCTAGTGGACAGTAAGGAGATAGTAACTAAAGCCTGTAAGGATCTAGATAATGAAATCAGTGTGACT
>NC_063332.1:140934565-141044320 GCF_021869965.1 Rhincodon typus | reverse complement strand
GTAGGAGGAGGAGTATTCCAGGTAGCTGTGGGAGTCGGTGGGCTTGAAATGAATATCGGTTTCTAGGTGGTTGCCCGAGATGGAGACAGAGAGGTCCAGGAAGGGGAGAGAGGTATTAGAGATAGTCCAGGTAAACTTGAGGTTGGGGTGGAAGGTGTTGGTGAAGTGGATGAACTGTTCGAGCTCCTCGTGGGAGCACGAGGCGGCGCCGATACAGTCATCAATGCAACGGAGGAAGAGGTGGGGTTTAGGCCAGTGTAGGTACGGAAGAGGGATTGTTCCACGTAACCTACAAAGAGGCAGGCGTAGCTTGGGCCCATGCGGGTACCCATGGCCACCCCCTTTGTCTGTAGGAAGTGGGAAGAATTGAAAGCTTCAAAGTCTCCCCTCCCCCTACTGCATCCCAAAACCAGTCCAACTCGTCCCCGCCTCCCTAACGTGTTCTTCCTCCCACCTATCCCCTCCTCCCACCTCAAGCCGTACCCCCATCTCCTACCTACTAACCTCATCCTGCCCCCTTGACCTGTCCGTCCTCCCTGGACTGACCTATCCCCTCCCTAACTCCCCACCTACACTCACCTTTACTGGCTCCATCCCCGTCTCTTCGATCTGTTTGTTTCCTCTCTACCTATCCTCTCCTCTATCCATCTTCTATCCGCCTCCCACTCTCTCCCAATTTACTTCAGAACCCCCTTCCCCTCCCCCTTTTCTGATGAAGGGTCTAGGCCCGAAATGTCAGCCTTTCTGCTCCTATCATGCTGCTTGGCCTGCTGTGTTCATCCAGCCCTGCACCTTGTTGTCTCGGATTCTCCAGCATCTGCAGTTCCTACTATCTCACCACCATCACCATCCCTGGATATGTCCTGTCTCACTGGCAGGACAGACCCAACAGAGGAGGCGGCACAGTGGTATACAGTCAGTAGGGTGCTCCTCTGGGAGTCCTCAACATTGACTCCAGACCCCATGAAGTCTCATGGCTTAAGGTTAAACATGGACAAGGAAATCTCCTGCTGATTACTACGTACTGCCCTCCCTCAGCTGATGAATCAGTATTCCTGAATGTTGAACAACAGTTAGAGACAGCACTGAGGATGGCAAGGGTACAAAATGTACTCTGGGTGGGGGATTTCAATGTTCACCAACAAGAGTGGCTCAGCAGCAGTACTACTAATTGAGCTGGTCGGGTCCTAAAGGACATAGCTGCTAGACTGGGTCTGCAGCAGGTGATGAGGGAAGCAACAAGAGGGAAAAGCATACTTGACCTCATCCTTGCTAATCTGCCAGATGCAGTTGCATCTGTCCATGACAGTATTAGTAAGAGTGACCATCGCACAGTCCTTGAAGAGACGAAATCACACCTTCACACTGAGAACAACCTCCATCGTGTTGTGTGGCACGATCACCATGCTAAATGGGACAGACTTCGCACAGATCTAGCAACTCAAGACTGGGCATCCATGAGGTGCTGTGGGCCATCAACAGCAGCAGAATTATACTTCAACACAATCTGTAACCTCATGGCCTGGCGTATCTCACACTCAGCCATTACCATCAAGCCAGGGGACTAACCCTGGTTCAATGAAGAGTGCAGGAGGGCATGCCAGGAGCAGCACCAGGCATACCTGAAGATAAGGTATCAACCTGGTGAAGCCACCAAACAGGACTAATTGCACACCAAACAGCGAAAGCAGCAAGTAATAAACAGAGCTAAGTGATTCCACAACCAACGGATCAGATCTAAGCTCTGCAGTCCTGTCACATCCAGTCGTGAATGGTGGTGGACAATTAAACAACTCACTGGAGGAGGAGGTTCCATAAAC
Source organism: Rhincodon typus (assembly GCF_021869965.1). Taxonomy (NCBI): domain Eukaryota; kingdom Metazoa; phylum Chordata; class Chondrichthyes; order Orectolobiformes; family Rhincodontidae; genus Rhincodon; species Rhincodon typus. The sequence continues at coordinate 141,042,500 of NC_063332.1, read as the reverse complement.
ATCCCCATCCTCAATGATGGAAGAGCCCAGCACATCAGTGCAAGAGATAAGGCTGAAGCATTCGCAGCAATCTTCAGCTAGAAGTGCCGAGTGGACGATCCATCTTGGCCTCCTCCAGTCTTCAGCCAATTCGATTCACTCCAAGTGATATCCAGAAATGATTGGAGACACTGGATACTGCAAAGGCTACCAGCCCTGACAACATTTTGGCAATAGTACTGAAGACTTGTGCTCCAGAATTTGCCGCTCCCTTAGCCAAGCTGTTCCAGTACAGTTACAACACTGGTATCTACCCGACAATGTGGAAAATTGCCCAAGTATGATCTGTACATAAAAAGCAGGACAAATCCAACCCGGCCATTTACCGCCTCATCAGTCTACTCTCGATCATCAGTAAAGTTATGGAAGGTGTCATCAACAGTACTATTCAGCAGCACCTGCTCAGAAATAACCTGCTCAATGATGCCCAGTTTGGGTTCTGCCAGGGACACTCAGCTCCTAACTTCATTACAGCCTTGGTTCAAACATGGACAAAAGAGTTGAATTCCAGAGGTGAGTTGAGAGTGACTACCCTTGATATCAAGGCTGCGTTTGACCGAGTGTGGCATCAAGGACCCCCATCAAAACTGGAATCAATGGATATCAGGGGGCAAAAGTTCCAGTGGTTGAAGTCATACCTGACACATAGGAAGATGGTTGTGGTTGTGGGAGGTCAATCATCTCAGCTCCAGGACATCTCTGCAGGAGTTCCTCAGGGTAGTATCCTAGGCCCAACCGTCTTCAATTGCTTCATCAATGACCTTCCCTCCATCATAAGGTCAGAGGTGGGGATGTTCACCGATGATTGCATGAAGTTCAGCACCATTTGTGACTCCTCAGATACTGAAGCAGTCCGTGTTCACATGCAACACGATCTGGACAATATCCAGGCTTGGGCTGACAAGTGGCAAGTGACATTCGCGCCACACAAATGCCAGGCTATGACCATCACCAATAAGAGACAATTTAACCACCGCCCCTTGACATTCAATGGTGTTACCATCACTGAATCCCCCACAATCAACATTCTGGGGGTTATCATTGACCAGAAACTTAACTGGACTTACCACATTAACAGAGTGGCTACAAGAGCAGGCCAGAAGCTGGGAATACTGTGGCAAGTAACTCATCTCCTGACTCCTCAAAGCCTGTCCACCATCTACAAGGTACAAGTCAGCAGTGTGATGGAACCCACTTGCCTGGATTAGTGTAGCCCCAACAACACTCAAGAAGCTTGACACCATCCATGACAAAGCAGCCTGCTTGATTGGCACTACATCCATAAGCATTCACTCCCTCCACCACCGATGCTCAGTAGCAGCAGTGTGTACTATCTACAAGATGCACTGCAGAAATTCACCAAAGATCCTCAGACAGCACTTTCCAAACCCATGACCACTTCCATCTAGAAGGACAAGGGTAGCAGACATATGGGAACACCACCACCTCCAAGTCACTCACCATCCTGACTTAGAAATATATCGCCGTTCCTTCACTGTTGCTGGGTCAAAATCCTGGAATTCCCTCCCTAAATGCATTGTGGGTCAATGCACAGCAGGAGGACTGCAGCGGTTCAAAAAGCATGCTCACCACCACCTTCTCAAGGGCAACTAGGGATGGGCAAGAAATGCTGGCCAGCCAACGACGCCCACATGCCAAAAAATGAACAGAAAAAAAATATGATTCGTATTGCTTAAATCATCATCTGTTGCCATACCAAGTTAGATATCGCTCTACAGAGCACCACAGTAAAAGTGATTCTCCCTGGGGAATAATGAATGATTTTTGATAACTCAGTCATGAAATGTGAACATCTCAGGTCAGGTCAGCATTTATTGTCCATCCAAATAGGGAAGGCTTTGGCCTAGTGGTATTATCACTGGACTGTTAATCCAGAGACCTAGATATCATTCTTGGGGCCCAGTTTCAAATCCTGCCACGGCAGATGGTGAAAATTGAATTCAATAAATATCTGGAATTCAGAGTCTAATGATGACCGTGAATCGATTGTCGATTGTTGATTGTCGGAAAAACCCACCTGGTTCACTGTCGTCCTTTAGGGAGGGAAACTGCCATCCTTGCCTGGTCTGGCCTACATGTGACTTCAGACCCACATCAATATGGTTGACTCTTAACTGCCTTCCAGGCAATTAGGCATGGGCAATATGTGTTGCCTAACCAGCGACGCCCTCATCCCGTGAATGAATAAAGAAAAAAAAAATGGCCCTTGGGGAGTTGATGCCCTGCCTTCTTGAACCTATGCAGTCCATGTCCTGTAGGTACATTCACAGTGCTATTTGGAGTATGTTAAGGGGGGTTTTGACCCAGTGACAGTGGTGTATTTGTAGATGGTACAAGTTGAACATTTGGAAAGTGCTGTCAGGGGTTTTACTTCCCTCCTGGCATTCCATATTCTCACTGCCTCTTGCTGAACTCCATTCCAATATTGTGTTTCATCTCTGCACATGTGCAGTGTGGCTTGTGCTCATGACTTCACGATATAGCAGATGGTGCAGTTGCAGACACTGCCTTAAAAAACACATCCAGGGAAAATTAGCCCATTTGACCAGCAGGCATCGACCACTTCAAAGGGTAGGTCAAAATCTTCAAATTTCCTTCTTAAAACACTGTGGATACATTTACATCAAAAGGATTTCAATGATTCAACAAAGTAGTTCATACCAAACAGCAATTAGGGAGAGGCAATAAAAGCTGGCCTTGCCTGAGATACTCACTTCCCATACTAGAATTATAAAAAAATCTCAGATACCAAGAGTTAGAGATTGCTTTACACATGTTAACATTTTTCCCAGTTTTCTTGTAGATTCACATCCAAATGCATACTCTATGACAGGTTAAAATTATCCCAAGGATTTCCTTTGAATCTTTCCCTTCCTTACACCCTTGACAAGATATTACAACCTAATCTGGCCTGGTGAAGATATATTATATGATTTCTTTATGCTTTACCTAACACATTCATTATCTAATTCTGTTCTATAGTACATGGTTTTATGCGTCAGTTTTGAATGCTTGCATTTCTTTTGACTTGATCTCAGTTCTCTTAGATTCTTTCTCACAAACATCTTGTCGTGAATTAATTATTTAAGTTTCTTTGATGATCAAAGTTTTCCTGAGCTTTGTTTGTACTAGTTGGCATACATTCAAATGTTCTTCAGATGCTCATGGTAACATTAAAACACTTTCTTCAAAGTTGAAGTAGGATATTTTGATCTTCAAGAAAATTTCAGAGATTGGATTTAGAACTCAGTTGTCAACACAAAAATCAACCAATGTCAGGTGTTGCAGTTACGAGGTAGTTAGCATTGTGTTTTCATAACATTGAAGAGTGGATGTAAATGAATCTTAAGAAATAGGGTAGCTCTGCTGCTTTTTGATGCATTTACTGAAGAACAATTACAGGTAGAGAGATAAAATTATTGCTTGTGGCCATATAAGTATCACTATGATGTTCCTTTGTGCCTAATGTAATTTAATGTGAATTTTAAAAAAATGTTCATAGGAAATGATGTTGCTGGCTATGCTAAAATTTATTGCCCATTCTTAATTGTCCAGAAGAAAGTTAAGAGTAAACCACTTTCCTGTGAGTCTGGAGTCACATCTAGGCCAGCTGGGTAAGGACAGCAAATTTCCTTTCTTAAAGGACATTAACGAATCAGACAAATTAGGCAGTGGTTACACAGTCCTCATTAGGTGAGCTCTTTATTCCGGATTGTTTTTATTGAATTAAAATTTCACTATCTGCCATGATGGTATTCAAAAGTTGTACTGAGGTTCTGGATTGCTCGCCCAGAGGCAATGCCATTATGCTAGCCCCTGCCTTTCACTTAAAGGTAGTTCAACTGTAATATAGTTAGTTAGGAAGCTTGCTTGGACATAAAGTGTCATGGACCATTTAGAGACTCAGCATCTTAGGAGGATGTGCTGCAGATTCTACAGTAATATTATTCACAATCAAAAAGGCTGCGATTGTCAAAGCCTATTATGTACAATCATTTTTACAAGATGCAGAAATGTGGCTAACACCCACAGAATTCAATCTCAATGCAAGTCAGCAACTTCAGGGGTGACAAATAAAACTGAAATCAAAACTCAATTGATTTTTAAAACAGTTTTGCTGTGTCAACCAATACCTTGCATAATAATTTGGCAAATTTTCATCAATGGAAGTAATTCATCAATGGAAGCTCCATAACTGAAAACTATATCAATTGAAAACTTTAGCTGAAATAAATGATTTGCTGTAATTATACAGGCCCACTCAGATGTTGACATCCATGGCATCTGTTATTTATAAGCAAAACTATGGTATTTAGCTTGCAACTTGTGCTATAACCACTTCCATCTAGAAGGACAAGGGCAGCAGATAAATGGGAACACCACCACGTTAAAGTTCCCCTCCAAGCCACTCACCATCATGACTTGGAAATATATCACCATTCCCTTACTATTGCTGGGTCAAAATTCCTGGAATTCCCTCCCTAATGGCATTGTGGCACAACCTACAGCAGGTGGACTGCAGCAGTTCAAGAAGGTAGCTCACTATCACCTTCTTAAGGGCAATGAGGGACAGGCAATAAATGCTGGCCAGCCAGCAATGCCAACATCCCACAAATGAGTTAAAAGAAAAAGCTATATAGAGTTTTATTATAAATATTTAAGAATTTGTCTCATAATACCCAAACTGAACCCAATATCTAAGGTTTTGAAGTAGATTTGTAGCTCGGGTTGTGGGTGTTGAGGTTGTTGAAGTTGGTTGGCTCGCTGAGCTGGTTTCTTGTTTTGCAGACGTTTCGTTACCATGCTTGGTAACATCCTCAGTGCAGTCTCCGATGAAGCGTCGGTGTGTTTTCCCACCTGGTTTTTAATCTCTGGGGTCCGTTGAGATGGATTGCCTCACTTCCGGGTTTCCTTCGTAGTGGAATGTATATGGGGTCGAATTTAATATGTTTATTAATAGCATGCTTCGTGGAGTGCCATGTTTCTAGGAATTCTCGTGCCTGTCTCTGCCTAGCCTGTCCCAGGATCTTGGTGTTGTCCCAGTCAAAATGGTGGTTCTCCTTGTCCATATGGATTGAGATGAGTGACAACATGTTCATTGGAGGTTGCACTGAGGATGTTACCAAGCATGGTAACGAAACGTCTGCGAAACAAGAAACCAGCTCAGCGAGCCAACCAACTTCAACAACCTCAACACCCACAACCCGCGCTACAAATCTACTCCAAAACCTTAGAGACCTATGAGCGCAACACGCTCAAATTGGAAGAAAATGGGAAAACTACGCCAAACGAGAGAGCGCAACCCGCGAACAACTCTACTTCCTACATGGATGCCTCGGAACCAGGTATTACCACGCAGTGTGAAGTACAAACCACCCATCAACAACCCACAAGCCCGGAAAACAGCAGAACAAAACGGCCGCAAGATGGTAAGGGTAATGATAAACGACGCACACAACCGGCTCCACAAATGCAACAGAGAAATTATGCGCCAAAAAACGTTGTTTCAGGAAGCTACCAATCAAGACTAGACAACTGACATGGAACGAGCCATTAACATCAACCGACAGACCACAAGAACCAAGAAAAGACAGACCCTGCAAGACAAGCTAGCCACACTTACCCACAAAAACGACAGCAACAGAACAGACACATGGATAAGAAACCCCTCCGACAGGAAACTGACAGACACGGAAAAAGCCGTTCTCACCCGAGGACTGAACTACAACTACAGGGATGCCAACAAAACGGAATTCCTCGCTACACTGGAAGCCACACTCAAGACCAACAATATCAACAAAGTAACACAACAAACTATAAGACAGACAGTAGTCCCGACACTAACCAGAAGGAGTGAACTCAACACCCTCAACACACGGGAAAGACAACCCTGGATGGATTAAAGAAGGACAAGAACATCACAATACTACCTGTAGACAAAGGGAGCACGACAGTGATAATGAATAAAAGGCACTACATCTCCAAAGCACAAGCACTGCTCGCTGACGAGAACACATACCGGCCAGTACAAACTGACCCAACACCGCAACTAGACAACAAAATCCTCTAAACGCTAAAAAGACTCAAACAAACAGGACAGATCAACAAAACAGACTTCTTAAGAATGAAACCCAAAGGAACCAACACACCCCGATTCTACGGCATCCCCAAAGTGCACAAGCCAGAAGTCCCCCTCAGATCCATCATCTCCCTACCAGGCACTCCATCGCACAGATTAGCCAAAGAACTACAAAGAAGACTCAGGCACCTAGTCAACAAGTCACTCCACTCCATCCATTCAGCCCAAGAATTCCTCAACTCCGTCAAAGACCTAAAGATAGAGGACGAAGAGACCATGATATCGTTTGATGTCACATCAATCGACATACCACTAGCAAGGAAACAATGACAACACTACTGGAACAATAGCACGACCCCAGTGAAACCATCTCCAAAGACAACATGCTCAAACTAGTGGACCTAAGCCTGACCACCCACTTCACCTTCAATGGCCAAACATACGAACAAATCAACGGGACACCCATGGGATCACCTATCTCCGGACTCATAGCAGAAGCAGTGTTGCAAAGACTAGAAAGGACTGCCCTTCCGTAAATCCAACCAAAACTGTGGAAATGCTACGTAGACGACACCTTTGTCATCATTAAACGGACCAAATTAGAGGAGACAAACAAACTTATAAACAACACCCTCACCGGAATAAAATTCACCAGAGAGGAGGAGAAGTACAAACAGCTCCCATTCCTGGACGTCATGGTAGAGCGCAAGACAAATGGGGAACTGCAAATGTAAGTACACCAAAAAGCCACACACACAGACCAGATACTGAACTTCAACAGTAACCATCCCAGTACACACAAACGAAGCTGCGTGCGAACACTATTTAAAAGGGCAACAACACACTGCAGCAACACGGAACTATACCAAGAAGAAGAAGAATACCTCTTCCAGGTTTTCAAAGATAATGGATATCAAAAGAATTGGGTCAGAAGATGCCTACACGAACAGCATCAGAAAGAGACTACACGCCCCGACACACTCATCACACTACCCTATATCAGAAACACATTGGAACTTACCACAAGACTCCTAAGACTGCTGGGCATCAGAGTGGCACACAAGCCCACGTCAACCCTACGACAACTGCTCACCCGAACCAAGGACCCACTCCCCGCCATGGACAGGACCAATGTCATCTACTAGATCCCCTGCAGAGACTGTGAGAAACACTACATCGGAAAAATAGGAAGGAAACTAACAACAAGATACATAAACACCAACTGGCTACAAAACGGCAAGACCAATACTCACTCATCTCAATCCACATGGACAAGGAGAACCATCACTTCCACTGGGACAACACCAAGATCCTGGGACAGGCTAGGCAGAGACAGGCACGAGAATTCTTAGAAGCATGGCACTCCACGATGCATGCTATTAATGAACACACTGAACTCGACCCCATATACATTCCACTACGAAGGAAATCCGGAAGTGAGGCAATCCATCTCAACAGACCCCAGAGTTTAAAAACCAGGCAGGAAAACACACCGACGCTTGATTGGAGGCTGCACTGAGGATGGTTACCAAGCATGGTAACGAAATGTCTGCGAAACAAGAAACCAGCTCGGCGAGCCAACCAACTTCAACAACCTGAACCCAATATGTTCCCTGCACTTCACAACATGAATGGCTACATGTTAATCAAAAATGGGATCCCAATCTTGCTCTTGAAGCTGAAGAAGTTAGGTCTCAGTAAGGCTGGCCCATTTTCTCATATTGCTCTTCCTTTCATTTACGGAATTGCTCTTTAGTGTTGCTGGTGAACTGGTTAATTACATTTTTCTTCAATTGATCTATAGATATATGCTGAAAAGATCGGAGTTTGAAAAGAGGGGAACCGAGAAATCCCGCCTCATGTGGTAATAATAACAGACAAAAGAAGTTTCTATCTGGATTTTTCTTATTGTGGTTAGTGTTTTTTTTTGTCATTAACAGCTCTTATTCATCTCCTCCACATGATCCTGGAGGTTGTGATTAGCAGTCACAATACCAACATTATTTCAATATTTACTTGAGCAGTTATTTCTTATTGACCTTGGCCAAACTGGTGAAATAAATATGAAAAGTGCTTACATTCACGATTCTCCTGATGCTTGAGGTTGTTTCATAATTTCAAGTTTTCTGTTCCTAGTTACCTCATCTTCATGTTTGATGCACAATTCCTTGACACATCCATCCCTAATTAGAATGGTCTGAAGGCTGTCTGCTTCTTCTTTGAAAAGAGGCTGAACAATCCCTGTCTATCACCACCCTCCTTCGCCTGACTGAATTTATTTTCATTTTGAATAACTTCTCCTTTAACTTATCTGATGTTTTCCAGGTCAAAGGTATGATCATGAATGCTTGCATGGGTCCCAGAAATGCAAGGATGTGTGGAACATTCCCTGTTCTAGTCCTACTTGAGCTCCGTCCCACAAGTTCATCTCTGATGCATCAATGATGTCTTTGGTGCTGCTTCCTGCTCACGTCTGGAGCTGGAAAAGTTAGTCAGTTTTGCTTTCAATTTCCAATCTTCTTTCAACTTCCCATGGTCCATTACCAACTTTCCTTCCTTGACTTCACTGTTTCCATTTTTGCAGATAGGCTGGCCATCAATATTCGTTAGTAGCCTACCGGCTCCCACAGTTACCTCGTCTATATCTCCTCATTCCCTGCTTTCTGTAAGGATTTTATTCCATTTCCTAGTTTCTCCATCTCTGTCACAAATCTGTTCTAGTGATGCCATCAACATCACTGTGTTGGCTCCGATATGACCTCCTTTTACCTCAGCTCAGGATTCACCTACATTGGAGTGGATAGAGCATCAACCATGTAGGACCCATCCAGTGCACTTCAGCCCTCACTGCTTCTCCTCCCTCCTATCCATAGAGATCCAGTGACATTTACTTTCCACTGTTTCCACATTCAAAGGATCAACCTCCTCTGTTTCCACCACCTCAGCAAGATGTTACTACTAAATGCATCTTCTCCTCCCGTCCACTGTCAGCATTCTACACAATTAATGGTAGGACCCTGCTGAGTGTTGTCAAACAAAGAGAGGCAGGGGTTCAGGTACATATCTCCTTGAAAGTGGCATCAAAGGTAGACATAGTGGTAAAGAAGGCATTTAGCATACTTGCCTTTATTAGACAGAGTACTGAGTATAGGAGTTGGGACATCATGTTGTGGCTGTACAGGACAATGATGAGGCCACTTTTGAAGTGCTTTGTACACTTCTGGTTGCACAGGTGTAGGAAGGATATGATTACTTTTGAAAGGGTGCAGTAAAAAAAAGGTTTATAAAATCATGAGGGCCGTAGGTAAGGTGAAAAGCAAAGGTCTTTTCCTTAGGGTAGGGCTGTTCAAAACTAGAGGTCATATTTTAAAATGAAGACAGAAAGATTTAAAAGGGACCTGGGGCGCATCTTTTCCACAGACAGGTTCAAATGCGGAATGAGCTGCCAGAGGAGCTGGTGAATGCAGGTACAATTACAACATTTAAAGGACGTTTGGACAGATGCATGAATAAGAAAGGTTTAGAGGGATATGGGCCAAATGCAGGCACATGGGGCTAGTTTATTTGGGAAACATGGTCAGCATGGATGAGTTAGTCCCAAGGATCGGTTTCCATGTTATATAACTCTGAGACTTTAGGCTGATAACGGTTTTCTTTGTGAATGCCGCTGTTGTAAAATTTTAAAAATTAAAAATTACTACTTGCTATTTTCTCCTAAGTACCAATTTTAAACCTATTTCAAAATGCTTGTAAATGGTCTTGATAAATTTATGGCTGTTGCCTTCTTCAGCTGCATCTGAACCTTGCTGTATTGTTGAGACATTTTCTGAAGATATCCTTCATCTGATGCTGATACATGTACAGTTAACTTCACCATTTGGAAACCTCCATGTATTTTTGTAGATGTCCTTGTACTTGAAGAATGTATTTCCAAAGCTGAGCCTATTTATGTTGCTGAAGGCAAACAGATGCCTTAAGCTTGATGATCCGTGAGGTCTGATCATACTGTTCAGTTCTTGCCAGCCACCATTAAGCTTAGTACTGGCATCACTGATCAGCAGTTTGATATTATTGCTGGGTGCCTTGTCCAGTGGCTCCTGTAATTGATGGTAGAAGTTATCATTTTCCACAGATTTGATTATTTTCTTCTGTTGGTGTGCAAATTTGCACAACATTGACTTTGATGTGTGTTGTATAGAATCTGGTAGTGATGATACGACCCTTTAGTGGCTTCCATTCACCTAACGCTTAGGTTAATTGTCTGTTTTGTGAGGCCAAAAAACTGTACACACTCAAAGTTGTGAGAGTATCCGTTCCAAGTTGAATATATGCATCAGCTGTGAGAACACAAAGACAATGATGACTGATGGAAACAAAGGTCTCCCATTGCCATCGAGCAACAGAACTTGAGAACATCAGTCACCATTGAGAACATCTTCGTACAGCTGATGTGTATACTAAACTTGCAATTGATACTCTCAAAACTTTGTGTACAGTTTTTGGCCTCACAAAACAGATGCTGAACCTGTTCTGAGAAAAGGTCACCGGACTGGAAACGTTAACTCTGATTTCTCTTCACAGATGCTGCAAGACCTGCTGAGCTTTCCCAGCAACTTTTGTTTTTGTTTCTAATCTACAGCATCCGCAGTTCTTTTGGTTTTTATTGAGAACATCAATCACTTCCGTTACCAAGGGCAGTTTACGTAGAGTTTTTTTATTATTAACTTATGGGACATGGGCATCACTGGATGGCCAGCATGTATTGCCTGTCCCTAGTTGCCCTTGAGAAGGTGGTGGTGAGCTGTCTTCTTGAACTGCTGCTGCCCACCTACTGTGGGTTGACCCACAATGCCAGTAGGGAGGAAATTCCAGGATTTTGACCCAGCAACAGCAAAGGAACAGTGATATATTTCCATGTTAGGATGGTGAGTGGCTTAGAGGGGTACTTGCAGGCGGTGCTGTTCCCATGGATCTGCTACCCTTGTCTTTCTAGATGGAAGTGGGTGTGGGTTTGCAGGGTGCTGTATATGAATCTTTGGTGAATTTCTGCAGTACATCTTGTAGAAAGTATACACTGCCAGTACTGAGCACTAATGGTGGAGGAAGTGGATGCTTGTGGATATGGTGCCAATCTAGTGGACTACGTTGTACTGGATGGTATCAAGCTTCTTGAGTTTGTTGAGCTGCACCCATCTGGGCAAATGGGAGTATTCCATTGCACTCCTAAATTGTGTCTCACAGATGGTGGACAAGCTTTGGGGAATCAGGAGGTGAGTTGCTTGACACAGTATTCCTAGCTTCTGACCAGCTCTTGTAGCCACTGTGTTTATATGGTGAGTCTAGTTGAGTTTCTGTTCAATGGTAAGCCCTACGATGTTGATAGTGGGGGATTCAATAATGGTAACACCATTGATTGTCAAGGGGTGGTGGTTAGATTGTCTTTTATTGGAGACGGTCATTGCTTGGCATTTGTGTTGTGTGAATGTTACTTGCCTTGTCAGCCCAAGCCTGCATATTGGCTAGATCTTGTTGCATTTGAACATGGGCTGCTTCAGTATCTGAGGAGTTGTGAATGGTGGTGAATATTCTGCAATCATCAGTGAACTTCCCCACTTCTGACTTTATAATGCAGAGAAGGTCATTGATGAAGCAGCTGAAGATGGTTGGGCCTGGGACAGTAAGATTTGATTTGATTTATTTATTGTCACGGGTACCTAAGTACAGTGAAAAGCTTTGTTTACGAGCAATACAGGCAGATGATAGTAAGCAAGGACATACAGATCATAAGGTGAAAAAAATCTTAGAGGCATACAGGTTATGTTGCACAGGGCAAGGTCAACATTAGCAAGTCGGCATTATTTGAAGTTCGAGAATCCGTTCACCAGTCTAATAATGGCCAGGAAGAACCTATTTCTGAACCTGTTGATGCTTGTGTTCAAGCTTCTGGGTCTTCTGCCTGATGGAAGAGGTTGTAGGAGAGAATTACTAGGGTGAGATGGGTCCTTGACGATGGCAGCCTTTCCGCAGCAACAAGCCATGTAAATGGAGGTTATACATGGAAGGTTGGCTTCCGTGACGGTCTGGGATGTGTACACAACCTTCTGTAGTTTCTTACAGTCCTAGGCAGAGCAGGTGCCATACCACTGTGCAGACAGTGTGCTTTCAAAGGTGCATTTGTAAGAGTTGGTGAGGATCCTTGACGGACATGCCAAATTTCCGGAGCCGCCTGAGGAAGAAGAGGCATTGTTGTGCCTTCTTCACTGTTGCTTCTAAATGGGAAGTACAACACAGGTTGTCGGTTATCGTCACTTCCAGGAACTTGATGCTCTCTACTCTCTTAACCTCAGCTCCATTGATTTAGATGGGGGCATGATCTCCTCCTTTCTTTCTGAAGACAATGATGAGTTCTTTAGTTTTGCCGAGGTTTTAGTTGAGACAGAGGTTGTTCTCATTGCACCACGTCACCAAGCCCTCTATCTCCTTTCTGTATTCTGACTCCTCATTGTTAGATATCCATCCTACCACAATGGTGTTATCAGCAAATTTGTAGATGGCGTTCTTTCAGAATTTGGCAACATAGTTGTAGGTATACAGGGAGCACACTAGGGGGCTTAGGACATACCTTGGGGCTCTCCAGTGTTGAGTGTTATCGTGGAGGAGTTACAGTTGTCTGTCTTCACTGATTACTGTCAGTGGGTCAGAAAGCTGAGGATCCAGTTGCAGAGGCCAAAGACGAGACCAAGGTCTCGAAGTTTTGAGATCAGTCTAGAGAGCATAATGGCGTTGAAAGCAGAGTTGTAGTCAATGAGCAGCAGTCTAACATATGTGTCATTGTTGTCCAGATGTTCCAGGGCTAGGGAAATGGCATCCGCTATGGACCTGTTATGTCGATAGTCAAGCTGCAGGGGATCGAGGCAGGCTGGAACACTGTGTGGGCCATGTCCAGCCTCTTGAACGCTTCATGATTATGGAGGCCAGAACCACTGGGTGGCAGTCATTAAGGCACATTGCATGTGCTTTCTTGGGTACTAGGATGATGATGGTCTTCTTGAAGCAGGTGGGGACTTTGGCTTGAAGGAGGGAGGATTGAAGATGTCGGTGAATACCTCTGCCAATTGGTCCACATAGGATCTGAGTGCTTGACTGGGGATTCCATCCTGGCCTGTTGCTTTCCTTGGGTTGACTCCTAGGAACACCGATCTGACATCTGCAGTGGTGACAGTGGGCACAGATGCATCCAGGGCTGTCGGCAGCAGGTGACACCGCGCCGCTGACATTCTGCTTGAATCAAGCATAGAAAGCATTGAGTGCATCAGGGAGGGATGTGTCTTTCTCCAATATCTTTCTTTGCTTCATTCTGTATCCTGTAATGTTGTTTAGACCTTGCCATAGGTGGCGGGAGTCTGTTTGGTTGGTTTGGGCCTCTAACTTGCTCTGGTACTGCCTCTTGTCATCCCTGATGGCCTTGCAGAGGTCATATCTGGATCTCCTGTATAGGTCTGGGTCATCTGACTTGGATGCTGCACATCTGGTCTTCAGTAGGGAGTGGATTTCCTAGTTCATCCAATGTTTCCAATTGTGGAACACTTGGATTGACTTCTTTGGTACACAGTCTTCCATGCATTTGCTAATGAAGTCTGTGACGGTGGTGGCGTACTCATCTGGGTTTTCTGCTGAGTACTTTGAATATGGTTCAGTCCACCAATTCCAAGCAGTCTTGGAGAGTGTCTTCCCCTGTCTCAGACAGCATTGTACTTTTTGTAAAGGGTCCTCCTGTTTCAGCTTCAGCTTGTAAGCTGGGAGGAGGAATACAGCGCTGCGTTCTGATTTTTTGAAGTGGCAGGGCACTCGTGCAGAGATGTCCTGGAATTGAGATGACTGACCTCCAACAACTACAACCATTTTCTTGTGTGCCAGGTATGATTCCATCCAACAGAGAATTTGTTTCCTGATTTCCAGTGATTCCAGTTTTGCTAGGGCTCTTTGATGCCACACCCTTGGGGATGACTCAGCCTTGATGTCAAGAGCTATAACTCTCACTTCATATCTCACGTCAGATTGACATTCTGTTGAGACTATCACTATTTTTCTTTTATTTTTCACATTTTCGTTTTGATTTGGAACTTTGAGTTGAACTTTGAACAGCTGCTTGTTCTATAGGAGAAGAGTATCAAGGCAGATGTTTGCTGTTGGGAACTCAACTGGAAGATAATGCAACTTAAATACTGTCCTAAGGACACTGTAACAAATCAGCAACAAGCTATTGTTATGTTTCAGGCTGGCAGCTGGTTGGATTTTAAATTGATCAATCAAGGGAGGACTGATGCTCACAAGACAACCACTGGGAATGTTGATTAAAAGAAAAAAGGGAGATAACTGGTACTGATGGCAATTTTACAGAGAGGCAGAGTGATTTTAGAAGCTTCTGGACTGGCTGTTCTGTTTTGCTTTCTCTCCAGTTACTGGATCATTGAGTGTTCTGAGAAAAGGAATTCCAGTCCGTAAAAAATAAATAGATCTTTCTGGAAGCCTGCTGAAACTGTTTGCAATAACCGGCAACCAAGGATTTGAGCAAGATAAACAGTATAACATGTCTGTCAACAACTCATTGTTCAAGATTTCATGAAGCCCAGTATTTGTCATTTGCAGCTGTTCTATTTTGAACTGGAAAATTACAATTCTTTTATTTTGTTTTTAATTTATCCCTTAACTGTGTCTGCCTATCAGTCTGTCAGTGTGAGTGGGGGTCATTTATAGAATATTATTCAAATAAGATTGTGCTTGATATCGTAGATATTGATTATATTACCTTGTTATTTATCTTTGGTCTGATCAAGTTACATTAATAATAAATTGTTAATTTTTCTTTAAGTTATAAACTTAGGGACCAAGATCTGTCATTTGTAAAGTCTGGTTGGGAACAATTGGACAGTTTTGAGGAACATTAAATATTTTAATTTCACAATCTGGCGAATCCAATGGTAGTGAGGCTATTTTGGTTTGCTTGCTGTCCCTGTCTCTGTTCCAACTCACTCAAGAGTCATCAAGCCAACATCTATCTTTCAGTGACTCCACATGGTGTAGACATCCAACACCATCAACACAGCTGCAAAGCTGTAACACTTGATGTCCGCAGTAGTATGAACCACAATTTCTACAAGTGAGATATAGAAGAGGTGTCATGTACAATGGATGTCTTATGTACAGAAACACTTCCCTGAAACTAATTAACATGTATACCCCAGTGTAAAAGTGTGAACATCTAGCTGTCCTTCAGCAGCTCCCACTGCTGCTGGTGACATCCAGGCATGTCATTCTGGCCGGAGACTTCAACTGCATCATCAATGCAGATGAACAATCCAGAGGGGCTGACAGTAAACTGGACTCCACATCGAGATTCCAAATGAAAAGTCACCAAGCTGCATGACATCTTCAGCACTCCTGCAGACAGAGAGCACAGTGTAGATACACCTGGTCACAACCAGATGGATCTATCCACTCAAGGGCAGATTTCCTGTTTGCGTCCTGCATGTTCTTGGTCAGATCCACTGCCATCAAGCAGGCATTCTTGTCTGACCACTGCTTTCTGCTGGCCGACTGTCACCTACAAGATGACCAATGGGCTGGCAAGGGTAGTGCAAGCTGAAAGTGAAACTGTTAACCCCGGAAAATATTGAGGAGCTCAAAAGGGATTTCACAGGTTGCAGAACTGTGAAACCCCTCTTTGAGTCTTCAGCAAACTGGTGGGAAACAGTCAAGAGAAACATCATTCTTTATCCTCAAAAATGTTCAGAAGGCAACAGAAGTGGGAAAACTGTTCAAACTCCAGAAAAGCATGCAGAATCTACTCCTGCTGCAGATGATGAGGATTGATGTCACGGAGGATCTCCAGGAAGTGAAGAGCCAGAAAACATCACTCTTTGCCTCGGAGGCCTCCAAGATAATCTTCTAGTCCAAGGTCCACACTGTGGTGCAGGATGAGATAGCTCACATTTCTTCTTTCAGAGCACAAGGAAAATATATTTTTGAAATAAAAAAAGTTCTTTCACCAGTATTGCCTTCTAAGTGTGAAGCAAAGGATTAATTATGCTCTTACTCTAGGAAAATCTACTGAAAATATGTGAAAGCAGCTATGTAATATATTGTACTGAAGGCTGAGTCTGTAACATGTCAGTAGAATGTCCTCTCTTACCAGGCCTTGTAAATAGTTACATTTAATAAAGCTCTTCTTTACGTTGCTACATGGTGGCAGTGGTGACAGACCCACAGAATGAGACAGAAGTGACATGAAATAATTGAAGAGGAGCCCAGTGATCATGACCAGTGTTGGAAGGCATTGACACTGACCTATTCACTGGAGCTATCTGCGAACTAACATAGGCAGCATTACAGGAGACTGACTACAACTCAACTGGGCAATGAATTCGATCCTGAGCGCTGACAAACATTTCTGATGCTTTGGGGTGTCATACAGGCTGAACAAGGGCAGATTCAGCATAAAATGTAAAAAAAAAGTAGCAGTTCAGCTGCAATTTCAAAGTACTACACAGAAAAGATGCCAATGTCATTTTGTAAAGAGGTTCTTGAAAGTCACTGTGCATATTGGAGATTTTTTAAACAGGCTTTGTAGAAATCTCATGACTACTGATAACTGCTAGCTTTGCTGTAGGCCCCTGCTGGGACTGTTTGAACAGTGACTAGCTTGAAGAGTGTCTTATTTTATTCTCATTTTCACTTGGAGACAAGAAATCTGCAAGGAAGGGCTGCCTAGTGATCTCTTCCATTTCTGAAAATAAGTCCCTTGTTGAGTTCAGCACAAAACCTATTTGTTCTTCTGAAAAAGTGATTAAACAAACATCTCAATATTGAATTTCCTGAGCAAGCTGTGTCTTCAAAGTCTCCAGAGTCAACCATGTATGTTAAATGACTTGACCATTTGTTCCAGAATATCAGGAACATTCTACACTTTAAACTTTTGTCTTCAAGAATAAGTCATTGATCAAAGTCTCTCTCTGCAGAGAAATCCATTGTTTCTCTCTCTTCCCAAAGAATGCATGCATGTGTGTGTTTTGGGGGTATGTAGAGAAAAGGCATTTATACTTCTATAATATTGACTTTGTATGTAAGAAATTAATACATCTTCATTGAACAAGTTGGGTTTTGATAATAAATTAGTAATTGTGGTTATTAAGAAATCTGTTTGATAGATTTTTAAAAAATAGATAATGTATTGATTTGACCATCTTAGTAGCTGGAGAAACTCATTTTATTTTACAGTGACCAGTGAGGTAGTGGGACTACAGCAACAGTGTACTGCTTCACCCTCAGTTATAGAAACATAGAAGATAGGAGTAGGAGGAGGCCATTCAGCCCTTTGAGCCTACTCCACTATTCTACTGATCGTCCAACTCAATAGCCTGATCCTGCTTTCTCCCCATAACTTTTGATCTCTTTTACCCCAAGTGCTATATCTAGCTGCCTCTTGAATACATATATTGTTTTGGCATCAACTACTTCCTGTGGTAATGAATTCCACAGGCTTACCACTCTTTGGGTGAAGAAATGTCTCTTTATCTGCATCCTAAATGTTCTACTCCGAATCCACAGACTGACTCCTGGGTCTGGACACACCCACCATCGGGAGCTTCGAGAGAGCCTGCAGAACCCTAAACGTCATCCTTAAAATGCCAGACAGGCAAATGAGTTTAGCCAACAAAATCCCAAATCAAACTTTAAAGGTCTGGGGAACTAAACACTGTGTACCACATCCTTCTAAAGACATGTGCCAAATCTAGTCTTCTTGTTCACATGCAGAGAAGTGCCATACCCACAAGAGGAGATTGAAGGGCATTACTTCAAAAATCACATAACTTACCATGTGATATTTTGTTCTGGAGTCAATCATGAAACCAAATAAGTCCATTTGAATGTGTGTTGATAAATACATTTGACCAAGGCAGGGCATTGAGAGATAAATCCAATGGTGTCTATAGATGAGAACTGAGCTATACTTAAAAACAACAGTCTTCATCAAACTGTATGCAAATTACCGATGCAGGTCCTGGCAATATACATTTGCCAAGGACTCTAAACTACTAGTTGTGTTCATAAAACTGCATGGATAAGTTTGTTTTAATCCCCTGCCTTTTGGCATCCTATCTGAATCCCCCATTTTCCAGTGGATGATGTCCAACAAATTAGAAGTATGAAAGGTGTCTTATGCCATACGGATGACATTGTCACCCATGGATCCACTAAAACTGAACATGAAAACAGAGTAAGGAGAGTCTTGAGTAATTTACAAGGTGTTGAAATGACATTCGATGATAATTGTGAATTCTTAAAGCCAATTATAAAATTTCTAGGCTACATTGTTCAGACAACAGGGATCAAGGAAGACATGCAGAAGGCAATCCATCATATCGTTTCAGCTACCCAAGAATATTACAGAACTCCAATGATTCCTCAGGATAGTGAACTAGATAAGAAAAATTGTACCTCACTTATCCAGAGTTAATGAGTTTCTCATGTACCATTCGAGGCAGGATCATGTGGGGCCTTGTATGTGTGTTACACACCAATTTCCATATGTTAAATTAAACAACAAAAGACTTTGAGAAATTACGATAGTTTTATTGTAAACCTGTACAGACACACTATTGAAGTTTGGGAGAAAGTATAGTCAAATTAGATATGGAAGTTAGTGGACTCATAGAAAAACAAGTTGACTGCCTATTCCCAGAAATGAAGACTGAAATGTCAAGGGAAGGAAGTGAAGAGTCAGAGATGGCCCATGTGAAAGCAAGGGAGAAAAGCAAGAGCAAGAGAGGGGCAGCATGGTGGCTCAGTGGTTAGCACTGCTGCCTCATAGTGCCAGGGAAGTGGGTTCGATTCCAGCCTCAGGCAACTGGCTGTGTGGAGTTTGCACATTCTCCCCATGTCTGTGTGGATTTCCTCCGAAAATCCAAAGATGTGCAGGTGAGGTGGATTGGCCATGCTGAATTGCCCATAGAGTTTAGGGATATGTAGGTTAAAGTGTGTTTTAGGGGGATGGGCCTGAGTGGCATGCCCTGAGCATCAGTGTGGACATGTTGGGCCAAAGAGCCTGTTTCAACACTGTAGGGAATCTACAAAAAATTGGAAGTAGAAGCAAAGTTGTTGAAATTTTCCAATTCACAGCAAGAGCAGGAAATGATACAAATAATGTAATTGACATACAAGCAAAAGCCTGCATTAGGACTGGAAAGAAATGTTTTACGTATGTCACAAAAAGACTGGACTCATAAGGGTTTCTATGGGAATGGCTTTTCTTTGGAGGAAAGCAGAATGAAAACTAAAGCTGTCCCATGTGAGAACAAGTTCAGCCAGGTGGTGACGGTTTCTGGTGGATGGGGACTGGTTGATCTCTATTCAAGGAAGAAGTAGAGAATCCCAGGTCATCCTAGTTGAGTTGAGATCGAGAAGGATTAGATGTCCACGGTGAAAAGGAGACTATTTGGGCCAAGAAACTGCAAACTGTTAAAGTTCCAGAGAATGTTTAAAGGGTAGTGCACGTGAGCAGGCAGCATGGTGGCTCAGTGGTTAACACTGCTGGCTCACAACGTGAGGGACCTGGGTTAGATTCTACTCTTGGGTGACTGTCTGTGTGGAATTTGTACATTTTCCCTGTGTCTACATGGGTTTCTTCCAGGTGTTCTGGTTTCTTCCCACAGTCCAAAAATGTGCAGGGTTGTTGGATTGGCCATGTTAAATTGTCTCATAGTGTCCAGGGATATGCAGGCTAGGTAAGTTAGCCATGAGAAATACAGGGTTACAAGGCGAGGGTAGTGGGTGGGTCTGGGTGGGATGGTCTTCAGAGTTGGTGTGGACTCGATGGGCCGAATGGCCTCTTTCTGCACTGTAGGGATTCTATGATTCTATGAGTAAGAAGAAAGTGGACAAGGAGGGAATCAGGCACATTTGAGACAGGAAGTAATCAATTCTGAGAGGGAAAAACAAGCTGAAGTCATTAACTTATCAGCTGCTGAATATTTCCAGTGCTTTTTAATGTCAAATTTCCAATATGCATAGTTTTTTAAATGTCTGTATTGTTTAATTGCTGTCAGTGTTAAGTGATCTTTTTGGAATGACATTTCCTCACATTTCCCTTTATTTCATTTTAATGAATTGATTATTTCTCCTTGTTGGCAATCAGAAAAAATGCAGCACATATCTTAAAAGCTGCCAATCTAGCAGTAATTGAAAGTGAGTGTCAGGAATCAATAGTTGAACTGAAAGGGTAAGTGGTTGCATAATCTTGATTGCCAATTCCCCAAGCTGGCATCTGACTGGAGCAAGAGAAAGACTCAATTTGACAATTAAATTACACTCCTTTACTCTGTAATTATTTGATTGATGTTTATTTCAAAACAGATCTTTGTTGTATTACCGTAATATACTCACAAGTATGATTGTTCTTTAAACACAAGTTTCTGAATTATAATTTTGGTAAAATACAGTGCTGCTTATTCATCTCTATCAGCTACACAACCTTTAGAGCAATCAATGTTCTCATTCCTTCAGGTTACACCATCTATCTGGAGGTTGAAATCTCCTTGAATATATTATTTATTCCCTGTTGTTTTGCTCTGCCTTAGGAGATCTTTCCATTTCTTTCAGACAATTACAGAATTGCTAAACTATAGCAGGCTTCATAGATGGAATGGTGCAGTCATTAATTTACCATACTTGAGATTGACAGTTTAATATTCAGTTGAAGTATTTCTCAGGAATCAATTCCATGATTATAATCCACATGTACAACAGATGTTCCTAATGGGACTGTCAGCCAGAAACCAAGGCTAATTACATTGCAGTAATATGCAGTGGGATCCACTGTACTGTGATGTTGGTATTCTAGTAAGGTGTTATTAATATTTTAACATTAGACTGATATGGGAACATGCAAATTTGTTCTGTCTTCTCGAATATTGCACAGCCCAACTAACAGTTGCTTCCTGAAGAGCCTATGTAGTGTATCCTCATGAAAAGGGCACCTGCGTAGGCACTCCACCAGTTGTTTTGATGCTGGACATCCTAAGTTGGATCACGAAGCCCATCAAACTATTTGCATATCTCTGTAAACATCAAGAGTTGTGTTACAAGATGGGTTCGACATCAAAGTGACTTAAAGAGCCAGGCATCTAACTGACAGCTAATGTAATTTTAACAAGTTATGCAGTGTCTGGAAGTATTTTAGGGTGTTTCTGGAGGTGTTGTGCTGAATTCCTGAACTTGAACTAGAGTTTTATTGCATCCTTTGAGATTAGCAAATCCACACAAAGGCTGAAACCAATATAAGGCAGTTCTTCTGAAACTGTAGTCACAACAGGGAAGAGAGCTGTGCAGAGGACAAGATCTGAGCAAAGCCTTTTGCCAAGTTGGACTCAAATAAATAAAATGCGAAGAAGGTTATCTGGGAATGCAGCGAGATCTTGGTCAACTGGGCCAAAGGGCTGAAGAATGGCAGATGGAGGTTAATTTAGATAAATGCAAGGTGTTGTGTTTTGGAAAGGCAAACTAGGACAGAACTTAGAGAATCAATGGTAGGGCCTTGGTGAGTGTTATAGTACAAAGAGATCTAGGGGTAGCTCCTTGAAAATGGAGTCACAGGTAGGCAGAGCAGTGAACATAAGAACTAGGAGCAGGAGTAGGCCATCTGGCCCCTCGAGCCTGCCACGCCATTTAATAAGATCATGGCTGATCTTTTTGAGACTCAGCTCCACTTACCCGCCCACTCACCATAACCCTTAATTCCTTTACTGTTCAAAAATGTATCTAGCCTTGCCTTAAAAACATTCAGTGAGGTAGCTTCAACCACTTCACTGAAGAAGGCTTTTGCTGTGCTAGCTTTCATCAGTCAGAGCACTGAGTATAGGAATTGGGACATCTTATCACAGCTTTACAAGACATTGGTGAGGCCACATTTGGAGTACTGTGTGCAGTTTTGGTTGGCCTACTATAGAAAGGATATTATTAAACTAGAAAGAGTGCAGAAATGGATGCTACCTGGATTGGAAGGTTTGAATTATAAGGACAAGTTGGATAGGCTGGGACTGTTTTCACTAGAGCTAAGGAGATTGAAGAGTGACCTTATAGAGGTCTATAAAATCATGCCAGGCATTGATAAGGTAGATAGCCGGCAGCTTTTCCCCATGGCAGGGGAAGCTAAAACTAGAGGGCATAGGTTTATGATGAGAGGGGAGAGATACAAAAGAGTGCAGAGGAGCAATTTTTTTTTCACACAGAGGGTGGTGACTGTCTGGAATGGGCTGCCAGAGATAGTGGTGGAAGCATATACAATTTCATCATTTAAGAAACGTTAATCAGATACATGGATGGGATAGCTATGGAGGGACATGGACCAAATGCAGGCAAATGGGGCTAGTTTAAATTGTGAAAACTGGGTGACATGGACAAGTTGGATTGAAGGGCCTGTTTTCCTGCTGCAGTCCTCTATGACTCTGATAAGATAACCAAGCAAATTAGAGGATAAAAAGATTTAAAAACTGATAAATCCCTACATAAAATATATCCCAAGCTGTTAAGGAAAAAATGTAGAAAATCCAGAAAAGCACTATAATGTGCCAATCCCTTTTGCCTGTAAATGTGGTGCCTGAGGACTGCTGATCTGCTACAATTAATTCATTCATTAATTTGACTAAACACCAGTCAGCCTTTCCATAGTGGTGGGGAAATTACTGTCAAAAATTCTGAAGGAAACTTTAGCGTCAGTTAGAAAGGCACCACTTAATCAATGTTTTGCTGAGGTAAAGTTGTATCTAACTAACTTAAATGAATTCTTGAAGAGATAACAAGGAGAGTTGACAAAGGTAAAGTCATTTTGACATTTAATAAAGTCTAAATGGATTTTTAGCAAGGCTTTTAACAAGGCCTCACATGATAAACTGATCAGAAATGTAAGAGCCTATGGGATCCAAGAGAAAATGAACATTTGGATTCCAAATATTCTCAGTGACAGGAAGCAAAATCTAATGGCTAGTGGATGTTTTTGGGAAAAGTCATTTCCAGTAGAGTTCTGCAGGTTTCAGGTCCGGGTCCCTTGCTTTACATGATATACATACACATGTTTTGGATTTAAATGTAGGAAGCATGATTGAGAAGTTTTCTAATGATCCAAAACTCAACCATGTGTTTGATAGACTGTAAAAAGCAATCACTGGACCGTTCAGGAGGGCAGGATATTGTCAAATGGAATTGAATCCCGAGTTGTGTGGGCAAGAAACTATATAATTAATGGTAAGATTCTGAAAAGCATAGAGAAAAGAGAAACATTTTAGGGTGCACGTTAGCAGAAATCCAAAGGTAACAAGAAGTGAAATAATCATTCATTCATTGGCGGTCCCTCTCAGAGGAGGATGATTCTCTTCCACTCTCAGGGTGAGACTGTAGGTGCAGCTGCTGCAGACTCTGTTACACTTGGCATAGAAGGTTGTCATGGGAAGGTGCAGGTGGGGCATTCTTTTGCTATTTTCGCTTGGCTTCTGCTTTTTCCTGAAGGCAAGTCTCAAGGGACTCGATGCCTTCCCAGATGCTCCTCCACTTTGGAGGGTCTTGGGCCAGTGACTCCCAGCTGTCTGTGGGGATGCCACACTTCGCCAGTGAGGTCCTGAGTGTATCAATGAAGCACTATATCTCTCCACCTGAGGCTTGCCTGCCATTTTGAAGCTGTGAGTGGAGCACCTGCATGGGGAGTCTTGTGTTGGTCATGCCGACAACATGTCCAACTGATCATAGCTGGTCAAGGGTGGTTAGTGTCTCAATGCTAGGGATGTTGGCCTGGTCAAGGACGCTGGTTTTGTGCATATTTCTTCCCAGCAGATTTGCAGGATCTTGCACAGGCAGTATTGGTGGTATTTCTCCAGTGCCTTGAGGTGTCTGCTGTAGACGCCCATGTCTCAGAGCCATATAGGAGGGCAAGAACCACCACAGCTCTGTAAACCATAACCTTGGTGTCGAATCTGATGCTGTCAAGCTCTAACATCCTTTTCTTCAGGCAGCCAAAGGATGTGATGGCAAGCTGGAGGCGGTGTTGGATCTCTTCTTCAATAGCTGCTTTGGCTGACAGGACACTCAAGGTATTGAAAGTGGTCAATGTTCTCTAAGGCCTCCCTGTGGACCTTGATGATCGGGGGTTCAGTCCACAATGCCTGGCCAGGTTGGTGGAGGACCTTCATCTTGCAGATTGTCAGGGTGAAGTCCATCCTCTCATATGCCTCCATAAAGCTTCTGACGATGATCTAGTGTACATCCTATGCAACAGCACATACGCAAGCATCATCTGTATATTACAGTTCGATGACACTGGTTGGGATGACTTTAATTTTGGCTTGAAGGCAGCAGTAGCTAATTTCCCACAGGTTCTGTAAGTTAGGTCCACTCCAGTGGGGAGTTTGTCATCAGTGACGTGAAGCATTGTACTAGAAATAATAAAACTGCACGAGAATATATAATTATGATGATGTTTAATGATATAATGTAATTGGAAGGGAGCCTCCCAAACTTTTGGTAGAATATATGCAATACTATCTTGTAAGCAATAGGTTTTTTTTTAAAATGGAAGGAACCTAGTACTTAAGAACCAGCAGTTGTGAGCCTAACCCTAACGTTATTGCAGTTGGCTCTGCAGACATGATTAAACGTGCGATAGTGGAGAAGTCAGCAAAAAATTACAACAGACATCAGAAGCAACTTTTGAAGTGAACCTCATGTCACTAAGAAAATAAATAAAATGTTTTCAAAAATCACCAGTTCCTGGGCAGACATTGCAGAAGAATGGATTTGGAGACCAGAAAGCAGTGAGCACTCACCTGAAGCAGTAGACAGTAGGATAACCACAGTCATAGTTGAAGAAGCAGCTCCAGAGCTCAAGCCAGGCATGGAAGATAATCTGCCACTCCCAAATCTCTTCATGGTGATCAGTAGTTCACAAAAGAGGGTTTACAGAGTAAAAAGCAGATTAAGGCTTGGACAAAAATAGCGCAGAAGACCAGCTAAATATATTTCTGTGCACTGCAGGGACCATCATGAAACCTGTAGTTGTAAGAGGACATAAATTAAAATACTGCGTCATATGAGGTGTACTTCAGCATGAGGAGAAATTTAGCAAAAGAACATATAAAATGTAATCAAAGAAAGCAGAGGGATGGGGAAAGCATGGATTAATTCACAAATGAATTTTACTGTTTAAGATATGAGTTAATTGACATCATCAGATAAACTCCACCTATCAGGATATAAAGAACTGGGAGCAGCTAGCCAGTTTAGATCTAAGCAGTGTTCAAGTTCTGTAGTACCAATTGTTGTAACGATTACTTCATGTCGTTAGTAGTAATATGTACCTATTCCTAAGGTGAACCCAAAATCTCACAGGAGACCTTCATGCATCTGTGATGTAGTATAATGAATTATTAATTCTAATTAATTCTATGTATAATATTTAATTGAACATTTTGTGTGAGCAACCTCCCCAACTTTGTGTCAATAGCTAAAATTCGATAGTGACGACAAATGCAAAATACCTGTTCAATTCATCTGTCATTTCTTTCTTTTCCAATATTAATTCTCCAGTCTCACTTCTATGAGTCCGATGCCCACTTTTTTAAGCTACTTTGTTGTTTAAATATGTATAGAAACATCCATTATCTGTTTTCATATTTCTAGCTTTCTCTTATAGTCTAATGCTTTTTTAATTTAAATTTTGATTTTTTTTTGATATTTTGTCCAATGTTCTGACCTGCCACCTGTCTTTGCACATTTTTTTTGTTTTATGTTGATTCTCACTGTCGCATTTGTAGATAATCATGGAGAGTGGTGTTTATCTTTTGGACTTGTCATTCATTGAAATGCATCAATTCTGTGTATTCTGAAATATTCACTTAAGTGTCTCCCACAGCATCCCTATTAACCTATCCTTTAAACTAATTTGCCAACTCACTTTAGCTGTTTGGGCTTCCATGCCCCCGTAATTGCCCATATTTACATTTTTAAAAAATAGTCTCAGACTCACTGCTATGTCTTTCAAACTGAATGTAAAGCTCAATCATATCATAGTCGCTGCTACCTGGGTATGCTGAGATCATTTATTAATCCTTTTTTTTTAACACAATACCAGGTCTAGTATAACTTGCAATCTAGTTTGCTTCAGAACATGCTTTCAGAAACTAACCTGAAAATTTTTGCTGAATTTATCATTTCTTCTCCCTTTGCCCATCTGACATTCCCAGTCAGTGTATAGATTAAAATGTTCCATGATTTCTCCCTTTATACTTTATACTTCACCCAACTGTGCAGTTACTGTTAGTAGCCTGTACAGCAATCCCACAATAGACTTTTGCCTTTATCACTTCTCATTTCTCTGCAAATTGCTTCCACTTCTTGGTTTTCTAAACTTTAGTCTCTATGGTGCAAGTACCATCATTAACTAACTGAGCCACCTTACTTTCCTGCTAACCTGTTATTTCTAAATGCTCTGGGCCCTTCAAGGCTCAGAACTCAATCTACGCCATCCTGCAACCATGTTTCTGCTATGGGTCCAGATCATTCTTATTCTTTATTTCAAATGCTGAGTATATTCAAATACAGAGCATTTAAATTTATCCTTTTGCTCTCTTTGTAAATTCCAATCTTAATTGTTGGTTGACTCTTAGCTTCATGCTGTTTATTCATTTCTTTGGCAGTTTGTTTATCACTTTGTTTTGGATGTATCTTAGATACATAATTCAAGCTATGATTGGGGAGAATTCCAAGATATCCTGTAAGCATATCAAGGAGAAAAGGATAACCAGGGAAAGAGTAAGGACTTTTAGGGATAAAGGGAGCAATCTGTGCACGGAGCTGGAGGGTGTTAAATGAGTTAAATGTCTTCACTTTGGAGGAAAATTAGGAAGATGGACTGTGATGCTCTTAAGCAGTTTGACTAGGGAGTGAGAGGCAGGCTTAAAATTGGACAAATCCTCAGCCCCGGATGAATTGTACCTAGGTAGTTGTGGAAGACAAGGGAGGAAATTACAAGGGCATTAAACCAAATTTTTAATTCCTCTCCGGCCATAGGGAAGATGCCAGAGGACAACTAATCATAGAATCCCTGCAGTGTGGAAGCAGGCCAATTGGCCCATTGAATCCACACCAACACTCCAAAGAGCATCCCACCCTGACCCACCCTATAACCTTGCATTTCCTATGGCTAACCCACCTAACCTACACCTCCTTGGACACTACAGGCAATTTAGCATGGCCAATCTGCCTAACTTGCACATCTTTGCACTGTGGTTCTACTTTTCAAGAAATGTAGTAAGATAAACCAGGAATTACAGGCCAGTGAGTCTCACATCAGTAGCAGGTAAAATATTGGAGAAAATTCTGAAAGACAGATTCAGTCTCCACTTGAAGGGATAATGTTTGATCAGTATGGCTTCGTCAGAAGTTTGTCATGCCTAACAAATTTGATTGAATCTTTTGAGCAGGTGACCAGGTATGTAAATGAGGGAAGTGCAGTTAATGTAATTTAGAAGGATTTCAACAAAGCCCAGGTTCTACATGGCAGGCTGATATAGAAGGTCAAAGGTCATAGGATCCAGGTTAACTTGGCAAATTCAATCCAAAATTGGCTTAGTGGTAGAAACAGCGGATGGTGCTAGAAGGCGCTGTGTGTGACTGGAGGCTGGTGTTCAGTGGTATACCAGAGGGATAAATGCTGGGTCCATTATTGTTTGTAATGTGTATAAATGACATAGAAGAAAATGTGTTGATGGGGGCAATAAGTAAATGTGCAGATGACAAAATTGTCTGGGTAGTTGACAGAAAGAAAGGAGGTCTTAGATTACAGGAGGATGGATTGGTCATGTGGGAAGATCATTGATAGATGTAATTTCAACCTGATAAATGTGAAGTGATGCACTATAGTTGAATTAACAAAACAAGGAAGTACTCAATAAATGACAGAACACTAGGAACTTAAGAGGAACAGAGGGGTTTTGAGGTACTGGTCCACAGATCAGCAAGAGGCTGTTCACAATTGAAGCTGATTAGTTCCCAGTTAACCGAGCAGATTGGAACTAGAAACAAGTCACAGAGATACAGACACACAAAGAGAATGACACAAAAGTGTGTGCTCTTGTTCTCCACTGCTGTAAAACTACTCAGTTTAAACTTGAAGAATACCAGTTGCCTTTCCTGCAGAAATTGATGCAAGCCTTCACTTTTGAATAGATAAATCAGGAACATTTTCGAAGTAAATCAATTACTCTGTACTTCTTACAAACCAGTGGAAGCTTCCAGAGAAAGATAAGTGAACACCCAAAACCTGGGTAGCTGCAATAGGATCATCTCAAAATCAGAATCGTGAAGCAAAGATCACAGAACTGACTTTCCATTTTTTCTTTGCCCCCACCAATAATCTGTTTTCACTGATAGTAGGAACTGCAGATGCTGGAGAATCCGAGACAACAAGGTGCAGGGCTGGATGAACACAGCAGGCCAAGCAGCATCATAGGAGCAGAGAGGCTGACGTTTTGGGCCAAGACCCTTCATCAGAAAAGGGATTCAAAATCTCCCCTCCCCCTACCGCATCCCAAAACCAGTCCAGCTCATCCCTGCCTCCCTAACCTGTTCTTCCTCCCACCTATCCCCTCCTCCCACCTCAAGCCGCACCTCCATCTCCTACCGACCAACCTCATCCCGCCCCCTTGACCTGTCCGTCCTCCCTGGACTGACCTATCCCCTTCCTAACTCCCTACCTACACTCACCTTTACTGGCTCCATCCCCGCCTCTTCGACCTGTTTGTTTCCTCTCCACCTATCCTCTCCTCTATCCCTCTTCTATCCGCCTCCCACTCTCTCCCTATTTATTTCAAAACCCCCTTCCCCTCCCCCTTTTCTGATGAAGGGTCTAGGCCCGAAACGTCAGCCTCTCTGCTCCTATGATGCTGCTTGGCCTGCTGTGTTCATCCAGCCCTGCACCTTGTTATCTGTTTTCACTGTTTGTGTGTGTATAAGGGGATTAGAGTTTTAGTTAATGATGTCATATATCAATGGTTTATGTCTATTTACTTGTAGCTATAATTTAATTACTTCTATTAAATAATAAGCTTTGATTAGTACACAAACCTGGTCCATGCTTTCTATCAACCATGGTCTGGAACTCAGGTAAATTGAGGTACTGTGAGTTGATACAACTCCAGGAACAGTGGGGCTCAATGTGGACCCCGTGGGTCGTAACAGTTTGAGCATCTCCCAGATTGGGCTTGTTACATTGTAATTTTACAATAACATCCCTGCCAGGAGTGCACCAGAAATCAAGTATAATTTTGAACTTCATATGATTCATTATCACTTAAACGAAAGAAAGGAAAATTGGAAGATGTCTGTTGTGATAGCATGGTAATCCTCTCTGCATTCCCGCTAAAGGATACCTTACACTTAAAATCTACAAATGAAATTCTACATTATTATATCTGTAAGAAATATCCACAGGAGAACCTCTCACTCAATTTAAATTTAAATATGTCATGCATTTTGAATATTTGTTTGACTAGCTTAATTTGAGTGGGTGCTACAATTTAAATTTCCTTTTTCCTGGTGAAGTTTTCAAAGTATCAATAATATGATCCAAAAACAGTCATGCACAGCTTTGCTTCACCTGCAGTGCCAACATTGGCAGGGCTTTTGTAATTCTCCAGTAAACCACCTACTGCATAAAAAGCTCTGCCAGTGTTATACAATCTCAGAAAATAGTTCTTTGGAAGCTATCAATGATATTGTGTTACGTTACAGTGATTCAAAGAACAGTCGACAGCAAACTGCCACATAGACCATGCCATCAGATTCAGTTCGTTTTGAGTCTAGTCACAACAAACCTGACATAATTACTAATCAAGAATAGTGAGGAGCATTCCTTATTTGAATTCTGAGTTTGCTATCAATTGTACAACTTTTTGGCCAAGCAAAGACACAGTTCACTGCCAAGAAATCAAGGGAAATATGTCTGCAACATAAGTTAAAAATGTAACAGTTCCAAAGGGTTCTTACAATCGCTTTTATTATATAGGTGAAATTAATGGATGTTTTGTATATGATGAGGTCTCACTAGGTAAATTGTTGAGTTAATCTATTTTGGATACATTGATTGAGGGAAGAACATCGGTCAGGGCTTTGCAATAACTCCTTGTTATTTCTTGAACAAAATTTTTACCAAACTATTAAAACCCATCTGAACTGGAACAAACTTTGGCTTACTGTCTTATCTGAAGAAAGACATGTTTTGAATACATTGACTGAGGGAAGAACATCATCCAGGACTTTGCAATAACTGTTATTCTTTCACAAAACTTTTACTGAACTATTAAAGCCCATCTGAACTGGAACAAGCAAACAAACTATGGCTTACTGTCTCATCTGAACAAAGACATTTTAATAATTTAGTAATTCCATGCTGTAACACTGAAATGTCAACCTAGATTATGTGCTCAAGCCCTGGGATCTATCTTTAATCTACACATTTCAGATTTAGAGACAAAATTATCCTAACTAAGCTAAAATCACTTGTGCATGTAAAAACTGTAACAACTAACTTGCTATAATGCAACAAAAATAGAAATTACTTGCGAAATTAAGTGATAAGGTTAGGGTTAGAGTTAGGGTGTACTGATGAAGGGGCACTAGACCTGAAACATTAACTCACTTTCTGTGCACAAGTGCTGACAGATCTGATGAGTTTCTCCAGTAATTTCTGTTTTTATTTCAGATTTCCAGTATCCGTAGTTCTTTGTTTTATATTATGTGTAATGCAAGCTTATATGTGAATCTTAGGATTCAAATATCAAAGAAATATTATAAAATGAATTAGATCCAGTTATTGTTTAATAAAGTTGGTAGGAAGAAAGTTCAGGTGTCTGAACTAAAATTGATTTTTGGAAACTGCATTTAAATTATTAATGTTAAGCCTTGCAAATGCATAGAAATTTGTCTACACTTTGTTGTCATTTGACTTGGTTAAAATCAGAAAGAAATTTTAACTCTGCACCTGATGGTTTTGGAGAATTGGGATTGTTGGAACCAAAACACATGGTTCAATTCCTCTGGCTATTGGGCAGTTATTCATATTTTGCAAGATTTCTGATGCCTGGCTAAAGTTTAAATAGTTTATAGGTGGAGGTCTGAATAGTTCTGAAGTACTTTCCAGGTTATTTAAAGGCATGTGCTGAAACATGTTACAGACATGGACAATCTTTCTCTGGGAATGGAACATGAGCTTGGAAAGTGGCCAAGTAATGCACAGCAAGCTGTATTTTTTAGTACATTGCTGTGTAAATGAGGTTATTCCACATACAGATAATCACTTCATTCTTAGAACAATACAAAAACACAATGGCTGCTGGAATTTTGAAACATAAACAGAAAATACTGCACATACTTCACACGACAGGCAACATCTAATGATAGCGATACAGAGCTAACATTTCAAGTCTGTACCTTTAATGTTAACTGTACCTCTAATGTTATGCCCAAGATGCTGCCAAACCTGCTGAGTATTTCCAGCCCTTTTGATTTTTATTTCAGTCTATTCATACTTGCCAGAGACAAGGAGACAGAGGAAGTGCCAGGATTTGCACAGTTTATGGGCTTTGCTGTGGTGCAGGTTCACCATAGAGAAAATACACATTGCCCTCCATGTGCCTCATTTGAACTCAGCTATTTTCATGAACTGAAAGGATTTCCACTCACTCAATTTACTGTTGGTGTGTTAGATCAGGCAGCTTATTCCATCTGTGAATGCCCATTGTCCTGCCAACAGCCATGATTTCTATATTCTGCAACAGTCCTCTGATGTATTTCACCACCTCAGCAATCTAAAGGCTGTTTACCAGATGACAAAGATGATTCATCAAAGATATGCCTCATGACTCTTCTGGAAGCCAGGTAGAGGCACTTGACAGGCAAACAGTAAAAACCTTGCTGCTGCTAACAACATTATATAGAGCACACTACTGGCATCCTCAAGAAGTATTCTTGTTGCCAGGTCAGCTCAGGAGGAATCCTGCAGGACTCAGCTGAGTGAATATTAATTTTTGTAGTTATATCACGCATGCTTCACAGCCTTGTCATTATGAGGGAACAGCAATAAAACAGGGAAGGGGAGAAGAAATAAGAGAAGTAGGCAGTGCAACAGGAAATAGAACCACATGAACTTTTAAAAAAAATCACAAAATGCATATTTTAATCAACTGAATAAATTGAACTATTATGAAACATACATAAATGTACACTACTTGCCCAAGGAATTTTCTTAATGGCAGTCTTCTGAGTGCCTTTGTGTATCCTGCTGTTGCCTTCTGACAGCAGCAAGGATGTTGAAAGGATCCTTACCTTGAACCGAAGAGACTGGAGAACAGACCTGAGCAGTTCTGGGCTTAGATGACCAGTTTCAGATGACAGCATCTTCACCCAATCTTCAGCAAATGAAATTGAGTAAGTTTAGAAATATGAAGTCATGAGAGAAAATCTACACAAGTTGACTTCTTATAACTTTTGTTGTGTAAAAAACAATTGTTTTCAGTTGTGGGTGAAATAATATATTTGGCTCTTACTGCAGTAATTTAAGCCTTTACTCAAGCCCACCAGATACCCTTCCTATAAAATAGATGTGATTTTGAGAGAAACCTGCAAAAGATGAAAAGCAATTTCTTAACTAAACTAACAACAAATACTTGTGAGTCAAAAACTTTGAAAAGCTGCATCAGGCCATGTTCAAAAATAATTCCAGTTACTCAAGGTAAGGCTTACTGGCTAACAGGACACAGCAAGGTGAAGTGGTAGAGGTTGGTGCAGAAATACTACATTCTGTGAGAGCATAGTATGAGGCAAACCCTTCCTTAACTAGCAACAATTGAACAGTAGGTCCTAAGCATGAGCATAAGTAGCTATATTGTGATGATGTCAGATCGCATGGAATTGAGATCTGATGGAAAAAGGCACTAGGGAAGTCTTTTCCACCATTCTTCTCTACGTGGTTTTATAGTTCATAAATGTTACTAATTTGCACAAATATTGCATGTGGTCCTAGTCAGGCTCCCAAGAGCTGCTAAAGACATGGGCGGGATGCTCTTCAGAAGGTCTCAATGGGCCAAATGGCCTCTTTCCACATTGTAGGGATTCTATGATTCTGTGACACAAATGGAATACTGTGTGCAGTTCTGATTGCCACATCGTTGGAAGAAAATGATTGTACTTGGGATGAAGCGAACAGAGGAGATTCACCAGGATATTGCCTGGGATGGAAAGCCTCAATTATGAGGAGAGACTGGATAGGCTGCATTTGTTTTCTTTGGAGCAGAGGAGGCTGAGGGAGGATCTGATTGAGGTATACAAATTATGAGAGTCATTGAGTCATTCAGCACAGAAACGGATCCTTCGCTTCAATTTGTTCATGCTGACCAAGTTTCTCAAACTAAAACTACTCCCATTTGCGGCATTTGCCCATATCCC
Organism: Rhincodon typus; assembly: GCF_021869965.1. Taxonomy (NCBI): domain Eukaryota; kingdom Metazoa; phylum Chordata; class Chondrichthyes; order Orectolobiformes; family Rhincodontidae; genus Rhincodon; species Rhincodon typus. Next base: position 141,008,818 of record NC_063332.1, on the reverse strand, counting down.
TCTAAAATTTTCCTATTCATGTAGCTGTCCTTTTAAATGTTGTAACTGTACCTGCATCGGCCACTTCCTCTGGCAGTTCATTCCATATACGAATCACCCTCTGTGTGAAAAAAAATACCAATTTTAAATCTTTCTCCTCGTATCTTAAAAATTTGTTGTTTAATTTTGATCTCTGCTACTGTAGGAAAAAGTCCTTTGCTATTCATCTTATCTATGCCCCTCATGATTTTATAAACCCCTATAAAGTCACCCCTCATCCTCCTACACTCCAGTGAAAAAAAAATACCAGCCTATCCAGTCTCTCCTTATAACTCAAATTCTCCAGTCCCAGCAACATTCCTGTAAATTTCTTCTCAACCCTCTCCAATTTAATAATTTCCTTCCTATAGCAGGGCGACAGAATTGTACATGGTACTTGAAAAGTGACCTCACCAATGTCCTGTACAACCTCAATATGTTGTCCCAACTTCTATACTTAATGTTCTGAGCAATGATGTGCAGAGTAGATTGTGAGAATCTTTTTCTTGGCAGATGTGGCTAAGGCCAGAAGGCATATGTTTAAGGTGATAACACAGTGAGGAGGTGGAGGAACACAGCAGGCCAGGCAGCATCAGAGGAGTAGGAAAGTTGACGTTTAGGGTCAGGAACCTTCTTCAGATTTATCTGTGTTATCTCTGACTCCAGCATCATCAGTTCTTACTATCTCTGATATGTTTAAGGTGAGTGCTTTAAAGGAGATCTCAAAGATTTTTTTCACCTAGAGCGTGGTAGAAGTATGAAATGTGCTGCCCAAAAGAATGGTGGAGATAGATACTCTCACAGCATTTAAGAAACATCTGGATGAACACAATCACAGACACCATCACAGGAGACATAAAGCTCAACACAGGTTGAGCAATGACCTTTACTTTTCAACACACAGCAACCTTACAAAATTGACTGGACCTGAAAGGCTGAACAAGAGCAGTGGTGGAATAAAGTATTGCGAGGCATTCAAATTAAAGGGTACAAAACTGAAAGTGATAGCAACCAGTGAAGCTAGTGGAAAAGGCACCAGCCACCATTTTATCAATGATCCCACTGTGGCAAGAGAAAAAGGCCCCATCCAAACGGCCAAATGGCATGGTTGCAGCAATTTGGTTGTTTTAAAATAGTGAGTCGCTCAAAAAAGCCTGCATTTGCAATGCATACAATAAAGTCCTTTAAGGGAAGCCCTCTGCAGGAATCATGGGCACCAGACATGAAATCCCTTCTCTTTAAATGGATAAATTGAAGCCAAAGATTAGGGGCCAAGCTCAAAATAAGGGGCATTGATAGGATGAATGCATATAGTCTTTTTCCCAGGGATGGGAAATTGAAAACTAGAAAGCATAAGTTTAAGGTGAGAGGGGAATGATTTAAGAAGGTCCTGAGGGGCAACTTCTTCACGCAGAGAGTAATGCTTATATAGAACGGGCTGCCAGAGAAAGTGGTTGAGGCAGATATAATAGCAACATTTAAAAAACATTTCAGTAGATACATGGATGGGAAGGGTTAGGGGAATATGGACCAAAAGTGGATAATTGGAACTAGCTGAGTGGGCACTATAGTCAGCATGGACTAATGGGCCTGCTTCCATGCTGTATTACTCTATGAATCTATAAAATAGTGATTGCAGAGGGAAACTGTAAGTTCATTGGTTAGTAATAGCTACTAATTTGACAATTTGTCACAGGATACTTTCAGGTTGAACATAAGTAGGAGAAATGTTTTATAGATTACAAACTAAAAGACTAGTAGGAATGAAAAATAAACAAATTAATAACTAAGTAAGTAAAATAAAGATGCAGAGCCAGGCAGCGTGTTGTACCTGCATGATGTGGACGCCATTATGGTTCATAATGACTACATTTGTAGCAGGTGTTGGTTGCTTGAGGAATTTACTCAGAGTTGATGAGCTGGAGCCTGAGCTGAGAACAGTGTGACACATCAAGGAGGGGGAGATTTAACTGGACACTCTGTTTCAGGAGGCAGTCTTACCCCTTAGATCAACTATCTCAAATTTGGCCAGTTGTCATAGAGTCGTACAGCCAGAGACAGGCCCTACAGCCCAAACCGGTCTGTGCAGACTAAAATGTCCATCCGCACTAACCCCATTTCCCTGCACTTGGCCCATATCTTTCTAAACCTTTCATATCTGAGTATTTGTCCAAATGCCTTTTAAAATGTTGTTAATGTACCCGCCTCGACCACTTTTGCTGGCAGCTCATTCCATGTGTGTACCACCCTCTGTGTAAAAAAGTTGCCCCACAGGTTCCCATGTATTCTTTCCTCTCTTACCTTAAACTGATGCCCTCTAGTCCTCAATTCCCCAACCCTGGGAAAAAGATTGAGTGCATTCACCCTATCCATGTCTCTCATGATCTTATACACTTCTATAAGATCCCTCCTCAGTCTCCTACGCTCTAAGCAAAAATGTCCTAGCTTGACCAACCTCTCCCTGTAACTCAGTCTCTTGAGTCCTGGCAATATCCTTGTAAATTTCTTCTGGACTCTTTCCAGTTTAATAACCTCCTCCCTATAGCAAAATGACCAAAACTAAACACAATACTCCAAGTGTGGCTTCACCAACATCCTGTACAACTGCAACATAATTTCCCAACTTCTACACTCAATGTCCTGACTGAAGAAGGCCAGCGTGCCAAAAACCTTCTTCACTGCCCTGTCTACCTGTGACTCCACTTTCAGAGAACCGTGCACCTGAACTCTAAGGTCCTTCTGTTCCACTACACTCCCTAAGGCCCTACCATTCACCATGAAACTCCTACCTTGATTTGACTTTCCAAAATGCAACACCTCACACTCATCTATATTAAACTCCATTTGCCATTTCTTGGTCCACTTCCCCAGCTGATCAAGACTCTGCTGCAATTTCTGATAACTTTCCTCACTTTCCACGATATCGCCTATTTTAGTGTGATCCACAAACATGCCTTGTACATTTTTATCCAAACAGCAGTGGGACCAAAGATAGTAGGAACTGCAGATGCTGGAGAATCTGAGATAACAAGGTGTAGAGCTGGATGAACACAGCAGGCCAAGCAGCATCATAGGAGCAGGAAGGCTGACGTTTCGGGCCTAGACCCTTCATCAGTGGGACGAACACTGACCCTGAGGCATACAGCTAGTCACAGGCCTCCAGTCGATAAGCATCCTTCCACTATTACTCTCTGCTTCCTACTATCAAGCTAATCGTGTATCCAATTTGCTAACTTTCCCTGGATTCCATATGATCTAACCTTCCAGAGCAGCCTACTATTTGAAACCTTATCAAAGGCCTTATTGAAATCCATATAGACTACGTCTTCTGCCATGTCCTCATCAACTTTCCTGGTCACTTCATCAAAGAACTCTAACAAATTTGTGAGGCATGATCTCCTACGCATAAAGCCATGCTGACTACTCCTAATCAAATCCTGTCTTTCTAAATGCATGTATATCTTATCCCTCAGAATCTTCTCAAGTAACTTACCTACCACAAATGTTAAGCTTGCTGATCTATAATTCCCAGATTTTAAGTTGCAGCCCTTCTTGAATAAGCGCACAACATTTGCTATCCGCCAGTCTCCTGGGACCTCACCTGTGGCTAATGATGCAAATATATCAGCCAGGGCCCCTGCAATTTCTTCTGTAGCCTCTTTCAGGGTTCTTGGACATATCTGATCAGGACGAGGAGATTTATCCAACTTCATACATTCTAATACTTCCAACACCTCCTCTACTGTGATATAGACTGTCTCCAACATATCGCCACTAACTTTCCCAAGTTCCCAAGTCTTCATGTCTTTCTCCTCGTAAACACAGTGGAGAAATATTCATTGAGGTTTTCACACATCTACGGTTCCACACATAACATGTCCAATCTGGTCCTTGAGGGGTCCTATTCTCTCTCTAGTTATTCTTTTTCCTTTAATATACTAAAAGAATCTCTTTGGATTCACCCTGATCTTCTCAGCCAAAGCCATCTTGTGCCCCCTTTTCATCCCCCTGATTTCCTTCTTCAGTAAACTCCTACATCCCCTATATACTCCAAAGATTCCCTTGATCCCAGCTGCCTGTTCCTGAGCCATGTCTCTTCTTTTTCTGGTCAAAGCCTCAATATCTCCTATCATTCAGGGTTCTGTATTCCGGCCAACCTTGCCCTTTACCCTCACAGGAACATATAGACCTCGAACTCTAGCTGTCACACTTTTAAAGGCTTCCCACTTGCCAGAGGTCCCCTTGCCTGCAAACAAACTACACCAATTAACCCCTGCAAGCTCCTGTCTAATTCCATTAAAATTTGCCTTGCCCCAATTTAGAACTTGAACCTGTGGACCAGTTTTGCCCTTCTCCATAACTATTTTAAAGTTAATAGAATTATGGTCACTGGTGCCAAAGTGCACCCACACTGACACTTCAGTCACCTGTCCTGCCCTATTTTCCAAGAGTAGATCGGATTTTGCCCCTTCCTGAGTTGGAGACTTTATGTACTGCTTGAGGAAACTTTCCTGAACACATTTAACAAATTCCACTCCATCTAAGCCCTTAACACAATGGCAGTTCCAGTCTATGTTAGGAAAATTAAAGCCCCCCATTATGACAAGCCTATTTATCCTGCAAGTCTCTGCAATCTTCCTGCATATTTGTTCCTCTAATTCCTGCTGATTATTTGGGGGCCTATAGCGCAAACCCAACAACATCACCATCCCCTTATTTCTTAGCTCTACCTACAAAGCCTCACTGGAGGATCCCTTGGTTATTTCATCTCTGACTATTGCTGTGATACTCCCCTCCCCTCTTTTCTCCACCTCTGTCCTGCCTAAAGCACCTGTACCCTGGCACATTAAGCTGCCAGTCCTGTCCCTCCCTTAGCCATGTTTCTGGAATGGCTATAATATTCCAGCCCCACGTACCTATTCAAGCTCTGAGTTCATCAGCCTTACCTGTCAGCCCTGTTGCACTGAAATAGATGCAATTTAACCCAACAGGCATTTCTCGCTCCCTGTCCTGTTCCAGCCTGACCTGTCTCTTGAACTTGCTATTTCTGATTACTGTAGCTCCTTCCAGTCTTGCACTTGCCTCCCTGCTGTTGATAATCCAAACCCCTGCCAATCTAAACCCTTCCTTGCAGCACTAGCAAATCTGCCCGCCAGGATATTGGTCTCCCTCCAGTTCAGGTGCAACCTGTCCCTCTTGAACAGGTCACAACTACCCTAGAAAAGATCTCAATGATCCAGGAATCTGAATCCCTGCTTCCTGCACCAATTCTTTAGCCATGCAATAATCTGCCATATCCTCCTGCTCTTATCCTCACCAGCACATGGCACTGGAAGTAATCCAGAAATTACCATCATCGATGTCCTGGTTTTTACCTTTTACCTAGCTCTCTATAATCAATCAGCAGGACCTCATCCCTATTTCTACCTATGTCACTTGTGCCAATGTGCACAATGACTTCTGGCTGCTCACCCTCCCCCTTCAGAACGCTCTGCAGCCACTCCAAAACATCCTGGACCCTGGCATCTGGGAAGCAACACACCATCCTGGATTGCCGTCTGTGGCCACAGAATATCCTGCCTGTCCCCCTAACTATCGAGTCTCCTACCACTAAGGTCCTGCTTACCTTTACCCTTTCCCGCTGTGCCCCAGAGCCAGTCATATTGCCACTCTGCTGGCTAATGCAGTTTTCCCTTGAACAGTCATCCCCCAACAGTATCTAAAATGGTATACTTGTTTGAGGGGAATGGCCACAGGGGATTCCTGCAATATCTGCCTACTCCCTCTGCCTTTTCTCGTGGTCACCCAGCTACTCTCTGCCTGCACCTTAGGTGTGACCAATTCACCAAAACACTTATCTATGATGCACTCAACATCGCAAAAGATCCTGAGTGCATTCAGCTCCAGCTCCAGCTCCCTAACACGGTCTCCTAGGAACTGCAGCTGGAACCTATCCCATATTCCGACTGACTCTGTTCAGTAAAGTATTTATCTATCTCAGCCCCCACTGCTCTCTTGGGAAAATATTCCTGATACCTGAAGACCATAGAGTGTAAGAAATTGGAGCAGAATTAGGCAATTTGACCTATTGAGTCAGCTCTGCTGTTCAATCATGCCTGACATGTTTCTCAACACAATTCTCCTGCCTTCTCACCGTAACTCTTATTAATCAAAACTTATCTATTTCTGTCTTAAAGACACAACTGTGCCTGTGTCTCTATATGTCTGTATGTGTGTGGGTGTTTCTGTGTAATTCTGGTTAAATCGCAGGAGACAGGGTGGTTGTGGAGGGTTCTTTTTCAGACTGACTTGATAAATGTGAGGTGCTGCATTTTGGAAAGGCAAATCAGGGCAGGACTTATACACTTAATGGTAAGATCCTGGGGAATATTACTGAACAAAGAGACCTTGGAGTGCAGGTTCATAGCTCCTTGAAAGTGGAGTTGCAGGGAGATAGGATAATGAAGGTGACGTTTGGTATGTTTGCCTTTATTGGTCAGTGCATTGAGCATAGGAGTTGGGAGGTCATGTTGAGGCTGTACAGGACATTGGTTAGGCCACTTTTGTAATACTGTGTGCACTTCTGGTCTCCATGCTTTGGGAATGATGTTGTGAAATTTGAAAGGGTTCAGAAAAGACTTACAAGGATTGGAGGGTTTAAGCTATAGGGACAGGCCGGATAGGCTGGGGCTATTTTCCATGCAGCGTCAGAGGCTGAGGGGTGACCTTACAGAGGTTTATAAAATCATGAGGGGCATGAATAAGGTGAATAGACAAGGTCTTTTCTTCTGGGTGGAAGGAGTCCAAAACTAGAGGGCACAGGTTTAACATGAGAGGGGAAAGATTTAAAGGGGACCTAGGGAGCAAAGTTTTCACACAGAGGGTGGTGCATGAATGAAATGAGCTGCCACCAGAAGTGGTGGATGCTGGTACAAATTACAACATTTAAGAGGCACCTGAATGGGTATATGAATAGGAAAAGTTTAGAGCGATATGGACCAAATGCTGACAAATGGGACTCTGTTTATCTAGGATATCTGGTCGGCATGGGCGAGTTGGACCGGAGAGTCTGTTTCCGTGCTGTATATTTCTATGACTCTAAATGATAGGATTGATTGTTACAAGGGGCATAATATGTGAATATTATATTGTCCCAGGGAACCACAAAAGTGTGGTGAAACCTGCTAATAGAACTAACTTAAATGTTTTTGTATCTTAATGCACAAAGTATTCAGAATAAGATAAATGAATTACTTCTACAAATAGAGGACAATCAATGCCACAAGGTCTTTAAACTAATCTGGGAAGTCTTTAAACTGGTGAGGGCACAGAGGAGGTTATTAAAGTTTCTAGAACAAGTAAAAGGACAGACAGCGTGGAAAGTATAAAGAATCTAACTTCAGGCACAGTGCATAAGGAGACAACTATAAGAAGGGGACAGTTAAATGGAGGATAAGGGTGTTATACTTAAATGCACAGTGTATACAAAACAAGGTAAATGAGCTTTGTGGCACAGATTAAAATTGACAGGTACAATGTTGAGGGTACCACAAAGACATAGCTGGAGGGGATCAGGGCTTGCAACTAAATGTCCAAGGAAATGCATCCTGTTGATAGGGCAGGCAGATTGGCAGAGAGGGCAGGGTTGCCTTGAGAGTAAGTAAAGAATGAAATTAATTCAATAGCAAGAAATGATATATGGTTGGAAGACCTAGAATCTGTGTGAGTAGAGTTGAAGAATCGTAAAGGAGAAATGACCATGATGGGAGTTATATGTAGACCCCCTAAAAGTAGTCAGGATGTGGAGAAGAAAATAAATCAGAAGATGGAAAAGGTAAGTGAGAAAGCCACTAAAGCAATAATCATGGGGGACTTCAATAGGCAGATGGGCTGGAAAAATCAGGTTGGTAGCGGATTCCAAGCAAAGGAATTTGTAGAATGTCTGAAAGATTATTTTGGGGGGCAGCTGGTCCTGAATTTGCCGATGTGTAATGAGGCAGGCTTGATAGGGAGCTTAAGGTAAAGGAATCCCTAAGGAAGAGTAACTATGATATGATAGAATTCATTCTGTCATTTGAGAGGGACAAGTTGGAATCAAATGTAACAGTATTACAAGTGAGTAAAGGTAACTACAAAAGCATGAGGGAGGAGCTAGCCAGAGTTGATTGGAAGGGAAGCCCAGAAGGGATGATGATGGAGCAGCAATGGCAGGAGTTTCTGGGGGTAATTTTGGAGGCACAGCAGAAATTCTTCCCAAGGAAGAAGCAGCATACTAAGGGGAAGATGAGACAACCATGGCAGATAAAGCAAGTTAGGGACAGCATTAAGACAAAAGGAAAAGCATACAGTGTGAAGATTAGTAGGAAGCCAGAGAATTGGGAAGACTTAAAAAATCAACAGAAAACAATCAGAAATGCAATAAGGCGGGAGAAGATGAAATATGAGGGTAAGCTAGCTCAGAATATAAAAGATGATTGCAAAAGTTCTTATAAGTTATATAAAAGGTGAGAGAGAAGCAAGAGTGAACATTGGACTGCTAGAAAATGAGATTGGAAAAGTAGTAATTGGAAACAAAAATGGCGGAGGATCTAAACAGGTACCTCACATTATTCTTCACAGTGGAAGACACCAGTAGCATTTCACAAATTCAATAGAGTGGGACAGTGGTGAGTGTACAAAAGAGAAGGTGCTGGCGAAACTGAAAGGTCTGAAGGTGGATAAATAATCTGCACCAGATGGATTATTCCATAGGCATCTGCAGGAAATAGCTGAGGAGATTGTGGAGACATTGGTGGTGATTTTTCAGGAATCACTGAAGTCAGAGAGGGTCACAGAGGACTGGAAAATGGTTAATGCAACAACCCTGTTTAAGAAGGGAGGGAGGCAGAAGACAGAAAATTATTGGCTGGTTAGCCTGACCTCGGTCATTTGCAAGATTTTAGAGTCCATAATTAAGGATGAGATTATGGAGGACTTAGAAGTACATAGAAAATAGGGCTGAATCAGTATGGCTTCATCAAGGGGACATGATGCCTGACAAGTCTGATTAATTCTTTGAGGAGGTAATGAACAAGTTAGACAAAGGAGACCTAGTTGGAATTTGGAATTCCAGAAGGCCTTTGACAGGAGGCTGCAAAATGAGATGAGTCAATAGTGTTAGAGGCAAGGTATTGGCATGGATAGAGGATTAACTGACTGGCAGAAGAATAGGGATAAAGGAGTCTTTTTCAGGATGGCAGCCAGTGACTAATGGACTTTTTGCAGGGTCAGTGTTGGGACCACGATTGTTAAATTATACATTAATCATCTAGAGAAAGAAACTGGGGGAATTGTTGTGAAGTTTTCAGATGACATAAAGATGATTGGATGGACAGGTAGGCATAGAGGCTTTCGATGGAGTTCAGAAGAATCAAGGGGAATATCATTGAAACTTGCAGAATACTGAGATACCTGGATGGAGTGGATATTGAAAAGATGTTTCCATGAGTAGGAGAGACTAGGACCCCAGCGCACAGCCTCAGAGTGTAGGGACGACCTTTTAGAACTGAGCTGAGGAGGAATTTCTTCAGCCAGAGGGTGATGAGTCCATGGAACTCATTGCCAGAGAAGACTGTGAAGGCCAAGTCATTGAGGACATTTAAGACGGAGATACATAGGTTCTCAATTAGTAAGGGATCAAAGATTATGGGGAGAAGGCAGGAGAATGAGATTGAGAAACATATTAGCCATGATTGAATAGCACAGCAGACTTGATGGACCAAATGGCCTAATTTTACTCCTCTATTTTATGGTCTTTTGTTCTCTTGGAGAAATCACTGAGTATGGGAACCAATACTAGTGTGCTAATATTGAAGACAATAGACAAACTACAGACCTTACATTACAAGCAAGAGCTGGAATCACCATTCTATCAATATGGGCTTTGACAGATATGAAAAGAAACCCTGCAGCCTTCATTCATCCAAAATCAAAGACCCAGCAGAATCACCCTGGAAGTCAAAGGTCATCTTCATGCAATATTAAAGTACATAGGCAGAGAAATCTCAGAAACACTGCATGTTATCTAGAACCAGATATGCTCGCTGCTAAGCAATCTCGTTCTTAAAATGGAAGAAGTGCACAATCAGGAACAAGTAAATCAAATTAGAAGACAATTTCCAAAACTGATCAGAGGCCTGTGTAGGCTAAAAATACACAACACACTGAAAATAGATTCAAGGCCCAGGAAAGTGGCACACCCACTTCTAAAAAGCGGGAAAAGTGGGATTGTGGTAATACTTCAATATGTATTTTGTTTTTGTCAGTTACAGAACGGACCCAGACCAAATGGATCCAATAACATTTGTGTTGACTTAGAACATTAGAATAAGGTAGCACAGTGAGCCGTACAGCTCTTGTGGTACAGTGGTAGTCTCCCTACCCTTGGATCAGGAGTCCTGGGTTCCAGTCCCACCTGCTCTAGAGATATGTGATAGCAACTTTGAACAGGTTGATTAAGAATACTTTTTTTGCACCATCTGTAATACAAGAGCCTAGTCAAACCTGGAAACAACAAAATCTCCACCAAACTGAAAGCTAATGATAGTTTGTGATATTTGCCACAAGATGAAGAGTCCAGATTTCTAAATAACTTAATAACACCCTTTGGACATTATTGTTTGAACTTGTTACTTTTATCAGAGATTTTTCAATGTTCAATGGTCAACATACTAGAAGGTATGGAAGTTATCATCTATTAAATGGACAGATGAAGATGGATCCACAAAAGAACAACATGACAAAAGAGTGAGTAAAATCAGAAAGTGCTCAAGAAACTTAGCAGGTCTGGCAGCATCTGTGGAGAGAATGCAGATTGAATGTTTTGGGTTCAGTGACCCATCTTCAGAACTGACTGCAGCTAGGAAAAGGTTGATATGTATGTGATGGGGGTAGGGGGTTGCAGTAAACGATAGGTGGAAATGGAACCTAGAGAGAGAGCACCTTCCCCATGCTTCCTCCACCCCCACACACCAGGTCTTGTTATCATATGGTCTGCTATTACACAAAACTAATCATTAGCCACTAATATTTCCCATTATCAGCTGTTCATTTTTCTACTGTTATCCACTCCTTTGCCTGTCCAACTGTTTTTCTTTTCCTTTCTATCTCCATCTATCATTTACTCCTTAACCCCTCCCCCCACACTATCTTCTTCATAAAAACCAATATTTTCCTAGCTGCCATCAGTTTGAGGAAGGGTCACTAGATCCAAAATGTTAACTTTGATTTTTCTCCATAAACGCTGCCAGAACTGCTGACCTTTTCCACCAATTTCATTTTTTGTTTCTGATTTCCAACATCCACTGTTCTTTTGGCTTTTTAAATGAGAGAGAACAGTCGTTGGGCAGACAAAGGAATGGGTAAAGATCAGCCTGGGAGAATCAATAATTACTAATGGGACCAAGGGTTGTTTGTGGTATCAGCCTATGTGATGACAAGGCCTGGTGTGTGGGGTTTGGGATGAGGACATGGATGAAGATGCCCAGACTCTAAAATTATTGAACTTGATATTAAGTCCTGAAGGCTGCAGGGTCTCCAAGCATAAAATGAAATGTTGTTTTTCCAGGTTGTGCTGAGGCTCGCTGGAGCACTGTAGCAAGCCGGAGACAGAGATGTTGGCCAGGGAACAGGGTGATGTGTTGAAATGGCAAGCATCCATGTCTCCAATTGTTAAACATGTGTTTCTGCACTCAGCCGTAACTACCATCATTGGCACGGGGCTCATTAGATGTATGGTCTCCAGCAGTCCTTAGAACATCAGAGACCTTAGCAATCCTTCACCAATGAAGTTGTGGACATGTGTCTGTGACGTACTCACTAATTAATGTCCCCAACTGCTCTAGCTAAGGTATCCACTGAGGTAAAAGTTTTGGTTCTGGTGGAGGATGCAGTTGAATGTAATGCTAGTGCCTACTTTCAGGTGTCATAGACTTTATTCTCAGAGGTGCTTGTGCTGGGCAGCTTCTGCGTACTTTTTCATTTCATATCTCCTCACTGCCTTCACAACCTCACATTTCCAACAGCTGGCCATGCTTTGTATAAGGAAGAAGTAGGAAGATCAATTTAACTGATTGCCAAGGTAATGGTTCCTCACAGGAGAATACCCATTAGGATCACAAAATTGTTCTTTTCAAAGAAAACTTCCATAATTTGTACGAATTTATAAACATTTAGTCACCTTTAAGGATTGAATAAATTTTCCACTAAGGATTTTTTTTTATTTTTCCATATGACAAATTCTTTAGCCTATTAGAAATAATTTCCTTTGGATAATTTGTACACCCTATATGACATAGCTGAATGCACAACCTTTTGAAACTGAAACAATTATTTTCTTTCATCTACATGGTAGAAAAATCATGCAACAATTGTGTTTCCCCTAGCAACTGGATTGCCACTAACAAAGAATATATTTAAAGTCACGACTTAAAATACCTTGTGCAACTGCAGCCATGACAACGACTGCAGAACCAATGAAAATAATGTAAATTTTCAGCAGCTATAGAAGGAGGCAGCACCACATTATACAAACTGCTCTTCATAATAACATTTATTAGTATATGGAGCATATCGATTGTCAACACCAGTGAAACTTTGTGTCTGTTATCTGTAATATTACTTTAATTTAGTAGGTGCAGTTCCTCCAAAGAAAAAGGACATACTGCATGGTATGCAAACATATGAATCCACAAAATAGACAGATTGCTCCATGCTTTGTTTCAAGATTAAGACATTCTGTACCCAGCAGGAGACATGTAATTTACAGGAAGAATTGGAAAACTGGGTGAAATGCCATATAGAGAGAAATTTTCCGTATTTTTCCTTTCTGGCCACCCAGATAAATATCATAATTTATAAGATAGGCAAAATCTTTTGCACAATATGATCTCTGTTCCAGTCAGAGCTTCAGAAGAGGGAAGGCTGCTTGTCTTTTCTTTTAGATGACAGTCCTGAAGTTCCACAGAGATTCTTTTAATCTCTCTCTGGAATTTGATTGGAGATTGGCAGGAGCCCCTGAGGAACAACACAAATAGCTGAAAATCATTGTCTATATAATTTTCACTTCTCTCCACCTCCTACTATTGCTTTATTAAAAGTTGTGGAAGAATAATGTGGTAATCATATAATTCTGAACAACTAAGTCAGAGAAATATCTTGGTACATTGATGACTGTATTGGCACCGCCTCGTGCTCCCACGAGGAGCTCGAACAGTTCATCCACTTCACCAACACCTTCCACCCCAACCTTAAGTTCACCTGGACCATCTCTAATACCTCTCTCCCCTTCCTGGACCTCTCTGTCTCCATCTCGGGCAACCACCTAGAAACCGATATCCATTTCAAGCCCACCGACTCCCACAGCTACCTAGAATACACCTCCTCCCACCCACCTTCCTGCAAAAATGCCATCCCCTATTCCCAATTCCTTTGCCTCCGCCGCATCTGCTCCCAGGATGAGGCATTCCACTCCTGTATATCTCAGTTGTCCTCGTTTTTCAAGGACCACAACCTCCCCCCTCAGTGGTCGAGAACGCCCTCAACCGTGTCTCCCACATTTCCCGCAACTCATCCTTCACACCCCGTCCCCGCAATAAGAACCAAAAAAGAATCCCCCTCGTCCTCACGTACCACCCCACCAACCTCCGGATCCAACGCATCATCCTCCGACACTTCCGCCATCTGCAATCCGACCCCACCACCAAAGACATCTTTCCCTCCCCACCCTTATCTGCTTTCCAGAGGGACCACTCTCTCCATGACTCCCTTGTCCGCTCCACACTCCCCTCCAGCCCCACCACACCCGGCACTTTTCCCTGCAACCGCAGGAAGTGCTACACCTGCCCCCATACCTCCTCCCTCACCCCCATCCCAGGCCCCAAGAAGACTTTCCACATCAAGCAGATGTTCACCTGCACATCTGCTAATGTGGTATACTGCATCCGCTGTGCCCGTTGTGGCCTCCTCTACATCGGGGAAACCAAGCGGAGACTCGGGGACCGCTTTGCAGAACACCTATGCTCGGTTCGCAATAAACAACTGCACCTCCCTTTCGCGAACCATTTCAACTCCCCCTCCCATTCCTCAGACGACATGTCCATCCTGGGCCTCCTGCAGTGCCACAGCGATGCCACCCGAAGGTTGCAGGAACAGCAACTCATATTCCGCTTGGGAACCTTGCAGCCCAATGGTATCAATGTGGATTTCACAAGCTTCAAAATCTCCCCTCCTCCTACCGCATCCCAAAACCAGACCAGCTCGTCCCTGCCTCCCTAACCTGTTCTTCCTCCCACCTATCCCCTCCTCCCACCTCAAGCCGCACCCCCATCTCCTACCTACTAACCTCATCCCACCCTGTTGACCTGTCCGTCCTCCCTGGACTGACCTATCCCCTCCCTAACTCCCCACCTACACTTACCTTTACTGGCTCCATCCCTGCCCCTTTGACCTGTCTGTCTCCTCTCCACCTATCCTCTCCTCTATCCATCTTCTATCCGCCTCCCCCTCTCTCCCTATTTATTTCAGAACCCCCTTCCCCTCCCCCATTTCTGATGAAGAGTCTAGGCCCGAAATGTCAGCCTTTCTGCTCCTATGATGCTGCTTGGCCTGTTGTGTTCATCCAGCTCTGCACCTTGTTGTCTTGGTAGTTGATATGTCCAGTGGTGCATTACAAGTAAGCTAAAGATGACCAAGTGCAGATCCAGAAGCTGAAAATAAGTCACTTCATCTGTTTCAGTTATCTGAAGACAGGGTTAGAATCATAGAATCCCTACAATGTGGAAACAGGCCCTTCAGCCCAACAAGTCCACACCGAACCTCAGAGCATCCCACCCAGACCCATCACCCTAATCTACACATCCCTGAACACTATGGGCAATTTAGCATGGCCAATCCACCTAACCTGCACATTTTTGGACTGTGGGAGGAAACCAGAGCAGCCGGAGGAAACCCATGCAGACACGGGGAGAACATGCAAACTCCACACAGACAGTCGCCCAAGGCTGAAATCGAACCCAGGTCCCTGGCGCTGTGAGGCAGCAGTGCTAACCACTGTGCCACTGTGCCACCCCAGTTGTCTAGATTCTGCAGACATGTGCCATTTGTGGTGCCAACTGTCTCTGTAGAATTCAGGCTATTTGAGTGCTGATGTGAGTTGAGGATCAAGCCTACATTCTAGAAGGAAAAGAGCGGAAATTCTTCACAAGGAAGACAGAGTTTTGAGGGACTTTGTGACTCAATTTAAAGACCCATACACGATGTGGACTACTGAGCCAATTTGTATAACTGTTCTTTGCTATATCTGTCATTTAATCTGGAAATCATACTTCATAGCTAACCACGATTTGCCCAATACTTCATGTTTAACTTACATTGATTCTGTATGTTAGAGAATAAAAGATTATCTAAGATAGTATTTTGTGTTTGCTTTGACTACTGGTAACTGAATCTTCTCCATTAATCCACCTTGTGACACATACTTTTAACAAGTAACTGGGATTTTGGACATGCCCTGGCAAATGATTCCCGTATTTTCCAGACATGATAAGGTTGCTCGACAACCTATAAATCCCAAAAAAGGCATTTAATTTTTGTTCTTGCTGTGACTTACAAACTGCAAAAAAAGTTAATTAATCTAATCTTAAACTAGCTTTCTTTCTCTATTACATTTCTTGCTTAGCCCGCAGCTGTACCTATTTACTGTAGGTTATTTGTAACCTGTGATTGTTAAAGAATAACTTTAAAACTTTACATTGTTTGATCAGTGTAATTAATCTACCCAGCAGAAGTACCAGTGCATCAGACCTCAAAAGATTGAACTTGCATGAAACAGACTACTGAAGATGCAAGAGTTATAATTAAGTCATTTAGCAAACTCCGTGCGCACAGACAAAATTAGATCTCGAAACATTTAAAATGACACAGTGATGAATGTTATCTTTCCAACCGGATGAAGGTCTCTAAAAAGTAAAATAAGGCAATTTAATTTTAAACAGTAAAGAAAGAATTGGAGGGAAGTGGCCTAGGTTATTCTTCTTTGTGATATTCCTGGTGAAAGTGGGAGGAATTTCCTAGGAGGAATTTCAGCTCTCAGCGAAATCTACCTGGAAATCCATCCTGTTTCTCTTTCTCAAATTTGTTATTAGAACAAAGGACAAGTCAAAGTACTCTTGGGAGCTCACCATGTAAGGGATCTGTGGAGGGGCATTAGAGAAGGTGATGGGGTCGGGCAATATGTTAAAGGGTAGTGGAGACAGGGGAGAGATGGGAGACAAAATATCACAGCTCCAGCTGCAAAAAGTGTAGGCCAATGATGTTAAAACCATAAGAAACAACTTACCAGAAGAAATATGCCTGAAGATTATACTGAGATTTTAGCCTCTTTAGGCAGTTTTATTGGATCACAAAGGAGAAGGGATGAAATGGTTATTTATATCAAAGAATGAAAACAATGAATCCTGCATAGTGGAAGGAAACAGCTTGCTCAGTGCCACCTTCATCAATTCACTCACTGCAAATCCATGGTATAATATTATTAATGATAGTCTAACTGATATAAAAGAATCCAGTCAGGCCTCATAACAATGTAAGCTGAGCACTGTTTTCATGGCTACATTGGCCTGCTGCATTGAGTTCATTCTAAAACTTAGCAGAATTCTGATTTGATTTGATTTATTATTGTCACGTGTACCTAGGTATAGAGAAAAGTTTTGTTTTGCGTGCAGTTTTGGCAGATCATACCATACAAAGTGCTTTAGAATAACAGAACAGAGTGAAGAATAAATATTACATCTGCAGAGAAGGTGCACAAAGAGCGAGGTCAACATCTAAATTTAAAATTTGAGAAATCAATTCAGAAGTCTAATAACAGCAGGGAAGAAGCAGTTCTTGAATCTGTTGGCACGTGTGTTTTAACTATTTTATCTTCAGCCTGATGAAAGAGGTTTGAAGAGATTATAACCACAGTAGGAGGGGTCTTTGATTATGTTGGCTGTCTTCCTGAGGCAGTGAGAAGTATAGATGGAGTCAATGATTGGAAGGTTGGCTTGCGTGATGGACTGGGCTGTGTTCACAACTCCCTGTAGTTTCTTATGGTCCTGGGTAGAGTAGTTGCCATACCAAGCTGCGATGCATCCAGATATAATTCTTTCTATGGTGCATCGATAAAAATTGGTAAGAGTCTTTACAGACATGCCAGTTCTTAACCTCCTGAGGAAGTAGAGGCATTGTTGTGCTATCTTGACCATCGCATCAAGTTGAGTTGACCAGGACAGATTGTTGGTCATCATCACTGCTGGAAACTTGACGCTGTCAACCATCTCCACCTCAGCACCATTGTTTTAAATAAGGATACACCCTCCACCTTGATTCCTGAAGTCAATGATCTGTTCTTTAGTTTTGCTGACATTGAGGGAGAGATTGTTATCTTTACACTATGCCACCAAGCACTGTATCTCTTTCCTGTATTCTGCCTTGTCAATGTCTAAGATCCTGCCTACAATGGTCGTGTCATCAGCGAAATTGTAGTTGGAGTTAGCATGAAATTTAGTCACACAGTCCTGAGTGTACAGGGAGTGTAGTAAGGGGCTGACTACACAGCCTTGCAGGGCACTGGTGTTGAAAGTTATCATGGAGGAGGTTTTGTTGCCTATTCTCATTGATTGCAGTCCGTGGGTCAGGAAGTCGAGGATCCAGTTGCAGTGGCAGACCAGAGACCTAGGTCCCGGAGTTTGGAGGTTAGTTTGGTTGGAATTATGATGTTGAAGGTGGAGCTGTAGTCAATAAGTAGAAGCCAGATGTACAGAGTCTTGATAACAACTACCTCTTTCTTAGAGAAACTATTGGCCCAACATGATCTGTCTCACTGCATACAACTAAGTAGGCACATAGGAGAAGCTGGTAGAGAAGGAAGTTCAAGGGGAAGTGCCAGTTGCAGTTTGTTATTCATATTCATTTTCTTATGTCTCTTTGTCCATTGTAAATGCTTCATGTCATACAGTTCATTAAAAATATCATAGAAATAATACTGTTTAATTAACCTTGTTTACCTTTTCCATTTGTGCTTTCCTAGTTATTTTCTTTGCTTGTTGATGCACAACTAAGAAAAATCTATCCATTTCAAACCAATCCAGAAAAGGAGTACCTTTTGAGTCTGAGTGAATATATCAATGCACAAGAGTAAATGACCTGGGAAAACTATGGATGGAAGTTTGTTACCTTATATTTACTGTTGATCAAAGGACCAGAAGAAAGTTGATCTTGGCTGAAGTTTTTGGATCCAGATCTTAGATGTCCTGTGTTTTTTCAAGAAGGTTTTTCCAGAGCATTGAACATATTGCACAGACAAATGGTGCTCTGGATTTTACAGCTCCTTGGGCAAGTTGGCAGTCTGGTTGTGGCTGTGGCTGTACCATTGATGCCATGTCATAGGTCCAATATAATTTTACCACCAATAGGGGAAGACTTTAGGAGGCTTATTCAGCAGTGGATCAATTGAGCTCTTAATTGGGCATTCAATGGACTTTAAAAAGAGTCTGCAAAATGATCGTCTTTTGCTTTATTAATTGCTCTCTTAATCTTCCCTGCAATCTTCCATGATTGATGCATATTTGGGGTGGACACAGAAGCGCATTAATAAAATCACTGGACTACCATTCCAGAGGTTCAGGCTAATGCTCAGGGGGCAAAGGTTCAGATCCCACCATAGCAGCTAGTAAAAATTGAACTCAATTAATTAATTCATCTAAATTTAAAACTGGTCTAAGTAATAATTTCCACAAAACTATTATTGATTGTGGTAAAAATCCATCTGGCTCATTAATGCTTTCAGTTAAGGAAATCTGCTGCAGGGATCTGGTCTGGCTTATATGTAACTTAAGACCCACACAATGTGGTTGTTGTAGTAAGCTCAGGTGTATATACAGATCGGTTAACGTTAACAGACTGTGTTGAACACAATTATATACTAAGGGATGGTCACAGAGGACAGTTTTTGAATCTAGTGATGCAGCTGCCAGTTCAATGTGATCTGACATCATTATGACATAGCTTTGTATGCACATGCTCAGTAGCTATTCTTAGGATAAAGGTATAGTTAACATTTTATTCCACAATTGACTCTTTACTGCCCTCTGAAATAGCCTAGCAAGGCATTCAGTTCAACAGCAATTAGGGATGGATAATAAATGGAGAGTGACACTGGATCAAAGTAGCAAGGTCTGACAGACCAAGCAGTTTAGAGATCGATATAAATCCAATACATCATTACGCTACGTTGCATGCAAGCTTGTAAAATGAAAAGCACACAAAATAGGAACCAGACATTAAGAAATGTAATTTATGCTCACTACCAGCTGGTTTGAAGATGGGGTATCATGTAGAATCCATGGGGTGCCTGTCTGACATTCAGCCACCCACCCACCCCACTGCAATTTTACTAGTGGAAAGAGTGCACTTAGGCAGGGCCTATGTACTAAAGAGTTAATTGAGACCCTTATGTGGGAAATCAATACGCACTTAAGGGCCTCCTCCTCCTGCTGTTGCTGGGATTTAAGAGGGAGCCCAAACCAAGTGTCCAGTCTAGTAGGTTTTTCTGCACTGGCTGGTGACAATGGAGGGAAAGCTCATCTTATAACTGGCCCCCTGGACCAATCAGAGGGCACCCCACATAGGCCTATCTCCATCAGGATTTCCTCCCCCAATTAACTATCAACCCCACACTCCCTCCAACAACTCCTTTTGCCTAAACCTGTCAGAATGACCCAGGGAGACACTTAAATAGTCCTAAACCAGTGCTGCATACCTCCTCAAGCCCCAAGTGTAGTTCTGGCAGTAAGAATAGTTCCTGGTGGGACTGCCAGATTGGATAAATGATGACATCTGAATGGCCAGCAGAATTCTGAGGCAGTACTTGTAATAGAGCCAATCAACTATTAAATTGCTGTGCGTCAACTATTCTTCTGGTGGATGGGTTCCCTCCTCCTGATCTTTAGCCTAGGATGGGGAATCGCAGTATCCATTAAAATCCAATGCCAGAAAACAGAATTTCACCAGTACTTTTTCATTCACGGGATGTGGGCATTGCCAAAATATATTGCCTTAATTTAATTGACCTTGTGAAAGTTGTGATGAGCCACTTTCTGGAACTGCTGGAATCCATGTGGTTGCCCTCATGGGAGTGATTGTAAGTCAGGGACACGATTGAATTTTACAATATTTTGGCTAGGTGTCATTTTTTCTGTTGTTCACAAAGGGTCTCCCTGTGTGAGGCCAATGAGATTTTGACCATTTTATCCTGAACCTGCCTCAGTAACTAACTACCATGCCCCTATTTTTCCCCTCCCAACTAAAGTTAGCCAGATTCTCCCACTCACTTTATCCGGATGTTCTCTCCACTCACCAGATACCCCAGAATAGACTGGCATCCTTGGCTCTTGTGCTATTCTTTAAAATGTCATTGCACATCCAGACGAGGACTGCCATTCTGAAGCTGCCCAGCATGGTTCCTCACCCTTTCTCTGGGCACATCAGACAAGGGAAAATTGGCTCACTGTTTTGTGGACAGGGTCAGGGGTATGTTAGTTGATGGGATGGTGCAGAGGACGGATGTCCTTTTCACCTAGGACTGGCAGAGGCGGCCATGCCGTAAGACCCTTCCAGCTGGGTGAGTTCTCCACCGGGATCACTGCAGTTTCCACAGTGTTGACGAACATACATCAATGCTAAAAGAATTGCCAGGCTAAGTGCTACGATATTCTCTCTGCTAATTCACACACGGTCAACTCTGCTACTGCACCCATCTCCCAACAAGGCTCCTGATCTACCACTCATACAACTGATTGCTTCATTTCCCTTACTTGTTCCTGTCCACCAAGTCCCTTACACCAGCAATCTTGTATGCGTCCTGTGCTGCCTAGTCACTCCATCACCCTGTCTCCACCAGCACCAGCACTAACAGCTGATGAGTGCACTTTCAACTCACTCAATCCCTTCCTTTTTTCATTTCGGGAGAAGACAACCCACAATAGGGTAAAAAGGGCTCAGACAGAAAGTGGAATGCTTAATATGAGGCTCCTCACACCACATGAGAACAGAATTCTGGGTCTCACATGAGAAGACCAGCACTGCTTCAGTGGGGATGCTGAAGTAAGTACCCGTTCTTTACTCCAGTGCAGCTCTTACATTAACCCCACTGCCAGTGTTATTCACTGTATACACAACTTGGCTGCAACGCCTTCTCTCTTTTGTGTCTTGCCACTGTCAAGTAAAGCCTTTCAGCACCTCTCTAAAAGAGTGTTCAGAGGCCTCAAAGGAAACATCATCAAGGCTGCCTCCTAAATTCCCCACTAGCTCAGATACTGACACCTCATTAGTTATGTCATCGGAGATCAGAGTCATTCACACTTCATGGTGATGTCTCCATAGCCCTGGGCAGCTGGCACTCAGAAGACTGCCACAGACCTGGCAACTGCTCAGTCCCAGTCAGGAGAGAATCCCATGTTGTCAGCAATCAGGGGCTTTGTGAACGTGCACAAGCAGACATAGAAACAATGGCCCTCTTAGCCCTGAGGCTGCAGGACTGCAACAATGCTAATGGGACCCTACTGCCTCAGGCCTGCACATATCTGGCCGCCTTCAATAGCATAGAGTTTTTACAGAATGGAAAGAGGCCCTTCAGCCACACCAGTCACAAATCATCCATTTTAGTCTCATATTCCAACACTTGACTTTGAGACTTGTATGTTAAGCCATTTCAGGTGATCGTCTAAATAGTTCTTAAATATCTTAAAACATTTAAATGTCTTTAACATTCCTTTATTTTCCTCAAATGCCCTCTACAACATCTGCTCCTTATCTTTTCCATTGACACACACCTCTGAAATTTGAATGCATATTTGAATTTTTATCTCTTCCTGACTGTTTGAGGGCCTATAGCACACACGCAATAGTTTGTCTGCCCCTTGGAGTAGTGGAGGCCTGTTCAGTGAGTATTTCTAAAGAGGAGTTAAAATAGATTCTTGATTAACAGACCAGTTAAAATATATAGGGGTGAGAAAGGAAAATAAATCTGAAGCTACAGATTAACAACGATTTTCTCAAATGATGGAGGAAGGCTCCAGGGGCCAAATGGTCAACTCCTACTCCTAATTAACATATTTGCATGTTTGTATACTTGTATACAAACTTTGTACCATGTACGTGTTACATGCTATTGCCATTGTGCAAAAGTGGTACAGGGAGAGAATATTTAAGGTCAGGAATGTGATGGCACTCAAAGGGTTGCTTTGCCATGGATGGTGTCAAGCTTCTTGACTTTTGATGAAATTGCACTCATATAGCAAGTGCAGCATATTCAATCACACTCCTGACTTGTGCCTTGTAGATGGTGCATGGGCTGTGGAAAGACAAGAGGTGGGTTACTCCGTTCAGTTTATGGTCAAATGTAATTCCCATGTTGTTGATGGTGGGGGTTTCTGCAACAGTAATATTGTAGCATGTCAAGAGAAAGTTTTAGATTCTCTTTTATTGGCTATGGCCATTGTTCATCATTTGTGCAGCGCAAAGGAAATAAAACAGCAGCCAGATGACAGTGCACTGACTAACTACCTGCACCCGCTACTAATATTCAACTGAGCAATTCTGCTGAGATAGCAAGAACTGCAGTTGCTGGAGTCAGAGACAACAGTGTGGAGCCGGAGGAACCCAGCAGGTCAGGCAGCATCACAGGAGCAGGGAAGTTGACGTTTCAGGTCAGGCCCTTCTTCAGAAATGGGGAGGGGGAAGGGAGCTGAGAAATAAATAGAGAGACGAGGGGTGGGGCTGGGGAATGTAGGTGGAATGGTGATAGGTGAATGCAGGTAGGGGATGGTGGGGATTGGTCAGTGGGACGGGTGGGGCGGATAGGTGGGAGAGAAGATGGACAGATTGTGTCAGGTCAAGGAAGCGGGGATGAGAGGCAGGTTTGGATATGGGATAAAGCCAAGCATGGGGAGATTTTAAATTCCAAGTTTAATTTTTAATTCCATGTTTAGTCCATCGGGCTGTAAGATCCCAAGGCGGAACATGAGGTGTTGCTCCTCCAGTTTGCGGGTGGTGTCATTGTGACACTGGTGGAGGCCCAGGATGGACATGTCACCCAGGGAGTGGGAGGGGGAGTTAAAATGGCAGGCAATCAGAAGGTGTTATCGTTTGTCACGTACAAAGTGCAGATGCTCTACAAAACGGTCTCCGAGCCTACGCTTGGTTTCCCTGATGTAGAGGAGGCCACATCGGGAGCAGTGGATACAGTATACCAAGTTGACAGATGTGCAGGTGAACCCCTGTTTGATATGGAAGGTTTGTTTTGTGCCTTGAATGGAGGTGACGGGGGAGGTGTAGGGGCAGGTGTAGCACTTCCTGCGGTTGCAGGGAAAGGTGCAGGGGGTTAGTTGGGTTAGTGGGGAGTGTGGAGTGGACGAGGGAGTCGTGGAGAGAGCGGTCCCTATGAAAGGCAGACAGGGGTGGGGAGGGAAATATCTCTTTGGTTGTGGGTTCGGTTTGTAGTGGCAGAAGTGGCTGAGAATGATACGTTGGATGCAGAAGTTGGTGGCATGATGTGTGAGGATAAGGGTGATTCTGTCTTTATTTTTGTTGGGGGGAGGGGATGTGAGAACAGAAGTGCAGGAAATGCAAGAGATGTGGTTGAGAGAATTTTCGATCACCAAAGGTGGGGTGGGGGGGAGATGTTACGGTTCTTGAAAAAGAAGGACATCTGGAATGTTGAGGCAGCCACTAGAGATGGAGGAAAGAGAGGGAGATTTTGGGGATGGTCCAGGTGAATTTGAGGTTGGGGTGAAAGGTGTTAGTAAAGTTAATGAACTGTTCAAGCTTCTCGTGGGAGCACAAGACAGTGCTGATACAGTCATCGATGTAGCGGAGGAAGAGATGGGGAATAGTGCCAGTGTAACAGCAGAAAAGGGACTTTTCCACGTGTTCTACGAAGAGGCAGGCATAGCTTAGGCCCAAGCAGGTGCCTGTGGCAACCCCCTTAGTCCGTAGGGTGTGGAAAGAGTTAAAGGAGAAGTTGTTAGGGGTAAGGATAAGTTCTGTTAAGTGGATGAGGGTGTTGGTGGAGGGGGACTGGTTGGGCCTGCAGGAAAGGAAGACGCAGAGGACTTTTAGACCATCTGTGTGAGGGATATAAATGTACAGAGATTGGATGTCCAGAGTGAAGATGAGGTGTTGTGGGCCAGAGGAACCCACATGGCCCTAAGCTATGCCTGCCTCTTTGTAGGATCCATGGAACAGTCCGTTTTTCGCTGTTACACTGGCACTATCCCCCACCTCTTACTCCGTTACATTGATGATTGTATCGGTGCTGTCTTGTGCTCCCACGAGGAGCTTGAACAGTTCATTAACTTTACTAACACCTTTCACCCCAACCTCAAATTCACCTTGACCATCTCCGATACCTCCCTCTCCTTCCGGGACCTCTCTGTCTCCATCTCTGGTGACCACCTCGAAACTGATATCTATTTCAAGCCCACTGACTCCCACAGCTACCTGGACTACACCTCCTCTCTCCCACCCTCCTGCAAGAATGTGATCCCCTACTCCCAATTCCGCCATGTCTGCTCCCAAGATGGGGCATTCCACTCCCGCATATCCCAGATGTCCTCCTATTACAAGGATTGTAACTTCCTCTCAGGTGATCAAAAATGCCCTCAACTGCATCTCTTGCATTTCCCGCAATTCTACCCTCACATCCCCTCCCCCCAACAAAAATAAGGGCAGAATCCCCGTTGTCCTCACATATCACCCCACCAACCTCCGCATCTAACGTATCAATCTCTGCCACTTCTGCCACCTGCAATCTGACCCCACAACAAAGGATATATTTCCCTCCCCACCCCTACCTGCCTTTCGTAGGGACTGATCTCTCCACGACTCCCTCATTTGTTCCACCATCCCCACTAACCCCACCACCCCCGACACCTTTCCCTGCAACCGCAGGACGTGCTACACCTGCCCCTACACCTCCCCCGTCACCTCCATTCAAAGCACAAAAAAAACCTTCCATTATCAGACAAGGGTTCACCTGCACATCTATCAACTTGGTTTACTGCATCCACTGCTCCCGACGTGGCCTCCTCTACATCAGTGAGGCCAAGCGTATACTCGGAGATTGTTTTGTAGAACACCTGCACCCTGTATGTGACAAACAACAACACCTGCCAGTTGCCAACCATTTTAACTCCCCCTCCCACTCCCTGGGTGACATGTCCATCCTGAGCCTCCTCCAGTGTCACAATGACACCGCCCACAAACTGAAGGAGCAGCACCTCACCTTCTGCCTTGGGAGCCTACAGCCCAATGGCCTAAACATGGAATTCACCAGTTTTAAAATCTCCCCACCCCCGGCCTCATCCCATGTCCAATTCTCCCTCTCAACCCCTCCTCCTTGACCTGACACAACCTGTCCATCTTCTCTTCCACCTAACTACCCACCCATCCCACTGACAAATCCCCACCACTCCCTACCTGCACTCATCTATCACCATCCCACCTGCCTTCGCCAGCCCCACCTCTCTTCTTTCCCCTCCCCATGTCTGAAGAAGGATCCTGACCCGAAACATCAACTTTCCTGCTCCTCTAATGTTGCCTGACCTGCTATGTTCCTCCAGTTCTGCTGAAACGTTTGATGTTACTTGAAGAGGAAAGGCTAGTAGAGCAAAGTTCAGAGGTCCCAATTTTTCCTGTAAGACAAGTAGTGGAAGTTCTCTGTATGCATTTTGGCGGCTGTGTTTCCCATATACAGCAATGAATAAATTTCAAAGTATTTCATAGCTGTACAGTGTTTTGAGACATTCAGTGTTCATAGAAAGCACTATAAAATTCCAATTTTTATAAGAAAAATGTTATTTATCATTTATCAGTCTACATTATAATGTTGTTCAGAGCTTGATGCATTGTAATCTCAAACAGGTACAGTATCCAAGGAATTGTAAGGTACTGAACACTGTGCAATCATCAGGGTATATCCCCAGTTGAATCCTAATGATGGAAGGTGCAGCTGAAGATATTTGGGCCTGAGACAATATCCTGAGGAACTGTGGTTGTGTGGCCTAATGGGTAAGGTGAATGATTTCAGTGTTGTTTATGATGTCATCACAAGATTGTAGATTCAAGTCCTGCTGTGACTGTTTTAGGGTTCTTATGACACCATGGCAGCATCCCTCCCTTGACCAGGAGGCTGCATATTACATTTCAAATCCCATCTGCTCTAGAGATATGTAATAACATCTCTAACTGGCTGATTATAAAATAGTTAAGAATTAATATTGTAGTAACTCCAGAAATACCCTGGTGATGGGAAAAAAGAAGAAAAATTACCCTTAAAAATACAAAGGTTCTTGTAGTGTGGTGCTAATGTACCTACCTCTGAGCCAGGAGGTGTGGTTTCAAGTTCCACCTGCTCCAGAGGTACATAACATCTCTGAACAGTTTGTTTAGTCATATCATAGAATCCCTACAATATGGAAACAGGCCCCTCAGCCCAACAAATCCACACTGATCCTCAGAACGTCCCACCCAGACCCATCCTCCTAATCTATACATCCCTGAATACTAAGGGCAATTTAGCATGGCCAATCCACCCAGCCTGCACGTCTTTGGACTTTGGACTGGAAACTGGAGCACCTGAAGGAAATGCATGCAGACACAGGGAGAATGTGCAAACTCCACACAGACAGTCACCCGAGGCTGGAATTGAACCTAGGTCCCTGGTGCTGTGGGGCAGCAGTGCTAACCACTGAGCCATCATGTCACCCCTATGTTATGTTAGAAAACATTTACCCTCAGAAATTCCAGCAGTGAGCTAATCACTTTCATCAATCATAACCATCTTTCTTTGCACGAGGTACAACTGCAACCTGTTAAAGAGTTTTCCCTGACTCCCATTGATTTCATGTTTACTGCCTTAGTGCATGACCTTTGGAATTTAATTTACATGAAACTGATTTTCAATTTTTATAAATAAAAACAAAATGAATTATTTTCTATTTGAGTCAATAACATTTGCAGACTTCTTCACCTAAAATAGTTTGCATATGCAAAGTGCGTTTAGTCAGTTTTGTTTGCAACATGGAAGCAATAATTGTGAATAATGCAGGATAAGATTTTTTTAATGACTTTAAACTGTCAAATCTTCATCTCTAATGGCCAATGATACCCACATCCCATGAATTAATAAAAAATCTAGCTGCCTAATTATGTGATAGTTCTGCTGTCCATACTTTGAAAATACTGAGACAGACTTTTTTGTTGCAGGTATTAAAGATGATAAATGTCACGTTCAAATCCCATTCAGCTAATCATAAAACAGTTTTGCTCCAATGGCAACTTCCTTTTATCTGTGCAGTTATTTTAGTTCAAACGAATAAATCTGTGAAGATGTAGCCAGCCAAACCCAATGGTATGTGGTAACTTCTTGAAATGTTGCCATGAAAGCTGTTAACTGGCCTCAGTCCCATAGGTCCCAGTGGCTCGATAAATAGTTATTAAAACCAGTTCAAAGCACAGCTTACTGAAAGACAGCAGGCTTTGCTAATAGGCCAGCAACAGCTGCTGGCAGAAAAGAAGAAAAGTCCAATATTTGGTTCTCAATGAATTAAGCTGCTGCGACATGGAGAATAGGTTAGTACGAGCATTTTGAAAAGGTTAAAATTGTAAAGAAAAGATGTCGATTTAGAGATCAGATGGGTGATTGATAAATGAAGAAAGAGAATTGAAAGTCTGTGTAGAGAAAGGTAATATGCAGCTCTACTTTAGATCTCTGATAAGCAACAAGATGAGTAACATTAGCAACACCACCAGTGGTGGCAGCCACACAACAGCAGCTGCAGGAGTCTTCTCTTCAGACATTTTTCTACAGGACTACAAGGACAAGCACAGAGCTTCAGCTCGCAGAAGGCAATATAGCGAACACAGACGACACTGACAATCAGCTATGAATGCATACCAGTGTCTTAGGAAGGTCAGACTTTCACAGAGTATCAACTGCAGCCGACTGGAAAAAAGACCTCCTATCAAGAGAGATGGGTGGGCACACATTGCCTGTGGTAGTCAAGGTCATAACTGTCCTGAATTTCTTTATTTCCAGCTCCTTCCAGGAATTTGCTGATGACATCTGCACTGCTTCTCAATCTGCTGCACACACATGCATCTCCTAAGTGACTGATGCCATATAGTATCTGCTATAGTTTAGTTGGTATCACTCTCACGTCTGAGTCAGATGCTTGTCATAGAATCAGAGATTCAGAGTAACACAGCATGGAAACAGGCCCTTCAGCCCAAACATGTCCATGCTGACCATGGTGTCTACTCAGCTAGTTCCATTTGGTCCATATCCCTCTAAACCCTTCTCATCCATGTACCTATCCAAATGTGTTTTAAATGTTGCTATTGTACCTGCCTCAACCACTTTCTCAGCAGCCCATTTCATCTATGCACCACTCTCTGCATGAAGAAATTGTCCCTCAGAACCTTCTTAAATCTATCCTCTCTCACCTTAAACATATGCCCTCTAGTTTTAAATTCCCCATCCCTGGGAAAAAGATTATATGCATTCATCCTATCTATGCCCCTCATGATATTATACACCTCAATAAGTTAACCCCTCATTCTCCTATGTTCCAACGCATAAAGTCCTATCCCGGCCAACCTCTTCCTATAACTCAGGTTTACCAGTCCTGGCAACATCCTTGTAAATCTTCTTTGCACACTTTCCAGTTTAACTATGTCTTTCCAATACCAGGGTGACCAAAACTACACTCAATACTCCAAGTGTGGCCTCACCAACTACTAATACAACTATAACATAACACCCCAACTCCTGTACCCAATGCCTCAATCGATGAAGGCCAGCATGCTAAATGCCTTCTTCACCACCCTGTCCACCTGTGACGCCACTTTCAACGAACTATGTACTTTTACTCCTAGGTCCCTCTGGCCCACAACGCTCCTCAAGACCTTATCGTTTACCTTATCAACACCTCACACTTATCTGTATTGAATTGTATTTGCCAATCCTCAGTCCACTTCCCTATCTGATCAAGATTCTCCCTGTAATTTTTGATAACCTCCTTCGCTATCAACGACACCTCCTAATTTTGTATCATCTGCAAACTTATTAATCATGCCTTGTACATTCACATCCACATCATTTATGTAAATAACAAATAAATAAGCCTCTTTCCAGAATTTGAACACAAAAATCAAGGTTGACCCTCCAGTGCAGAACTGAGAGAGTTTGTGTTTGTTGTTACTGTCATTCTGATGAGATATTGAACTGGGATGCTGAGTATCATCTTAGATGATGTAAAAGATCTAATGGCACTATTTTGAGCAGAGGAGTTCAGTGTCCTTGCCAATTTTCATCTCTTCGTCAATGTCAGAAAAAAAAATTATCTGGTCATTATCTCATTGCTATCCTGGGAGCTTGCTGTGTACCAATTAGCTGTCATGTTTCCTACATACACATAGCGACTATGCTTCATTGACTGTAAATCACTTTGGGATATTTTGTCGTCATGAAAGATGACAAAAAATGCATGGCTTTGCCTCTCTTACATTTGTGAGGGCTGTCACTAACATCCACTTGCTGTTGATTAATCCAGTCTGAATTAAGTCTTTGCTGTTCAGGCTGGATTCCCACAATCACAGAATATGATTTGATGGGGATTTTCAAAATTGTGAACATTCAAGAGGACTTCAATAGAAACAAGGTGCAGAGTTAGGATAAAAAGGCAAGAGTTTGGGACTACGTCAAAATGCTCTGAGAGTTGGTGCAAACATGATAGGCTGAATGACGTCCCTCTGCCCCAAATCAGTTTTGTGAAGATGCTCTCAGATTAACCAGCAGGATCCATCTGTCAATCTCGAGCTCGTATGGGATTACTGAATGACCACCTCACACCAATGCCAACAAGTGTCTGAACGATATTCAAACCTCCAAGAGGAGTCAGTGAATGGTTCCTTGGAGATGAGGGATTCCATCTAAGGATGTACCTGATACCCTACCACCAATTCAGAGGAAAGACATAACTAAGCCACAATTTGAGCGAGCCAATAGGTTGTTGAATATGTAACACAAGCCCCTTGGCTGATCTGGGGATATCCATCAATATCCATTGTCTATGGTGTACAAAATAGAAGGAGCCTGCTGCACCTTGCAGGATGGGCTGGAGATCCAGGACAGGACATGAATAACTGCTCCTAAAGGACAAAAAGAGGAAACTGATGATGGACAGGTTTCCAGTAGCTGCTTACCTAGATTCAGAGAAACACTCATAATTCAATTCATGGAGCATAGAACATAGAACACGAACAATACAGCACAGTACAGACCCTATGGCCCACAATGTTGTGCAGACCTATTATCCTACTCTAAGATCAAACTACCCTGCATACCGTACATTTTGCCACCATAAAAGTACCTATCCAAGAGTCGCTGAAGTGTCTCTAAGGTATCTGACTCTACTACCACTGCTGACAGCGCATTCCACGCACCCACCAATTTCTGTGTAAAGAACCCACCTCTGACATCTCCCCTATACCTTCCTTCAATCACCTTAAAATTATGCCCTCTCGTGATATTCATTTCCATCCTGGGAAAACGTCTCTGGCTATCCATTCTATCTATGCCTCTCATCATCTTGTACACCTCTATCAAGTCACGTCTCATCCTTCTTTGCACCAATGAGAAAAGCCCTATCTCCTTCAACCTTTCCTCATAAGACTTGCCCTCCAGTCCAGGCAGCATCCTGGTAAATTCAATTCAATTCAATAACATATGGCAATAAAACTACTTGGAAGACCAATGTTGTACCACCGGACACAAATACATCCCAATCCCAAACAGAAAGCATTCTCCAGTCAATAAGTCTTCCATTTTACTGACAGCCACTACTCACCTTCTACTCATAGTCCATTTATCACAAGACTGACACTTGGAAAATGTGAGATTACAATGGAGATGACTGGACAAATGGGATTTGACATAAAATCCAGAGGTGCATAATTATTGACAATAGAAGTGACAATTCCCTTTGTGACAACACAAAGTCTTCCATTTCCTTTTTCTATTATTATTGCTAGATAGTGCTGCCACTGTCATTTCAACCTACTCCTCATTCTCCTGCTCTGACTGATGAAAATGGCAATGGGGAAGTAAGCAGCGTTCAGGCTCCTGAGCCTAGGGCCCGTCTGCTGTTCCTTTCTTTTCTTTTTCATTTTTTTTTACCTTTTAATCTTGCTTACTTTGGTGTGGAGAGCCTGGCCGCAGTGGCATTTCTGTCGACGGCATCAGTGAGGTACCCAGCACGTCGAAGTTGTGTTCCTGGCAGTGGTGGCGGTGGAGGGAAGCAGTTTGGGCCCAGTAAGGGTCCGGCAGCATCAGCAGCGGCTGCATTGCTGAGCTCAGATAAACATGGACTCAAAGCGGCGACATGGGCTGAGGCAAATGGTGCCGGAGAATGGCAACTCTGGCCCTGAGGCAGCGGCGCAGCAAGAAAATTTGTGCTGCTTCATGCTGGTGTTGGTCTCAGCATCGGTGTGGAAGAGCACGGATCCAGGCCCACGGTTTAATACCTAACAAGAAAGACTGTAAAATTGAACTCTACTTTATTTCCTTACTTTTCACCTTTATATTCTATGTCTTGGTTTATTTTCTGAGTTTTAAGATGGCACCGGAGGGTGCAGCATTATACAACAATTTTCGCTGTCTTTGTAACAAATACATGCAACGAGTACACATGACAACAAACAAATAAATCAGATCAAATCAGATGGTCGTGGTGGACATGTTGTCAGTAATGGAGACTGTGAAGGAGCACTACAGACTGCCTCAGCTGCACCTGTAGAGAAACAAATACCTCAGGGGTCACATATTTCTTTGAATGAGGGGAATAGCTTAATTCATGTTCCCTTTCTTCATCTTTC
The DNA here is from genome assembly GCF_021869965.1 of Rhincodon typus. Taxonomy (NCBI): domain Eukaryota; kingdom Metazoa; phylum Chordata; class Chondrichthyes; order Orectolobiformes; family Rhincodontidae; genus Rhincodon; species Rhincodon typus. Next base: position 140,976,787 of record NC_063332.1, on the reverse strand, counting down.
CTCTAATAGCACCCTCCACCTCTCTGCTAATCAAGAGCTTCAGTGATAAAAAGGACAAAGTTTTATTCGAGTCTATTTAAGCTGCCTGATTGAATGTGTAGGCCTCAGTTGCCTGTTTTATCTGATGCTCCATGCAATTGGGCTATTCTTTATATGAGGATAAATATTAGTTCAAAGACCTGAGATATCATGGTGCTCATATCAGAGAATCACATATTTCCTGCCACTCTCTAACATAGTCCTCTTTATTGTTGACTCCTGTGTTTTTGAATCAAAGTGTCATAGAGTCACATAGCATGGAAACAGACCCTTTCGTCCAACCAGTCTACGCTGGCCATGTTCCCAAACTAAACTAGTCCTAATTGCCTGTTCTTGGCCCATTTCCCTCCAAACTTCTCTTTTTCACGTACCTATCCAAATGTCTTTTAAATGTTGTAATTGTACCTGCAACCTCCACTTCCTTTGGCAGTTCATTCCACACATGAACCAATGTTTCAGTAAAAAAAGTTGTCCCTCATCCTTTTTAAAACTTTCTCTTCTTACCTTAGGAAACACCCTTTAGTTTTGAATTTCCCCACCCTAAAGGAAAGTCTCTTGCTATTCACCTTATCCATGCTCATGATTTTATAAACCTCTATAAGGTCACCACTCAACCTCCTATTATCCAGTGAAAAGATGTTCCAGACTATTTTTATAACTCAAACCCACCATTCCCAGCAACATCCTGTTCAATCTTTTCTGAACCCTTTCCAATTTAATAATTTCCTTCCTATAGCAGGGTGACCAGAACTGTACACAGTACTCCTGAAGAGCGTTGTACAAATGTCTTGTACAAATTCAACAAAATTTCCCAACTCCTATACTCAAAGGTCTGAGCAATGAAGCAATGTGGCTCAACATCTGTTTCCAACTCAGCAGGGCATGAAGTATCCTGTGCTCAGTAACAGGTACACTTCACTGCTATCCCTGCTTACAATATTTGCTTGTAAGCACTTTTGCCTCACCATATAATAACCCAACCATGTGCCCTAGATGCTCCACAAGGTGAGTGCATCTGAGCTGATAGACAGTGCATAATAGCCACATGAAGGCATCCTTTTTTAAAAGTCCATGGCATCCCCGGAGAAGTCTTCATCATCCTTCTGCACCAGCTCTTATGTGATGCTTGAACGACCTGTAGGAGATGCAAGACATGAATTAGAACTGACAAGGTGAAAGGGTTCAAAGTCATCTTACGGCAGAGCATCATTATTTAGTAGCTGCTACCATCAAGTCTGTGAATGAGTGAGTAAGTGAGTATACCATATGGTTGTGTGATATTTAATTCTGTTACCGGGTATTTGGGAGTCTGCTATGTCAAATGTTGCTAATGACTTTGTACTCTGAGCTTCAGACAGCCTCCACAACAGTTAGGTAGCAATGGCCAGAAAGTCACATTGGTTTGTTGCCTCACCCAAGTACTTAGCAATGTGTTCTGTGGAAATGAAGTGTGTGAAAACTGTGGGAGCGAGAAGTATAATGTGTTGAAAGAATGAACTGCAACATTTGAGGTGGCTAACCAGGAGGGATGGTAATATGATGAAGGCGTACTGCATTGGACATTCACATTGTACTGTGAAGAGTTGCTTCAGGAAAGAGGAATCAATGAAGAATGAAGCTGTGTGTTGGGCAGAGGAGCACATGTGCCAGAGAAGGCTGGGAAATTCAGAATGTGGTATTCGCACTGAAATACAGTCTGCTCTGGTGGGGCCAAATAACTTCTTGCAGCATGGCATTCAAAAGTGAAGAACCTCATTCTACTGCTCACCTGTTCAACCACGTGCAATCTCAAAAGACTAAATGTGACAAATCCTCAGGATCTGATAGTCCACATGTTAGGGTTCTAAATTAGAGAGCTGCAGAGATAGTGGATGTGGTGGCTGATTTTCCATAATTTCCTGGATTATGCTATCATTCCTGCAAACTTTGTCATTAGTAAATGTAAACCACGGTTGAATAAAAGCAGAGAGAAAAAAAAACAGACCAGTTAGCCTGAGTTCAGTAAACAGGGAAGTGCTGGGATCTACTATTAAGAAAGTCTTGAAAAAAACTTAGAAAAATTTAATGTGATTTAGACAAGTCAGTTTTACGAGCGGGAAATCCTGTTTGAGAAATTTATTTTACACTTGTGAGGATATAGCTAACAGGATAGATAAAGGGAAACAGTAGATATAGCATAATTCAATTTCCAAATTTGTGCCTCATAAAATAATACTACAGAAGTTAAAGGTTCGTGGAGTTTGTGTAATATATTAGCATGAGTTGAGTCAGAGAGTCACATGGAAACAATTCGCCTATGCCGACCAAGTTTCCCAAACTAAACTAGTGCCACTCGGTTGGCCCTCCTATCCCTCTGAACCTTTCCTATTCATGTACCTGTGCAACCTCTTTTAAACGTTGTAACTGTACCTGCATCCACCACTTCCTCTGGCAGTTCATTCCACACACAAACTACTGTCCATGTGTAAAAAAAAATGGCTGTCATGTCCTTTTTAAAACTTTCTCCTCTCACAGTAAAACTATGCTCCCTAGTTTTGAACTCCCCCACCCAAGGGAAAAGACCCTTGCTGTTCAACTTATCTATGCTCCTCATGATTTTATTAACCTCTATGAGGTTATCCCTCAACCTCCTATGCTCCAGTGGTAAAGTCCCAGCCTATCCAGCTTATTTTTATAACTCAAAATCCCCGTTCCAAGCAACATCCTAGTAAATCTTTTCTGAACCCTCTCCAATTTAATAATATTTTTCCTATAGCAGGGTGACCAGAACTGCACATAATACTTCAGAAGAGGCCTCACCGAAGTCCTGACATCACAACTCCTATACTCAAAGCTTTGAGCAGTGAAGGCAACTATGCTAAATGCCTTCATAACCACCCTGTCTATCTGTGACACATATTTCAAAGAATTATGCATCTAAAACCCTAGATCTCTCCATTCTGCAACACTGCCCAGAGCCTTACTATTAATTGTGTAAGTCCTGCCCTTGTTTGTTTTACCATAATGCAATACCTCACATTTATCGAAATTAAACTCCATCTAACACTCCTCAGCCCATTGACACAATTGATCAAGATCTCTCTGTAACCTAAGATAATTTTCTTCACTGTCCACTATACCACCAATATTGGTGTCATCCATAAACTTACTACCCATGTCTCCTATATTCTCATCCAAATCATTTATATAAATAGCAGAGTGTTACTTCTTCATCAGGTATAGTGAGACAGGCATCAAGATGCAAAATTTATAAGTAAAGGATCAAAAAAATCATACAACTGATGTGAGTGTATTGAATAAACTTAAAATGGCCAGCTGACTCCCTAGTTAGATAGGAGATGCAGGTTTCAATTGATTTAAATGCAAATCTCAGAATTTCCTTCAAGTCACTGCCTTGAGATAATTCAAGGTTTTATCAGTGTGCACAAGAGCTGACATCTCAGGTCAGACAACGCATTTTAGGTGTGAGTCCTTGTTTATAATCCATCTATGTTTTAACCTGGAGTCAGACTGGCTTTATTTCCATGCCTCATTGACTGACTGTGTCTACAAATTGTGTGCTTTTTGAACTAAATAGAATGTAGCTGCAAATATAAATCTGCAAATGCAAATTTATCCCAAAGATTTGTTTGTGTGTGTGTCTATGTGTGAGAGAGAGGGAGAGAGAGACAGAGTACGTGTGTGTGTGTTTGAAAGAGAGTGTGTGTGAGTGTGAGGGAGTATATGTGTGTCAGAGAGTGAGTGTGTGTGTGAGAGAGAGTCTGTGTGAATGTGTGAGTGTGTCTGCGTGCGTGTGTTTATGTGAGAGAGTGTGTGTGTATGTGTGCATGTGTGTGAGTGTATAGTGTGATGGGGCCACCTGTAGTGCGACATAACGCAAGACCATAGTTGAGGCGGTTCTCATGGGTGCCGAACTTGGCTATCAGCCTCTGCTTAGTGACTATGCATTATTGTGTATCCCAAAGTTCGCATTGGAGGAGATTTACCCGAAGATCCGAGGTCGAATGCCCTTGACTGCTGAAGTGCTACCCCACTGGGAGGAAACACCTCTGTCTGACAATTGTACCGTGGTGTCCATTCATCTGTTGTCTTGGCATCTGCATGGTTTCACCAATATGCCATGCTCCAGGGCATCCTTGTCTTCAGTGTATGAGATAGACAACATTGGCTGAGTCATGTGGTCGATGTCATTCTCACGTTGTGATGGTAGTATCCATGTCGATGATCTGATATGTCTTGCAGAGGTTGCCATGACGGGGTTGTGTGGTGTTGTGGTCGATGTTGTCCTGAGGGCTGGGTAGTTTGCTTCGAACAATGGCCTGTTTAAGGTTTCGCTGTGGTTTGAAGGCGAGGAGTGGAGGCATAGGGAAGACCTTGGCGAAGTCCTCATTGTTATTGATAATGTGTTGAAGGCAGTGAAGAACATGACATAGTTTCTCCGCTCTGGTGGAGTACTGGACAACGAAGGGTACCCTATCAGTTGTCTGTCTTTGTGGGAGGTCATTACAGTTTCGCATTGTGGTCAGTCGGAACTGGCGATCGATGAGTTGAGCATCGTATCCCGTTCTTATGAGGGTGTCCTTAAACACCTTCAGGTGTTCATTGCATTCCTCCTTATCTGAGCAGATCCTGTGTATATGTAGGGCTTGTCCGTAGGGGATGGCTTTTTAATTATATTTAGGGTGGAAGCTAGCCATCCCCTACGGACAAGCCCTACATATACACAGGATCTGCTCAGATGAAGAGGAATGCAATGAACACCTGAAGGTATTCAAGGATGCCCTCATAACAACGGAATACGATGCTTAACACATCCACTACCGTCCTCCGCCTCTGACCATTAAGCCATTTTTAAAAGTTTAACAAGTAAGCTCACCCTTAATCCCATGTGATCTAACTTTACTAATTAGTCTACATATTGATAGAGGATTGGAAAACAAACAGGAGAAAGACATAATTGGGGCATTTTCAAAATGGCATTGGAAACCTGGAAGGATCAATGCTGCTTACATTCCATGTTAATAACTTGGATGAAGAGATTGAGAGTAGTACATCTAAGTTTGCTGATAGTACAAAGCTAGGTGGGAATGAAAGATATAGCGAGTAAACAAAGAGATTGCAAAAACAAAGAGGTAGGTTGACTGAGTAGGCAACAAAATGGTAGATGGACTATAACATGGGTAAATGTGAGAATATTCACTTTGGGAGTGAAACTAGAAAAATAAATTTCTTTTTAAATGATGTGAAACTTATAAACACTGAAGCTCAGAAAGACTTGGATGTACTTATGCAAGGAACACAAAATATGAGCATGCAGGTGTAGCAAGCAATTTGGAAATCTAATGGTGGTTAATCTTTATTGCAAGGGGTTTGGTCTGAAGAATAAAGAAGCATAAGACCATAACATATAGGAGCAGAATTAGGCCATTTGGCCTATCAAGTCTGCTGTGCCATTCGATCCTGGCAGATATGTTTCTCAACTCCATTAAATTGTATAATTGTCTGAATTTAATTGTGTGGGATTTTGGTGAGACTACACCTGGAATAGTGTATACAATTTTGGTCTCCATCTTTAAGGAAAGATATATTTGCATTTGAGACAGTGCAGCAAAGGTTCATTAGGTTGATCCCTGTGTTGAGAGAGTTCTCCTATAATGAGGGATTGAGAAAAGTGGATCTATATTCTCTGGTTTTAGAAGAGTGGGAGATGATATCATTGATGCATTCAATTGTATGAAGGGGTTTGAAAGGGTAGATTAGAGATTCTACCCACAGCTTTGGAATTTAGAACAGGGCACCACAATTTTAGGCTAAAGAGCCAATCTACAGAATTGACTTAAGAAATTTTTTAGCTCAAAGTGTTGTGAATCTTTGCAATTCACTTCTGAGAGTCGTGACTTCTCCATAATTGAACATATTTAAGGCTGAGATAGAAAATAGCTTTCCGATCTCGCAGGAATTAATCAGAAAGAGAATATGATTAGAATGCAGAAATATAGTCTAAGATCAACCATGATCATGATCGTACTAACTGGTAAAATAGACTCAACGTCCATATGATCTTCTCCTGCACCCATTTCTTATTTTCTTATGAGTCACCATGGGTGAGTGTCTGGTAAAGATTTTGCGGCCATAGCCTTAATTTAAAGCTTAAAATGAGTGAGCACGACAACAAATGTTCATGGGTACATTTCCGAATTGATCAGGCTGAATCCTTCATGTTAAAAAGGTGATAAGAAAACCAATCCAATTTTGATGTTTTTTAAAAAATTCACTTGCTGGATGTGGTCTTTGGTAGCTGGCCAACATTTATTGCCCGTCCCTTGTTGCCCTTGAGAAGGTGGTGGTGCCCTGCCTTCTTGCACCTCTGCACTCCATATGCTGTACGTTGACCTACAATTCCCTTAGGGAGGAAATTCCAGGATTTTGACTCAACGACAGTGAGCAATGGTGATATATTTTCAAATGAGGATGGTGAGTGGCTTGAAGGGGATTTTGCTGGCGGTGGTCTTCCTTTGTATTTGCTGTCCTAGACCTCCTAAATGGAATTGGTTGTGAATTTGGAAGGTACTGTCTAAGGATCTTTGGTGAATTTCTGCAATGCATCTTGTAGATAGTACACACTGCTGCCACTGAGCATTGCTGGTGGAGGGAGTGGATGCATGTGGATGTGATGCCACTCAAGCAGGTTGCTTTGTCTTGGGTAGTGTCAAGCTTCTTGAGTGTGGAATGAGCTGCACCCATCCAGACAAGTGAGGAATGTTCCTTCACAGTCCTGACTATGTCTTGTAGATGACAGACAGGTTTTGGGGAGTCAGGCGGTGAAGTTACCCGCCACAGTATTCCTAGCTTCTGACATGCTCTTGTAGCCACTGTGTTTATGCAGAAGTCCAGTTCAGTTCCTGGCCAATAGTAACCCACACAAAGTTAGTAGTTGAGGATTCAGTGATGATAACACCATTGAATTGTTAAGGGGAGGTGGTTGGATTGTCTCTTATTGGAGATGATCATTGGCTTAGGCTGACAAGTGGCAAGTATGATTCATACATCACAAATGCCAGGCAATCTGTTGACTTATGGTGAAGGCAATAAGAATTGGCCTGATAGAAGGGATACTTTATCTTGGTTATAATCTCTTCTTGGTATTTGTACAGTGTACCAGATCAAGAACAAAGTTGGATTTCATTTGTACATTAGTACAATCTTAAGGAATCTAATTAACAATGACTGACCTTCTGAATTAACAAACCCCGTACAGAACAAGAAATAAACATGAGATATTTGCAATTCCGTAATACACTAAGTCATGCTTGCATAGTGCCTTCAAAATTATTAATATAACTTTAAATTGTCAGTAGTTCTCTGCATTTTGTCTGTTGGTAAATGATAAGTTTATACCTGCAATACTGACCAGCTACAGAATAATATCAGATTTTATATAAAGCCTGCGGCTGAAGACAATTCAATGACTATAAGAATATTTTATAAACACTGTGTATACATATTGACTGAGGAAGAAGATGCTGAAAAAATGTATAAGTGGAACCAATGTGAAAATTGATAAGAAGGATATAATTATGAGGATTGCTATGATTAGATTGAATAATTGTCTGAACTGAATCCATATTACTAAAGAATGTGGGAATGGAGCTAGCAGAAGGAGTTGTCATATTTGTTCAACTTTCCCAAATACAACAGAGATGACAAAGGATTTGAGAGTGGTAAATGTGACACTCTTTTTTAAGAAAGGACAGTCCCAGTTAAGGCAGGCCTCTCAGTTTAAGATTATTGATGGGTAAGGTTTTAAAAACAATAATCAGGGAAAAAAATAACAGGCACATTGTAGTGATAGGAACCAGGTTGACTATGAGGTCATTGATTGGGGTTGTTAACCTGAGCCAATCAGGAAAATCCTGGCTGACCAACATAGCTGGGAAATTAGAGTCTCCTCAGTTCGGGTATCTAACTCCGGGCTGGTTGGCCACAGCCTGTGTACTGTGCGCAAGTAAATAAAGGATGACTTGGTGACAGGATACAGACCTCTGTCCAGTTACTTAACTGGTGACGGGAGAAAACAGGATGTGCCTAAAGATCATTTGCCTACAACAGTCATCTTGGAGTTGGGTAAGCATTTCTGGCATCATGTCATTACTTGGGAAGCTTGACTCATTGATCCTGCTGTCGAAGACTGGGTTATGGAAAGAATGTGATATTTTTTCCTGGCAAATAACATTGGGGCAGATGTAAAGCAACGAGTAATCCTTCTGACTGCTTGCTGACCTGCAGCATTTTCGGTCATACAGGGCTTAACGTCCCCAGAGGCACCAGACACTAAACCTTCCAAAAGTTGACCGAGTTGATTAAAGAATATTACAATCCCAAAACGTCTGTTAATTCTGAGATGCTATTGGTTTTATTCGGCTGTTAGAGAACCGAGGGAATCCGTATCGGGATTTTTGACGAGGTTGAGAAGACTGGCAGAGGCATGTGATTTTGAGTCAACACTGAATGAGATGCTGAGAGACCATTTGTATGTGGGATTAATGGTGGAACCATTCAGCAGGGCCCACCATCTGATGCCCAACTGGACTTTAAAGAGGCAGTACAACTGGCATTTTCATTAGAAAATGCAGCAAGTGGACCATGGGAGCTACAGGGTGTCCCATTGGAAGTGGACTCTCTCACCTCTATGACTGAGTCTGGGGAACACGACTTGAGTGTAGGCCATCGCACCGTCTCGTGCAGGGCATATCCTGAGCAGCGGGACCCTAGGCCAGCCCATAGCAGAACCTCACAACAAAGTTGAGACTTGGCCAAGTGGCTAAAAAGTTCTTCAGGATCTGGGCCAGCAAGACATCGTAGTTGCTGCCAGTATCAGACTTGAGACAACAAAGGAGTCTTACAAGGCCTGACTTGAGTAAGAAAACTCGTAGGCTGGTACCCTGGAGAGTGCACACCCTTCAGTCCCCTTACATGTGGGTTGGAATAATTAAATTGCTCAGTGACGTCACTGGTGGGCAAATTATTGGAAAGGGCTGTGAGAAGTAGGATTTATGATCACTTGGAAAGGTACAGTTTGATTCGTGATAGTCAGCATGGATTTGTGAGGGGTAGATCATGCCTCACAAACCTTATTGAATACTTTGAAGAGGTGACTAAACACGTGGATGAAGGTAGAGCAGTGGATGTGGTACACATGGATTTAAGTAAGGCATTTGATAAGGTTCCCCATGGTAGGCTCATGCAAAAGGTAAGGAGGCATGGGATAGGGGGAAATGTGGCAGATTGGATTCAGAATTGACTGACCCTTAGAAGACAAAGGGTGGTAGTGGATGGAAAATATTCAACATGGTGCTCAGTTACGAGTGGTGTACCACAAGGATCTGTTCTGGGTCCTCTTCTATTTGTGATTTTTGTAAATGATTTGGATGAAGGAGTGGAAGGGTGGATTAGTAAGTTCGCGGACGATATGAAGGTGGGTCGAGTTGTGGATAGTGTGGAGGGCTGTTCTAGGTTACAAAAGGACATTGATAGGATGCAGAGCTGCGCTGAGAAGTGGCAGATGAAGTTTAACCCTGAAAAGTGTGAGGTGATTCATTTTGGAAGGACAAACTTGAAAGCAGAATTCAGGGTTAACAGAAAGATTCTTGGCAGTGTGGAGGAGCAGAGGGATTTTGGGGTTCATGTCCACAGTTTCTTGAAAGCTGCCACCCAGGTGGATAGAGTTGTTCAGAAGGCATATGGTGTGTTAGCTTTCATTAATAGAGGGATTGAGTTCAAGAGCCTTGAAGTAATGCTCCAGCTATACAAAAGCCTGGTTTGGGCACATCTGGAGTATTGTATCCCGTTCTGGTCGCCTCATTACAGGAAAGATGTGGAAGTGTTGGAAAAGATGCAGAGGAGATTTACCAGGATGTTGCCTGAAATGGAGGGAAGGTCTTACGAGGAAAGGTTGAGAGAGCTAGGGCTTTTCTCTTTAGAACGATGAAGGATGAGAGGTGACTTGATAGAGGTGTACAAAATGATCAGAGGTATAGATAGAGTGGACAGCCAGAGATTGTTTTCCTATGGTGGAGGTAGCTATTACGAGGGGGCATAGTTTTAGAGTGAGTGGAGGTAGATATAGGGGAGACATCAGAGGTAGGTTCTTTACTCAGAGAGTGGTTGGGGTGTGGAATGCATTGCCAGAGAGGGTAGTGGAGTCAGCCTCATTAGCGGCATTTAAGCAGCTATTAGATAGGCATATGGATGATAGTATAAGGTAGGAGTGGAGGTTAGATAGACCTTAGGATTAGGGTAAAAGTTCGGCACAACATCGTGAGCCAAAGGGCCTGTACTGTGCTGTACTGTTCTATGTTCTAAGACCTTGGCCAAATTGAGAACGTACGCTGGAGGACTGTTGCAGATTAAGGGTACGACTTTCCCATGGTCTCCTATGAGAACCAGTCGGTGCAGTTACCACTGATGGTAATGAAAGGCTCAGGCCCAAGCCTACTCATGTAGAATTGGTTGGAAAGATTCACCTGGATTGGCTGAACATTTTTCGTTTAGAAAATGGCTGTCTCAGTAAAGTCTTAGTGAAATACCCAAGAGTATTTCAGAAAGGGCTTGGGACTATCAAAGGGGACAAAACCACTTTACATGTTGACCAGGAAACAATTCCACAATGTTGCAAGGCCCGCCTGTTGTCATTTGCCTTGTGGGGAAAAGTAGAGGTGGAAATCAGGAGACTGGAGAGTGAAAGAATCATCAAACCAGCCGCAGTTTGCAGAATGGGCAGGACCGGTTGTACCGATTGTGAAGCCTAATGGCTCGGTTCGCCTTTGTGGGGATTTTAAGCAAATGGTAAGCTGCTTCTCACAGCTGGATAAATATCTGATCCCTCACAGAGAACTTGTGTGCAAAGTTGGTGAGGTTGCTATTTGTTATGAAGCTGGACATGTGCCACGCCTACCTGCAATTGCGACTGGATGAGGAATCCCAGAAGTATGCTACAGTTAGTACCAATAAGGGTTTATATCAAAATACAATGCTACCATTTCGGGTACCATCAGCTTGCGCCCTTTTCCAGCAGACTATGGAGAACATTTTACAAGGGCTATCCCAGGTTGCCACTTGTCTGGATGACATTCTAATAACAGGGAAGACCAGTAAAGAGCACTTGGAGAACTTGGACATAGTACTTAAACATTTCTCTCAGGCAGGCGTATGCCTTAGAAGGGAAAAATGTGTGTTCCAGGTACACCAAGTGACCTACTTGGGTTACAGAGTCAACAAAACCAGGTTACACTTGTTGGAAGAGAAAATTAGGGCACTCAAAGGAGCCCTGGCTCCCACGTCTGTACCTGAAATTAAGTCTTTCCTGGGGTTAGTGAATTAATACAGAAAATTCATATGTAACCTGGCCTCCATCTTGGCACTCTTTCACCTGCTGTTTAATTTGGGTTGCGTAGCCAAAAAGTAGCCTTTAGGGAAATGAAAAAGCAGCTATCATGATCTAATGCATTGGCCCACTACAATCCAATGCAAGGGGCAGTGCTGACATGCAATGCCTCCCTGTAAGGTATCGGGGTAGTGTTCGCTCACCGGTGGCCCAGTGGAGAGGGACACCTGATAATGTATGCTTCCTGGGATTTTGGCTGATATCGAACACAAATATGCCCAGATAGAGAAGGGAGGTTTAGCAATCATCTTTGGTGTGAGGAAATTCCACAAGTCCCTTTACGGACGGGAAATTGTCATAGTAACAGATCACAAACCCCTGCTAGGACTACTGAAGGACGACAAGGCAGTGCCACTCATAGCTTCAGTGTTGAATTCAGCCCTTACTCACCTTCCAACCACCACTGGGACAGAATTCAGCATTGGGCCTTTATTCTCAACACGTAGAAGTACAAGTTAGAACACCGTTCAGAAAGCCAAGTGACTAATGTGGACGTCTTGAACTGCCTCCCACTGGCAGATGCTTCACCGATGGTGCCTCCCCTGGAGGAGTCTGGTTTGGTTTTGAACGTCCTGGACACCTTTCCTCCATTGGTGACAGTATCCGACTGCGGACACAAAAAGATCCGGTCCTAGCAAAACCTAAACAGCTGGTGGTAATGGGAGAGACAGAGGGGCCATTGAAACCTTTCTGGACCTGGACAGACCAGATCACCATAGAGGACGGTATATTACTATGGGGAGCAAGGGTGATTGTCCTGAATGAAGGTTGCCGCCGGATACTGGATGAACTCCACCAGGGTGATCCAGGGGTTTCCAAGATGAAGATGCTAGCAAGAAGCTATATATGGTGGCCGGAATTGGATACCAACATAGCTGCGCTGGTGGGGCAGTACCCAGGGTGCCAACAAGGACAAAAATTGCCACCAGCAATGCCCGCAGATTCATGGGAATGGCCAGGAAAACTCTGGACTCGGTAGCATATTGACTAGGACGGTCCTTTCATGGGCTCAATTTTCCTGGTCATTGTGGATGCCTATTCAAAGTGGTTGGATGTGCATAAAGTTCGTTCAGGAAACTCAGTGATGATGGTTGATAAGCTGCAAACTTTGTTCATGATACATGGATTCCTGGAAGTATTGGTCACGGCTAACGGGACATCATTTACCAGCAGGGAGTTTGAATATTTCCTAAAATCAAATGGCATTCGGCACACAAGGACAGCTCCATACAATCCATTGTCCAATGGCCTAGCGGAAAGAGCAGTCCAAGCGTTGAAGGCAGGTTTAAAAAAGCAGCCGACAGTGTCAATTGATACCAAACTGTCTCAGTTTCTGTTCGATTATAGGACCACACCACACGCAACAACAGGGATAGCTCCAGCAGAGTTGCTGGTGGGGAGAAGACTCAGCCTCAGGTTAAACCTGATATTTCCAGACCTGGGAGGGAGGGTGAAATGGCAGCAGGAATGTCAATGCTGGCCACATGCTGCCTCAAAGTGAAAGACACCATTTAATTTAGGGGATGAAGCTTGGTGCAGGAACCATGGAAATGGCCCTATATGGGTGTGAGGTGAGGTTTAAGCGAGGTCGCTTACAAAGTTCAGGTAGGTGATACAGTTCAGAACAAACACGTGAATCACCTGTAAGCTGGGGCAGGAGCAAAACATATCTGGCCCCTCAAAACAGCCAGGAGTCCTACTGGAAACCGTAGGTTCTCCCTCTCCATCTAGTGTCATGCAAACTTCACAGTCCGAGTTGGATGCAGCCTCAATACTGTTATCACTGGAAGAGGAGGAGGATAATTCTCCTGAGATGCTCCAGATACATGAAGTGGGCTGCAATCCAGTACATGCAGCCCATGTCAGAGTCCGAATCAGAGGAACTGGACCTGGGACGAAAATGTCACAGGAAAAGCTACAAGCGAAAGACCAGGCCTACATTCCTGGACTTACGGGGAGGGGGGAGACATAGTGATTGGAACTAGGTTGACCTTGTTGACTATGATACAATTGATTGGGGATGTTATCCTGGGCCAATCAAGAAAGCTCTGGCTGGCTAATACAAGCAGGAGATGAGAATCTCCTAAGTGGAGGACTGATTTCTGAGCTGGCTGGCTAGCTACAGCCAGTGGTACTGTGGATTCTTTTTCACTTTTTGAGAACTGATTTCCAGGCTGGCTGAGTCACAGCTAGTGTTACTGCTGGATTTTAATTCTCAGTGGGGAACATTTTTTTTAAACTGGCTAGTTACAGCCAGTGTATTGTTGATTTTGGAACTACAGCAAAGATGACTTGGTGGCAAGGCTTGCTCCTTGCACCACAGTTTTGAGTATTTGCACTTTACTTTTGCACATGATTTCACCTTTTTGAGTCTGAAATGAGCCTCTGAGTCAGTTGTGCCTTTGTGAGTGGACTGTGTTTCCGTGAGTGGTCTAGGCCTCTGTGGTGGACAGGTCGTCCATGGGTGAGCCGTATCCTTGAGTGTAGGCCTAGCTTCCGGCAGCCTGCTGTGTTTCTGCAAGCGGACCAGGCCTTTGTATCAGTCTGTATGCTTCGAGGTGTGTGCTTGCTGCCTACGAGCATGGACACAGCCTTTGGGCATGAACTTGGTCTTTGGGTGTGGACTCGATTCTCTGTTTGGATTGTTTCATATGTTCTGTGTTTTGCATGTCCCTGGGTCTAGCAGGCCTTACAGAAGGTGACTAGATTGTTCCAAAAGCCGGATGGTACGTAGGTCATCCCGAAAGCTGTTACCCGGTGAGTCGAAAGGTGGGTAGCTCATCCCGAGAGCTGGAAGGTTTGTAGGTTGACCCAAAAACTGTCGTGCCAAGAAGGCTTGGGGACGAGCTGTCTAGAGGTGGCCAGAAGGCAAGTAGGGGTTGGGTAGGAGCTGGAAGGTACGTAGGGGCGGGCCGAACACTGGAAGGTGCACTGGGGGCAGGCTGTGCCAGAGGTGGTCGGAAGGCGAGTAAGGGCTGGCTGATTGCTGATTTACCAGTGGTGTCAGTGTTGCATGTATTCTTTTTTTTTCGTTTGTTTGTTTGTATGGATTTATCTCGTATGTATTTATGTCTGCAGTTTTCTGTTAAGGCAAGTTACACGGGATTTGGGGTTCGGTTACCATCCCCATTTCTCTGTAAATTGTTGACTGATTGCACGGTGGGATTTGGGGTTTGTTTTACCGTCCCTATTTCACTAAATTGTTGTTTGCTTTGTTGGTTATTACCTTGATTTGTTTTGTAGTTTTGTACAGTTTGATAGTAAAAGTATAACCAGGAGAGAAAAAAAAATAAGCAGGAGATGAGAATCTCCTAAGTGGAGGACTGACTCTGAGCTGGCTGGCCAAGCCATTGTATTGTGCACAAGCAAATAAAGGGTGGCTTGGGGACAGGATACTGGCCTCTGTGCAGTTATTTCACACAGAGGTTTGAGTTAATTAAAGAGAACTGTTGTGGATTTGTAAAAGGCAAATCTTTGTTGATAAACATAATTGAATGATTTGAAGAAGTAACAGAGGTTTGGTGAAAAGAAAACAATGGACATTGTTTTTGTGCACGTTAAAAAGCATTTGATAAAGTACCACAAAAATCTTTTTTCTAAAATGCAGACTCATGGAATTGTAAGGTCAATATCAACTTGGATTAAAATAAAATGATTTACAAACAAGAAACGGCGAATCATGATTAATGATTGTTGTGCAGACTGGAGATAGTTAGCAGATATGTCCACAAGGTTCAGTCCTAGGACCATTGCTTCTTTTCAGATATTTATCTGTATATTGCTGAGCAACATTTTGAAATTTAGAGCTGTGTGCCACAGTAAGGATGATAAAAATTGGTTGCAACAAGATGCTGTTTGGCTAGCAGGATGAATGTCAAGTCGAAGATAGAAATCAATATTAAGATATGTGAGTTGATGTGCATTCTGGCAGACGGAATAGGGACAAGCAACATAGACGTAATGGCACTGTCCTAAAGAGTATGCAGAGAAAGAGGCTTGGGATTCATGTGCATAGATCTTTGAAGGTGGCAGGATTTATTGAAAGTGCAGTTATCGAGGCTTTTGATCTTGGTATTCATACATTGAGTTTTTGAGTATGAAGGCAGAGAAGTTATGTTGAATAAAGCTCTGGCTGGTAAACAACTGGAATATTCTGTTCAGTTCTAGTCACAACTCTAAGATGGACGAGTAAAATTTAATCAGCAACACACCATTGCCAAACACATGAGTAGGAAAAGATACAACTTTGGCTGTCGTAAAGGGGACTGGCTCATCTGCAATTCATATGAAAATTTATAGGGCCAACTTTGGACATGTGAAACATGTACATATATGTTGTGGGGGTGAATTTCCATTTGAGAGTCCCATGGTTGGGTGACAATTCAGAAGGTCCATGCAAGGTATAAAATAAGGAGAAAGCCCACAGATTCCACAACTACTTCTGCTTTTTCTGCAGTTTGGCCAAAGTATTTTGTCACCACTCTACAGCACTCAGCCTCCCTCAAACCTCTTCCCCATAATTCCTGCTTCATTATAATCTATTGGCTTTGGACCCACCAACACATTGATGGTGTCAGGACCTTCCCACTATATATATCAAGACCCAATCACGCCATCTCTCCTTCATCACAGAACTCTTTCACTCTATGCCACAATACCACACTCTCTCTCTCGGTCCCTTTCCCACTTTTTCATATCACACCCTCACAACCCCTCCCTTTGACCTGCCCTTTTGACTCCTAAACTTGCATGCAAACTGCCATTTTCCTGTTCCCCTCCCTTGTGCCACAGAATTCCACAAAGGCAACTGCTCAACTCAAAACAACTACATGAACGACAACCACACTTTTAAATAAGTATGACTTGGTTGTCAGAAGGTTTCAATGCATTGAAGATTAAGTCAATGAGGAAGAACTTAATTTAAACTAGTTTTAATGTGAAGAATGTTCATAATGTGCAACTGTAACACAAGTAGGAACGTGCCATGGGATCGCCTGAAGCCCAACAATGAGGCCATGACAAAACTATTCATAGTGTTCAGGTCATGGGAAAGGAATATAGAGAAATGAGCAGCAAGGGTGGTGAGTAGCTCTCAGCATCACTCAAGATGCCAATTCCCTTGATCAGACTCAATGGTGCCACAGTGATTAGGACTACTGCCTTATAGTGCTAGGACCCAGGTTCAATTCCAGCCTTGGGTGACTGTTCATGTGGAGTTTGTATGTTCTTCCTGTGTACGTGTGGGTTTCCATTGAATGCTCCAGTTTCATCCCACAGACCAAAAATGTGTGTGTTAGGTGGATCAGCCATGCAAAATTGCCCTATAATGTCCAATGATGAGCAGGCAAGTGGATTAGCCATGGTAAATGATGGGCTATGGAGATAGGGTGGGATCATCTTCAGAGGGTCAGTGCAGACTCGATGGGCCGAAAGGCCTCTTTCTGCACTATAGGGATTCTTTGATTCTAAATGCCATTGACTAACTGGTCTTCCCACGGGAGTTAGGCAAGCAAAAACACCAAGGCTTTCTACTGTGCACCAATGGTGGGATTACACTCATTTTGTGGTCATTAATTGTCCAAGTAAAATCACCAATTGGTGGTGGCACAAGAAGGCCTTCTCACCATGGCCTTAATCAGAGTGAAGGATCCATGCCCACAATAATCCTGCCTGAATAAGTCCTTTCTGCCTCCAAACTCACTTCAGAGGAGGGCATAAAATTCCAATCAATGTCTCTGTAATACCAGATTTTGAAACAGAAAGTCATCTTAAATATAATTATTCCTGTCAACTTCCAGCCTGTACACAGCATTACTGAACTGTGCCTTTATTTGCTAGCTTAATTTTGTGCACCACAGGCAACAGCACACAAGTAATGAAGCCTTGTCACAGCTTGTACCGAATGATACATTTCAAATGAAAGAACCTTATTAATTTTGCAGATATTTTTCATGGGGGCTACCTGGCTCATGCTCATAACTTCTGAAGTGAAATGGCAGTGAAGTTAATCATGAGCCCTGCTCATTTATTTGTTATGACAGGGCACTAGTGTGTGCTCATTAAAAGCAACAATATGTCCATTCATACAGTATCACCTTTCTCTCCATGTGGCACCTTTTCAAGATAATCCAACCTCAGTATAGTGAAGACAGAAGATTGCAATTCCTTCTGTTTGAAAAATTGATGAGTGTAACAAAGAGAGCCTTCAGTTATTACAATTTGCATTAATATTATGAGCACTGTCAAACATTGGGGAGAATTCAAATTTTGAATTAATTATGTTTCAAAATTTGAATGTTTTGAACGCTAATCTGAATTCAAAGATCAAATTTAACAAGCGATGATTTATGTCATGGGACTGAAAATGCTTGAAGTCACTTTTAACTGAGGGTCATAATTTGGCACTTAATAGAAGAACTAGTTCCTGTGACTTTTAAATTGCAATCCAAGTTCAAATGAATGTGAGGGGGAAATGGAAAATGTATCAGTCTGAACTGATGTGCAACAATTTAAAGTATTGACTTAAGCTGAGAAGATATCAAGAAACCAATTTTCAGCTGGGTTTTCCAGTGAGGAATGAAGTGATAAGGAACTGAAATTCTCAGTCAAGTGTTTACCTAATGATTCTTGGTAATGCTGTGTAACCAGACCTGCAGCAAGAACGCATTTAACTTAAAGTAGGCCAGTAATAAAGGGTAAGTAATTGTACTGCAAAGGCAGTTTGTACATTGGTCAATCACCGGAAATTATTCCAGTTTCAGGAACAAATACACTTTCAAATAAATGTTTAAAACAAGATGTGAGCTGAAGGAAATTAGTCAAAAAGAGACACAAGATAATGGATTGGCTTCATGAAAATACTAACCAAGGAATAATTTGAAGTAAAACAGAAGCAAAGTACTGTGGATGCTGGAGATCTCAAAGAAAGTGCTGTAAAATTTCAACAGGTCTGGAAACATCTGTAGAGAGAGAACGCTGAGTTCAATATGACCCTTCTCTACAAGTGTTATTGGATGTGTTCCAAAAAGATGTCATATTGTACATGAGCTACCTTCTTAAACAGCTGCATTCCATATGGAGCAGGGATATCCACAAAGTTGTTGGGGAGGGAGATCCAGAATTTACACCCAGCAACACTGAAGGAGCGACAATATATTTCCAAGTCAGGATGGTGAGGGTTTCGGATTTAGAAGGTACTGCCTAAATAGCTTTGGTGAATTTTTACAATCTTTCTTGTAGATGGTACGCACTGCTGTTGCTATGTGTTAGTGGTGAAGGGATTGATTATTTCTGAATGTTGTGTTAATCAAGAAGCTGCTTTGTCCTGGATGGGATGTAATCATTCAACATATGATAAAGTTGAATCTCTCCACCACAAGCTAGTGACAGATATAGAATGTGTAGCACAGAGGTACATCCACAGTGTTGATGTAAAGGAGTTTTAGGATTTTGTCCCAGAAACAATAAGGAGTGGCAATCTGGTTCTAAGTTAAAATGATATGTGGCTTGGAGGGGAAATGGTCTTAATTCGTCTACAACCATTGTCCTTTCAGCTGGTAGAGTCATGAAGATGTTCTTGAAGGACCCTACGACAGTTGCTGTACTGCTTCTTGTCGGCGGTAAATGGAGGATAATTTGATACCCCCAAGAAAGGAAATGATGAGAAATTTGTGTTGGAACGTTCCACACCTCTGAACAATGAAAGGACTCCAACAGGTAGCTATCATACTTATCCTACTCCGGTATGACAGCCGTGAAAGACTGATTGTATATTTCACAGTAGAAGCAAAAAAAGAGTACATAGCAGTGGTGGTACGTACCATGGTCATTGCAAAGGATCCACAAAGATCCAATAGTTCTCTCAGTATTGTCCCTTAGTAACTGCATTCTCAGTCCTTCCTTCCACATGGCCAGTGCATCAATAGGCTTCTTTCCTGGCAGATGTCTTTCCATTCAATTTTACCGTGCATCTTATTCCATTGTCTACTTATAGTTCATCATATTAATTATCTGGGATAATTCACACTCATTGCTTCTGATTGCTTTCAATCCATGGTTTGAGAGTCCTACATTTTCTGGCTCAATTCATTAGTGGTCTTTTCACCAATTCTCTCAAGAATTTGTTTTGTCTCCCTTTTTAACTGTGCACTTATTAGGGTTATTGTACAACTTAGCAGTGTTGTATAAACTCAGGAAATGCTGGAGAAACTCAACAGGTCGAGCAGCATCTGTGGACAGAGAAACAGAGTTAAGGTTCGAGTCTACTATGACTTCTTCAGAACCCAGGAATACTTAATATTTATTCCCCTGGAATTAGGTGAGTGGCAGGATTCTTGTTCCATAGCACATCCTCCACCACTTGATAGTTATGAGTGACCAACTGCTGTTGATAAAATAATTTTCTGTTGGGCCACCATCCATGAGAAATGCTTAACAATATCATTACTTATTTAACAAACTGATGTGACTATATAACATACATAGTTCTGGTGATACATTTCACAAATTCTAATGGATGGAAATTATTATGCTTACAGACTTCCATGTTCAAATTCCCATTGTGTGCTCTCATTCTGTGAAGTGTTGTACTGAAAATGCAAAATTACAACATTTGACCTCATGTGCATGATCAAAGCACATCAACCTATGAGTAAATGTAAAGCTCTTTGGTGGATTTATGAGATGTGATCTATATAACATTTGTAGATTAGCAAAGAATGCTATTTGAATCAATCGAATAAAATTATCAGAAGATGCATTTTTCTTGATTAGTTCTGTTACCCAGCATTTGCACCGATGGCTGTAAGATGATCAAAAGTGCCTTTATTCTGTCATGTATAATTTTCTGTAGCTCACTGTTAAATGAGAATCTTGTCAGTTGTTTTTTAAAAGCTGCATCTGAACTCAGTTTGTTTATGGATTAAATAATTATTTTTTAAAAAATTATCAATGATTTAAGGTGCTCAGAAACCAGGGTATTTTTTTTCTCCCTCAATAACTGCTCTATTTCTGTGTTTCATGGAGTCATCTTTGCATTATCAAAATGGAAACTTCAAACAGATTTGGCTTGCTTTCAATTTTATCAAATAAACTCAAAGCTACTAAATAACGGCTTTTGTGGCACAATGGTAATGTCCCTACATCTCTAATGAAGGCCTGAGTTCAAGTCCCATTTACTCCAAATGTGTCTCATGTAAAGAGGTTCATCTAAAATATCTACACTGAGCTACTAAATAAAGTGATTATTGTTCTTTTCAACTTAATATTGGCTGAATTTCACAGATCATGGGGTGGGTTTATTGCTCATCTCCAAATGCATCACTCCTTATCATTGCAAGATTCAGCCACCTGTCAATGCACCAAATATAGGTGGTGATAACATCACAGGAGGTTTTTAGGGAAGGTAGCAATTGGGCAGGCTATGGAGAGTTGTTGGGGGTAGGAATTTGGAATGGAGACAGGGAGGAACAAAGTGCAGGGTATGTAATATCTTGCAGGAAATGCATCCAGTATGCAAAGAGCACTCCCAAATGTTGTGAACCACTTCATCCCCACATTTCCAAAATGTTTTTTAGAACTGTATCCATACTCCCATCCACCCACACTAACTTTTATGGCATGGGCAGCCTGAGATACTGGTAAGTTGGGTTGGTGGCAAGCTCAATTGGGTGCTAATTAATATTTAAAACATGGCTTGTAGATTTGCTGATTTCTGCCCATTATTACAGGCGTTAGGTCAAGTTAGGGGTTGGTGAGAAAATGGAGGACTTGCAAGCCTTCATATGTATGAACCTCCCATCACCAAAATTGATGATCAACTGCAAAATCTGGTGCTAGAGTCAGGAAACATGTGAAAAGATATTCAAAAGATAAGAACATAGAAGTAAAGGCAGGTCTCTCAAACTTGTTACGCAACTCAAAACAATAAGCTGATCATCTGTCTCAACTCCACTTTTCCACCTACTTCCCTCCTCGTATCTCCTGATTCCCTGAGACCAAAAATCTGACAAACCTGAAATACAATCAGCAATGGAACAACTACAACCCTCTGCTGTAAACCATTCCAAAGTTTCACAATACTTTCAGTGATGAAATTCCTCATCTTTGTCCTAAATGACCTGTCTTGACTGTGTGACCTTTGTTCTCAATTCTGCAGCCAGGAGAATTAACTGTTGAGTGTCTTATCCCATTAAACCCTAAAATAACCTCTAATTCTTCTAAACTCCAGAGAATGTAAACCCAATATATTCAGCCTCATCATAGGACACCTTCTTAGCTCAGGAACTAACCTAGTAAACACTGCTGTACTGCCTCCAAAGCAAGTATATCCTTTCTCACATTTGGAGATCAACTGCAGGCATGGTCTGACAAAAGGCAGGTACAACTGTAGCAAGACTTCCTCCTTCTTGTACTCCATGCAATTTTCCATGAAGTATAACATGTTGCTTCCTTTCTAATTACTGGTTACACTTGCTTCTTTCTAGTTTCATCTCATTTGGAAAATATTTTCCATTTCCATTCTTTCTACCAAAGTGAATCATGTCACAATGCCCACGTTATACTCCATCTGTCACCTTGTTATCCAACCTATCAATAACTCTTTTAACTTGTTGATGGATTTTTTTGAAGATCCCAGGTCTTAAACAGGCAAAAGTAATAGCTTACAAAGAGTCTGAAGGCTGAACATAACATTCAAAACAGAAAGGATTTCTAAGAGTCTTTTTCCATAAAATTTGGCCTCTTAGCAGCTGTATTTCATGGCACCCTAACATTATAAGACATAGGAACAGAAGTAGGTAATTCAGTCCATTGATTCAACTCTTCCAGTCAATGAGATTATAGCTGATTTGATAATCCTCAATTTCACTTTCATATCTTTTTCCCCAAAACACTTGATTCCCTTAGTGATTTAAAAATCTGCCTATTTCAGCCTTGAATATTCTTCTGTCGTATGTCTGTAGAGACTCAGTCTCTACAGTCTTTTGTGGTAAAGAATTCCACAGATTCACAACTCACTGAGAGACGAAATTCATGTTCATGTCTATCCTAACTAAGCAACTCCTTATTATCAGGTTGTGCCCCTGTGGACCTAGACTGTTCTACATGGGGGAAACATCCTCTCCGCATCTCCCCTGGAAGTTCCCTAGGAATTTAATGTTTCAATAAGGTCAGCTCCCATTCTTTTAAACTCCAATGAGTACAGGCCTAACCTATTCAAACTCTCCTTATAAGGTAATCTGTTCGTACCAGAATCAACCAAGTGAACATTCTCTGGACTGCTCCGATGCCAATACCTGTCACTTACGTAAGGAGACCAATACTGTCACAGTATTTTAGGTAAATTCCAATTAATGCCTTGTACAGTTTTAGCACAATCTTCTTATTTTTATGCTTCATTCCCTTTGAAATAAAGATGAACATTTCATTTGCCTTTTCTAATAAACTGCTGATCTTGTATGCTCAATAATACAGGGACTCCTAAAACTCCCTGCGATGTAGCTTTCAGCAGTCTTTCTCCACTTAAATAATATTGAGTTTCTCCATTCTCCCTGCCAAAATGCAAAGCCTCCCTTATTCCCACATTATATTCCATCTGTTATGTTTTTGCCCACTCTCTTAACCTGTCTATATTCCTCTGAAGACTCATTAAGTTATTGTCACTACTTAACTTCCCGACTACTTTTGGCCATTCACAAACTTGGCTATAGTAGATTCACTTCCCTCATTCAAATCATAATTATGTATTGTAAATAACTGTTGCCTTGGCACTGATCCCCATGGCACTTGGTTAGTTACAGATTGCTTTTCTGAAAATGCCCCCTTTACCCCAACAATCTGTCTTTTATTAGTTAGAAATCCTCTATCCATACTGATATACCTACTCCAATACCATGGGATCTTAGGTTATTTATTAATATAACATGTCATACTTTATTGAATGCCTTCTGGAAATCCAGAAAATTGGAAACTCTGGAAATTCACCTCTATCTATCCTGCTTATCCCCTCCCCTATGAAGCCATGGTAGCACTGCTTAATTTTAATATGTATGTCTAATGGTTCTGCTATTACACCTTTTATAATAGACTCCAACATTTTCCCAAAAAAGGTGTTAAATTAACTGGTCTATGATTACCTGTTTTTGTCTTCTTGAATAACTACAATTATGAATGCTGTTCTGAATTTGAGTTATAATTTGTGCCACCATGTCAAAACTGCACTGAACACCATTCTGGTGAGGGAGTTATTCCATGTAGGGATATTCATCAAATTTATGCAGCATAGGCAAATCATGACATTAACCTACATGCTGATTTGATCTCAATGTCACCATTTTGGTGTTCAACTGTATGTTAATGTTGTCTCTTGAATTCGAATGTTTATTTTACTGCTGCATTGCGGCAAACCATTGCACGAAACCAAAATCTTTTCTCACACTCATTCTTGTTACAACCATACACCCGGTAAAGTTTCACAAGAAGTTACAGCTCCCGATGGGTTACCCTAGATTGTTAATCTCCTTGGGATGAACTGGCTCTACTTGATTCATGCATCCCTTCAGTTGTTTGTAAGATGTCAAACTAAAGTTGGACCACTTCCTTTGTGGATACCTTTCACCAGACCAAATGAACTTGTGACCTAAAAAGGAACCAGTCTTGCCAGGTTTTCTTGAATTAACACTGAATGTAATCATTACTAAACATGAGAAGAAGTAGTAATGGAACACATATACACATAGAATGGAATTAAGAGTTAAATCTGAAAGAATGCAAATTTTCAAAGGAAGATGAATAGACCAGTCTCTCGATTGTTCATGAAGACTGGATAGTTGAAAATTGCAGCCATTAGAGGATATGAGTAGCATTGATGTTGGTAATTGAACAGTTGGCTTCATGATCCTTAGTTTAGCAGATTGGTTGAGATTCTATAATTCTGATCCTTTCTGATTGTGGTTGAAGTCCAGCATACAAGTTGTAAGAGAGACTTTTTGTTGATCTATTTCCTTTGCAGCACTCAGAGTAATAGAGTCTTTACCTGCAACAGAGGAGTAACTAAGGAACAGCTCTTCGTCTATGACTGTCACAACATACTAATGATCAAATAGACTAGTCCACATAGCAGCTTTTGGTTCCACAGGTACACTCTAGTAGTGTTGAAGCTGTTTTTATTAATCCCTGACCTTGTCTCTTGTTATCTTTGTAGTCACAATGGATACCCATTCAGTCTGGATTTGTCTCTTCTGACCTTTTGAAGGCTGTTGTTTGAAGTTCTTTTTGCATCTATAGGTGTGAAATTCCTTGGTTATCTCTCTTTCTTTCTTTCTTCCTAGAAATATAGCCATTAGCTGTATTAGCCCTCTTTTAAAAGATACACTTTGGAATTACGATCTGGAATTATGATCTAGAAATGTCCACAGCACCACAGTCAGAGCATGCTTTATTTGAAAAATTAAGACCTGTTATAACAGAATATCATTTTGTATTAACAATCTATATGAATAGCTTCTGAGGAAGGGTCTCCAGACCCAAAATGTTAACTCTATTTCCAGCAACTTTGTTTTTATATATGAATAGCTTCTTGATTATATCACACCTCATTCTTAGGCAGTCCCTCAAAGTCACAGATGACTTCCTTCTACTCTGATCTAATGAATTCTGAGATGGCTAATGAGTTCATTGAACAATCTGCAATCTGTGCAACTCTTAAACTTCACCTCTGTATGTTCCTGACAAAGTGTCTTAATATATTTGATGCCTTCCCAAAACAACCTCTTCATTTCATGGTGACACGGTGGCTCAGTTGTTATCACTGCTGCCTCACAGTATCAGGGACCCAGGTTCGATTCCACCCTCAGGCGACTGTGTGGGGTTTGCACATTCTTCCCATGTCTGCGTGGGTTTCCTTCGGGTGCTCCGGTTTCTTCCCACAGTCCAAAGATGTGCAGGCTAAGTGCATTGGCCATGCTAAATTGCCTGTAGTGTTCAGGGATGTGTAGGCTTGGTGGGTTATAGGGCGATGGGTCTGGGTGGGATGCTCTGAGGGTTGGTGTGGACTTATTGGGCCGAAGGGCCTGCTTCCACACTGTAGGGTTTCTATAAAAAAAAATTTTGGTTGGTCACAACTCAAGGACTCCTATGAAGGAGCATGAATGTTTGAACTCCTCAAGAGGAGTACAAGAGTCTAAAGCATATCCATTGCAGGCCATCACAGTGTCCTGTCATGACAAAGTTCAAAGTAGAACAGTAGTATTGGGAATCTGGTATCAACCATACAAACAATATGTTCTGCTCAGTGAAGTGATGCCTGACATTGTTGAGGTAGTCATATTAGATAGGACTGCACAGGATAAACAACATGGAAATGTCCATGTTGGTCTTTACATTCCACTTAAGCTCCTCCCATCTTTCCTCATCTAAATCCATCATTGTAAGAATTTGTTTCTTTCTGCCTTATATGATTGCTAAATCTGGTCTTTAAATGCATTAATACTATTCATAACATCATAATGTATTCCACATGCTCACCATGCTTTGGGTAATAAAAATGGGTGACATAAAGACTGTATCCATTCTATTAAAATATTTCATAATTGTAAAAACCTTTATCAGGTCACCTCCCAACTTTGACAAACAGGAGACTAGAAAAACACAGCAAGCCAGGCAACATCTGGAGGGGAAGAAGATGAAATGGTGAAATGGCTTGGTGTGTTTTTCTAGCTCCCTGTTTGTGTACCTTGGATTCTAGCATCTGCAGTTTTATTTTTCTCTAACCTCTCGACTTTGCTTTTTTTTGCAGAAGAGACTCAACCTGTCAGTTCTTTCCTGATGTGTACATATTTTAGTATCATCCTTGTCAATTTTCTCTCTGTTCTTTTCAGACCCTTGTATCCTTTTTAAAGTGTCTGATTTAACTTTTTTCTAGTCTTGCACTATGGCACAACCTTCAGTGATTGAGGTGCTTGTAAGTTTGAAATCCCTTTGTTCCTCTTTTCCACTTAAATTTCTGCATTGTGTTCTGTAGATGGAACACACTGTTGCAACTGAGCATTGGAAATGGAGGGAGTGGATGTTTATGGTTGTGGCACCAATCAAGCAGGCTGCATTGTCCTGGAAAGTGTCAAGCTTCTTGAAAGTTTTTGAAACTGCGCTTATTCAGGCAAGTGGGGACTATTCTGTCACAGTCCTGATTTGTGCCTTGTAGATGGTGGACAGGCTTTGGGAAGTCAGGTGGTAAGTTACTTGCTGCAATATTCTTAGCCTCTGAGCTGGTCTTGTAGCCACCATATTTATATGGCCAGCACAGTTTGATTCTTTTTTGTAACCTCCCCGAAGATGTTGATAGTGGGAGATTCAGTGATGATAATGTCACTCAATATCAAGGATAGGGGCTAAATTGTCTCTTTTTGGAGAAGATAATTACTTGGCATTTGTGTGACCCAAATGTCATTTTCTACTTTTCAACCCATGTCTGGATATTGTCCAGGTCATGCTGTATTTGAACATGAACTGCTCCGGTATCTGAGGAGTTGTGAATGGTGCTGAACATTTTGCAATCATCAAACACCCCACCTTTGACCTTGTGATGGAGGAAAGATCATTGATGAAGCAGTTGAAGATGGTTGGGCCCAGGACACTACCTTGATAAACACCTGCAGAGATGTCCTAGTGTGGACCTCCCAACAACAACAACCATATGCCTTGGTGCCAGGGATGACTCTAATCATCAGAGAGTGTTTCATCAATTCCCATTGACTCCAGATTGGTCAGGCTCCTTGATGCCACATTCAGTCAAATGCAGCCTTGAAATCCAGGGCTGTCATTCTCACTTCATCTCTTGATTTCAGCTGTTATTTGTTCATTTTTGAACCAGAGCAGTAATGATGTCAGGAGCTGAGCGAAACCCAAATAGGGTCTCATGAAGCAGAAAATTGTGGCAGCACTATTGATGGCACCTTCCATCACTTTAATGATGATTCAGAGTAGACAGATGGGGCAGTAATTGTCAATGTTGCATTTGGACCTGCTTTTTGTGTACAGGTCAAACTTGTGCAATTTCCATATTATCAAGCAGATGCAATTTCCATATTGTCTGGACCTCTACAGTGCCAGCTTTTAGATACCTCCTCCTATTTCCCTCTGGACCATGACCCTGCTATGAACACCAGGCCATTGGAACACGAATATCAATTTTGCTACAGTTTCTAGTAGCTAAAGAAAAAAAAATCCTTTTTATTTTAATAAAAGCTGTTATTTGGAAGGTGAAAGGTTCCTGACCTTTTGGTACAGATGATTATGCGAACTATGCATTTTTATTAGAGTGACAATGCTTGGAGTTCCCTTGGGGATTAGAATAGATAGTTGTCTGATGACCAATACAGACATAATGCGCTAAGGGCCTCTTCCTATGCTGTAAAAACTCTGACTCTAAGTGCAGTGATAACCCTATTTACTGATGTTTATAACATTGTAGTTTTGACGAAGTCTTGGTAGCGGGAACAGGAACAGCTGAGAGAAAATTTCAGACCTGGAACTTGATTTTTTCAAAATTTATTAGCATTATCCTTACTCAACTTTATGTTATTATTTAGTTCTCTAATTCTATTAACTTAGAAGGTACTTGGCCTTCACAGTCAGTTGCTCTTTCTGGGCTGCTCCAATCATATATCAGCAGGTTTTCTGCTACACTTCTGGAAAAGTTACAGCGACAGATATGACAGCTCCAGGGATGTTCTGTGTGCAAATGTAATGTTTAATCAGGAGGAGAAATGTAAACAATAACTTCAGTATCTATCTCAGAGTATTGTTGATCCATGGAGCTCTCTTTGCCAGAGACCAAAGAAGGTAGTGGTCATTGAATATTTCTGAAGCTGATCATTAGCCGCCATTTTCACCACCTCCAGTGGGAAGCCACCATCAGACACAAATTCTCCTTCTCTCTCCTGTCAATCTTTTGCAAGGACCATTCCATCTGGGACACACTGGTCCACTCCTCCTTCATTCCCAACACTCCCCAACAGCCCCATGGCACATTCCTCTGCAATCACAGAAGGTGTAACAGTGCCTGTTTACTTCCTCCCTCCTCAAGGGCCCAAGCACACCTGTCAGGCAAAGCAACATTTTACCTGCACTTCACTCAATCTAGTCAACTGCATTCGCTGATCACAATGAGGTTTCCTCTACACAAGGGAAACAACGCGAAGACTGGGTGACCACTTCACAGAAAACCTAGGTACATTCTGCAAAAAAGACACTGAGCTTCCAGTTGTCTGCCACTTCAGCATGCCACCACATTGCATGGCCAACATCTCTGTCTCAGGCTTTCTGCAGTGCTCCAATGCAGTTCAACGCAAGCTGGAAGAATAGCGCCACATTTTCCGCTTAGGAACTTTACAGCCTTCTGTACTCAGTATTGAGTTCAACAATTTTAGGGCTTAAGACAACTTTACATTTGTTTACCCTAATTCCCACACACCAGGTCTTGTTACCGCATTGTCTGCAATTGCACACTACCCATCATTAGCCAGTAATTGTTCATTACTAGCTACTCATCATCCAGGCCAATTGTTATCTACTCCTTTTGCTGTCCATCTGTTCTTCTCTTTCTTTGGGCTCTATCTCCACCTATTGTTTACTCCTTACCCCCTCCCCTCCACCCTATGTTCTGCATTAAAACAAGCATTTTCCTCGTGACCATCAGTTCTGAGGAAGGGTCATTGAACACGAAACATTAACTCTGATTTCTCTCCACAGATGCTGCTGGACCTGCTGGGCCTTTCCAGCAATTTCTGTTTTTGTTTTTAAAGCTGAGTTAGCTTCTTAATTGACAAGGGAGATTTAGGATATAGAATATGGACAGGAAGGTGGAGCTGAGGACAAAATCAGATCAGCGAGATCTTATCATTTGCCATCAAGGCTTGAAGGATTGAATGGCCTATGACTACTTCTAATTTAGACGCATATATTTTGTTTAGAATAATGTTTAAACTGGTTAAATAATTCCGCAGCAGATTCTACATGATTAATTGCCTGTTGATATTATATGTTAGAAGGTTTCGTAATATTAACTAAAAATGGAAATTAAAAAAATGCTCAGCTCAACAAAATTCAAAAACTATTAAGTCAACATTATTTACCCTCCCAAACAATTAATTTATCCCAAATGCTTTGCACTACTCCAATCTCTCTGAGGTCTATGAAATCAATACTAACGCTTTGACATAGAGGAACTGTTATCAGCATTGTGATTTATATGTGGAAGACTACAACTGAAATTCATAAATAGATATCTCTATGAAATGAAGGGAATGTGAAAGTTCACGATCTTTTTCACCTCTACCTACGGATTGCAAGCTAATAAATTTGTGCCAAATGACCATGGTCTTCATCGTAAATCATTTCAAGAATTGTCCCTTATACGTTTGTTAGATATACAATGCAATGGTATGAATAGGAACTTATGATATTTTGTGATGCCATAAAACAAATCTTTGTATAGATTTGCTGCTTTATTTTCCATCCTTCAGTGATAAAACCAGTCTATGTTTCAAGGTATCCTAATTAACACCTTGATTCCTGAATGTAAATTTGAAAAATGAGAAACTTTTTAAAAACTTGTAAATCATTATTGGAAGGTTAAGACAGTGTCAAGATTAGCAAAATCAGGCAGAAATAGAGGTATAGGACTTAGGAGCAGGAATGGATCATTCAGCTCTTCTCACCTGCTTCACCAAGTAATAAGATTGTGGCTGATCTGGTTATGGTACAAACTAAAAATTTAAGTCTGCTGTCCAAAACCTAAAATTCCCTTTATCTATCAGAAACTAACCTAACTTGGCTCCAGATAAATTCAATGACGCAGGCTCCACTACTTTTTGTGGAAGAGAATTCCACATAAGACTAACCACCACAAGTGACCACTGGAAGAAAATTCTTCCCATATTTACTATGATTAAATAGCATTGCCTATTTCTAGTCATCCCTACAGTAGGAAACATACTCCCAGTATCCAAACTATTAAGTTTTCTCAGTATCTTATATGTATGAATAAGATCACCTCTCATTCTTCGAAGCTCCAGTGGGTATAGGCCCACCTGTTTAACCTATCTCTAGAAGTACTTTAAACCGGAAATGAGTTGAGTGAGTCTTCTCTGAACTGGTTATATTTCAATTATACCTTTATTCTCCCAGTAAAACCTTCCCCACTTTTACATTCTATTGTCCTTGGAAGAAATGCCAACATTCCACTTACATTCCGAATTACTTATAATACCTGCAAATAACCTTTTATGATTCATAACATAGGATACCTATACAACTTGGTTTTGCAATCCCTCTTCATTTAAGTAGTATTCTGCTTTTCTGTCCTTCCTGCTAAAAAAGTGAACAAATTCACATTCTCCAAATTTCCCATTTTCTGGGGACATATGTTAAAATCCCATCACATTATCTAGTGAAATTTCTGTTATATTGATTTAAAAAAATCTGGAATGAAAGCTAGTCTCAAGAATGGTCAATAAGGGTAAAATCTTTTAGGTGTCAGAGCAATTTCTTTTTTCTATTCATTTGTGGGATGTGGGCGTCGCTGGCTGGCCAGCATTTCTTGCCCATCCCTAGTTGCCCTTGAGAAGGTGGTGGTGAGCTGCCTTCTTAAACTGTTGCAGCCTCCTACTGTGGGTTGACCCACAATTCTTTTAGGGAGGGAATTCCAGGATTTTGACCCAGCAACAGTGAAGGAACTGCGATATAATTCCAAGTCAGGATGGTGAGTGACTTGGAGGGGAACTTGGGTGTGGTGGTGTTCCCACATGTCTGATGCCCTTGTCCTTCGAGATGGAAGTGGTCGTGGGTTTGGAAGGTGCTGTCTGAGGATCTTTGGTGAATTTCTGCAGTGCATCTTGTAGATAGTACACACTGCTGTTACTGAGCATCGGTGGTGGAGGGAGTGGATACTTGCAGATTTAGTGCGAATCAAGCGGGCTGCTTTGTCCTGGATGGTGTCAAGCTTCTTGAGTGTTGTTGGGGCTGCACTCATCCTGGCAAGTGGGGAGTATTCCATCACACTCCTGACTTCTGCCTTTTAGATGGCAGATAGGCTTTGAGGAGTCAGGAGGTAAGTTACTCGCCACAGTATTCCTAGCTTCTGGCCTGCTCTTGTAGCCACTGTGTTATTTTGAGTCCAATTGAGTTCCTGGTCAATGGTAACCCCCAGGATGTTAATCGTGGAGGACTCAGTGATGGTAACACCATTAAATGTCAAGGGATGGTGGTTAGATTGTCTCTTATTGGTGATGGTCATAGCCTGGCATTTGTGTAGTGCAAATGTCACTTGCCACTTGTCAGCCCAAGCCTGGATATTGTCCAGATCTTGTTGCATGTGAACATGGACTGCTTCAGTATCTGAGGAGTCACAAATGGTGCTAAACATTGTACAATCATCAGTGAACATCCCCATTTCTGACCTAATGATGCAGGGAAGATCACTGATGAAGCAGCTGAAGATGGTTGGGTCTAGGACACTACCCTGAGGAACTCCTGCAGCGATATCCTGGAGCTGTGATGATTGACCGCCAACAACCACGACCATCTTCCTAAGTGTCAAGTTTGATTCCAACCACCAGAGAGTTTGCCCCCTGATACCCATTGATTCCAGTTTTGCTAGGGCTTCTTGATGCCACACTTGGCCAAATGCAGCTTTGATATCAAGGGCTGTCACTCTCATCTCACCTCTGGAATTCAGCTCTTTTGTCCATGTTCAAACCAAGTCTGTAATGAGATCTGGAGCTGAGTGGCCCTGGTGGAACCCAAACTTGGCGTCACTGTGCAGGTTATTTCCGAGCAGGTGTTGCTTGGTAGCACTGTTGATGATACCTTCCATCACTTTACCGACGATAGACAGTAGACTGATGCAGCGGTAATTGGCCGGGTTGGATTTGTCCTGCTTTTTGTGTACAGGACGGGGGCAATTTTCCACATTGTCAGGTAGATACCAGTGTTGTAGCCGTACTGGAACAGCTTGGCTGGGGAGCAGTAAGTTCTGGAACACAAGTCTTCAGTACTATTGCCAAAATGTTGTCAGGGCCCATAGCCTTCGCAGTATCCAGTGTCTCCAACCGTTTCTTGACATCACATGGAGTGAATCGATCTGGCTGAAGACTGGTACCTGTAATGCTGGGGACCACTGGAGGAGGACAAGATTGGTCATCCACTTGGCACTTCTGGCTGAAGATTGCTGAGAATGCTTCAGCCTTATCTTTTGCACTGATGTGCTGGGCTCTTCCATTATTGAGAATGGGGATATTTGTGGAGCCTCCTCCTCCAGTGAGCTGTTTAATTGTCCACAACATTCTCGACCAGATGTGGCAGGACTGCAGAGCTTAGATCTGATCCGTTGGTTGTGGGATCGCTTAGCTCTGTCTATCACTTGTTGCTTCCACTGTTTGGCGTGCAAGTAGTCCTGTTTGGTGGCTTCACTAGATTGATACCTCATCTTCAGGTATGCCTGGAGCTGCTCCTGGCATGCTCTCCTGCACTCTCCATTGAACCAGGGTTGATCCCCTGGCTTGATGGTAATGGTTGAGTGGAGGATATGCCGGGCCTTGAGGTTACAGATTGTGTTGGAGTATGATTGTGCTGCTGTTGATGGCTCACAGCACCTCATGAATGCACAATCTTAAGTTGCTAGATCTGTGCAAAGTCTGTCCCATTTAGCACAGTGATAGTGCCACACAACATGATGGAGGTTGTTCTTAATGTGAAGGCAGGACTTGTCTCCACAAGGACTGAGCGATGGTCACTCTTACCAATACTGTCATGGACAGATGTAACTGCAATGTTGGTTATTGTAAGGTTTGTGACACAATTGGAGTATGTGTCAGGCAAGGCCCATCTCAACCTTGGGAGTATCACACACCATATTTTCAGTTTGTCACAAATGGTGTGGCCAGGTTCTCAATTAGCAGTGGTGAGGTTCTGATTCAGGGTGATTATTGCTTGTGAAATGCCCTGCTGATGGTTCGACTCATCTCATTAATATTCAGCTTTCTATTTTGCAATCTCACCAAACAAGCCAAATGTCAAAAAAATCAACACGGAAACCAGATGGTGGATTCAGCTTGCCACTTGTTCTGAATGATAATTTCTAACTTCTCCCATGACAAATGAAAAGCTAACTTGCCTGTACTTTATTGCTTTCTCCCCTCTTCAATAAAGAAGTTACATTTACTATTCTTCAATCTAATAGAACCTCCCTAGGAACTAGGCATTTTTGGTAAATTAAAACCAATGCATCAACTATCTCTCTCGTTAGTTTTTTTTAAATACCCTTTGATGAAGTCTATCAGGATCCCAGGCACTTGTCAGCTGCACCTCCAACAATTTTCTCAGGACCACTTCCCTGATGATTGTGATTTTCTTGAGTGAGCCCTCCCACTTCCAGACTTATAACAATTTCTAGGATGTTACTCATATCTTTCCATTAAATACCAGTGCAAACTATCTTTTCAATTCATCTGAAGTTTTCTAATTTCCTCCTATTAATTTCCCAGACTTTCTTTTCAAAATATCTACAAAGAACAAAGAAAAAAGAATGAGTACAGCACAGAACAGGCTCTTTGGTCCACCAAGCCTGCGCTGAGCAATGACACCTTTCTAAGTTAAAGATCTTTTGTCTCTATGTGATCAGTCTCCCTCTGTTCCCTGTCTATTAATGTATCTGTCGAGATGCCTCTTAAATGTCGCTATTGTATTTACTTCCACCATCCACTTTGGCAGTGCGTTCCATGCACTTACCACCCTCTGTGTAAAAAAAAAACTTGTCTCTCAGAAAGATAGGTATATGTAATTAGACCACAGATAAGCCATAATGTGTTTACATCCTTCTTATAATGTGGCACTCAGAACTGGCTCATTAAATGGCAGAATGAGCTCAAAAAATTGAATGGCCTACTCCTGTTTCTTTGTTTTCTCTGGTAATGGTTATTGTTTTAAGTCACTCCAATGTATTTCTTGATTTACAGGTGTGGTCTGCCATTGTATCTCCGTCCAACCTAGTTCACAATTCACTATAGCTAGTTTTGCCTACGTACCCTCATAATCTCAAAACCATCATTCAGTTTTAGTACACTGACGTTAATCCTGCACTTCTCCCATTCAAACTAATTGTGAAGTTTGATTATGTCATAATGAGCATAGATGCTCATTTAACATGATTTATTGATGAATCTGCCTCATTGTTTAATAACAGGTCAAGAATAGCCTGTTCCCTCTTTGGTGTAGAACTCACTGCACTAAATAATTAGTTGATGCACTCTATGAACCAGTTTTTACTTTGCCAACCTGATTCATCCAGTCTACATGTATATTTTAGTCATTCTAGCTCCTTACTTGAAAATATTCCTTAGATGTCCCATTTATTTCTTCCTGTATTCTTGCCATACAGTGTAACCACTGATAGAGGACTTAAACTACAACCACAGATGACTTCTTACCTTTCCTATCCAGCATGTCAATACAGAAGCTAATAATGAAGAATGAGGCAGAAAACTTAGTTTTAAGACCTTAAGTTGACAGTAAAAGAAATAAAATTACAGTGTTTGAGTTTCTGTGTTCCAAGGACCTAAGAATAAAAAGACTGGGAGACAAAGTGAATAGTACTGATTTTCAGACAATGGGAATGAAGGAGAATGGAGGATTACACATATTTGTGCATTAGCAAATGATAAAAGAGCATTAATAAAATAGAGGATAACATAATAAGTATTGATGGTGGGATAGTAACTGAATGCTAGCAGCAAAAGAAAGTCCACTTATTCGGTGAAAGTGCCTTTGTATAAAAGGAATTAGTACTCAAGTTTTGAATAGACTTTGGTTTTGCAGAGAGCTGAGATAGGAGATGCACAGGAATTAACAGGGAAGAGGATAAAAGGAGCTGATCTCAAGGCCCATGAGAATACTGAAACGAATGAATTCAACAGATGAGGAAGAACTAAGAGTGGAATCATCACAGGTATGTAATTCTAACAATAAGTAACTGACCAGGGTTATCCACCTTATGACAATGTTCCACTTAAAAAGTCCAATGAACCTAAATGTCTAGGTTGAGCATCCATACTAATCCCATCACTAACGGAGCCCTTGCTTGGTTCCAAAATCCCAGAATTCCAGCAATGCTACTATGGTGGCACTACTGCAGCACCATGTGAAACAGTGAGGAAGTCAGATGCAGTCATGTCCTGTAAATGGGATGATGCATTTTCCAAAGTCTACAACCCTACATTTCCTATAGTGGACCTGTAAACAACAGAGATCAGTTGAAAGCCTGGGTTCTGCCTTTTCACTGCCATTTTCATTGGTTAGATCAGAAAGGACCAGCCTGCAGCTACCTTGAAGAACCATGGAGAATGAAAATATTGGAGAGCTGGAAAGCATGGCAGAAATATAAGAACACAATATAACAGCAAGAGGATGAGCAATGTTGTAGCCCATCAATTCTACTCTACCATTCAATACAATCATGGCTGACACGGAATTTCAACTTCACCTGCCCACCCACTCTCTATATCTTTTGTTTTCTAAACAAAGAAAGATTTGCCTCAGCAGAAATGTAGTCAAATGGTGAATATCCAAAGTCTATTGAAGTAGACAATTCCAAAGATTCAAAATCCTTTGTGCAAATAAATTTCTTAATTCAGTCCTAAACAATACGCCTCTCATCCTGAAAGAGTGTTCCCTTGTTCTAGCATCATCTGTCAGTGGAAATGATCTCTGTGTTTGCGCTGTCAGGCTCCTGTATAACTTTATATGTTTTAATGAGATCATATTTCATTCCTCTAAATGCCAAAGAATATTGGCCAAATTTTTTTCAATCACTCATTATAAACAACTCTTGTCATCCTAGATATCAGTATAGTCAACCTTCTTTGCACTTTCTCCAATGCATGCATGTAGAGAAATTACAATTTCAAGATTAATGTGGTTTAGTTCAGATTATATTAACCATAAACCCTATATTATGCTATTTTGTTTAACTTGAAACCATTTATAGGACTCGTTTAGTTTCACTTGGCAAAAGAGTGCACCAC
The DNA here is from genome assembly GCF_021869965.1 of Rhincodon typus. Taxonomy (NCBI): domain Eukaryota; kingdom Metazoa; phylum Chordata; class Chondrichthyes; order Orectolobiformes; family Rhincodontidae; genus Rhincodon; species Rhincodon typus. The sequence continues at coordinate 140,940,229 of NC_063332.1, read as the reverse complement.
AGCTTTTTAAAAAGAATTGAATACAATTTCTGCTACGATTGAATGAGTATTCTATAAAAAAATTAATAAACTATTTGACCTAAGACAAAAGTAAAGTTGATGGTTTTATTGTGTTATGGCTCAGGCTAATTCAATCTGAAGCTAACACATGAGATGTGTTTACATCCTTCTTATAATGTGGCACTCAGAACTGCACACAATACTCTCGCTGCGGTCTAACAAGTGTCTTATACAAATGCATTACATAAAGAATAATTCCTGTGTTAGTTTTTAATCACTTTTTTGCTAAGTGTATTTAAATTTAACTGATAGAAGCATGCAAAATTATGAGAGGCAACGATAGATGGACTCTTTCTCCCATGGTGAAATGTCAATAATAGCAGGCACAGATTTAAGGTGAGAGAGAGAATGTTTAAAGGAGGTATGTGAGGCAAGTTCATTTAAGCAGAGTGCCTGGAACATGCCGCTAGGGAGATGGTAGAAGCAGAAACGATAGCAACATTTAAGAGGCATTTGGATAGACACATGAGCAGGTAGAAAGTACAGGGATATGGACCATTATTCAGGGAGATGGGATTAATTTAGATTGGCATCATGGTCTGCACAGACATGGTGGTCTATAGGGCCTGTTCCTATGCCATACTATTCTATGTTCTTTGTTCTTTAACCTGATGAGCCCTTATATTGCATAAGAATGTTTTGTGTGGTACTTTATCAAGTGCCTTTTGGAAATGCAAGTAAACAACATCCATGTTGCACTAACTGAATTTTCTATCACTCTGTCATCTTTCAACCCAGCTTTTAATTAGACCAAAAATCTGTTTTCTCAGCATCTTTTGAGAGTTTTTTTGTCACATCAAAGGTCATGAGAGTGATCAAGATTTAAGTGACATAATCACTATGTTGCATTTTTCCAGCTTTGTCTAATCTACAGAAGAATAACAAACATAGACTAAACTTTTCATTTGTTGATGCCTTCCAGGACAGATATACATCCTAAAGATTAATGATGAATTAATAAAGAATTTGTTTGATATTATCTGGAAGGTTATTGAGAAAGATTTTGGATGAAGCCTTGAAATCTTGTACATAATTCGAGACATAATTTCAGTTTGATTCTCAAAGACTACAGTTGCTTTTACCTTATTATATTTTTTTGTTAGCTACTTTTGATTCTACATTCCAGCATTTTCATTCATGCCTGTGGTTATCACATTATTTTTAACTCAATTGTGATTGATTGATATTTTCTGTGATGGCAGAAAAGCTCAATGTCGAAATGTAAAACCAGATAGCCTTGAGAAGGAAATGAAATGAAGCAGAAATTCAAACATCCAGCATGTAGGTTAATAGCTATATTGCTGAGATCACAGACATCAAGAGTCGCAAATTCTGCAAAATGTTTATAATTACTCCCTTTGTGTATTTCACATTGAATATATTGGATAAAGGAAACATCACTGACTTGATAATTGTATTGTTATAGTAAAATAATAGGTCTGATTCACACAGGAATTTGTCTGATCTCTTATCAAAGTTACAATGGAATTTTGAAATGAAAACATAACACTCCCTTGCACTGTCATAGTTTACAACTCTAAAAGTAAGGCCATTGTATTACCTGATATGGCATTCAATCATATTGAATCACTATAGCAACAGACATAAGCTCTGAGATCCAATGAATGCTGTTTCTTATTATCTTGTTATATCATCATGCATTGCAACGTTATGACAAATTTTCAAAGACAACCATTATGAGAAGATTTATTCAGGAGTGAGTATCAGGAGACTTGGTCTGGGATGGAATTTCAAAATTTTTGGAAATGGGATTACAGCATTGGGATAACAATGGAGAGGTGCATTGAGATCAATTGCTAATGCATTCCTGCCTTCAGACAAGTTTGCCAGGAGGAAGAGAATTGTCTGACTACAGGATAGAGGCACGCTTGAAACTAAGGTGATTACATTATCAATTAGAGATGATTTGGCAGCCTCGCTGGAAATAGCTTTGTTGGCAAAGTGGCTCCTGCCAATATTCAAATGTATCCAGCTCTATGCAGCCAGCCTCTGTGCTACAGGCTGGTGAGATTTTGGAGTAGATGATAGAGCTGTGGGCGTGAAAGACTGCAATTGCAGCCAAGCCAAATTCAATGGAGAAGACTGCCTGGAAACCATGGAGCAATTCCAGTAACCTCAGAGGTCATCTTGTACAGAGGGCTGACATTATCAAAGATATCAAGTAATGCCTGAATTCTGATGGTGTAGTGTTTAGCCACCTGAGAAATTGAGTGTTTGAATATCATGTCATCAAGACTGCAATCAAGCTAATGGTCTACCATGTGGCCATGATCCCTATCTCACAAAACACAGCTGAAACATAAGTGATATACAGGAGGATTCTCAAAGCACTGTCATACTATCTATGCTGCCTGCCAAACATATTACATATCTCATCAGAAGACAGACACAATAATATTGATGCCCTCTTATAAGCAGACACCACAACATTGCAGCCACGATCATCCACCATCAGCTGGGTTTAGCCAGCCATATACTTCGGATATCAGATATCAGGATCCAAAAACAAGTATTCTTCTTATGGCTCAGTTAAAGGAGATGCACCAGAGGAGGAGAACAGAAGAAGCATCTTAAGGCTGTACTGAAGTTCAACATTAAGGCATACTGCATTGCCCCCAATGCAGGTGAGACTGTCATCCTGGACTGAATCAGATAGTTGCATAATCTGTGAGAAGGAACAGCATTTGGAGAAAAAATGAAGAAGATAAGCAAGAACAGTGCAAGGAACAGTCCATGGTCTGAACTAATAACACATGACTGTTCAAATGAACACGTGGCTACAGGGATGGTGCAGGAGGGAGGGATTCAGATACCTGGATAATTGGGGCTCATTCTGGGGTAGGTGGGGCCTCTACAAACGGGATGGTCTACACCTGAACCAGAGGGGGACCAATATCCTGGGGGGGGAAATTTGCTAATGCTCTTCGGGAGGGTTTAAACTAATTCAACAGGGGGGTGGGAACCTGAATTGTAGCTCCAGTGTACAGGAGGTTGAGAGTAGTGAGGTCATAAATAAGGTTTCAAGGTCGCAGGAGTGTACCGGCAGGCAGGAAGGTGGTTTGAAGTGTGTCTTCTTCAATGACAGGAGCATCCGGAATAAGGTGGGTGAACTTGCAGCATGGGTTGGTACCTGGGACTTCGATGTTGTGGCCATTTCGGAGATATGGATAGAGCAGGGACAGGAATGGTTGTTGCAGGTTCCGGGGTTTAGATGTTTCAGTAAGATCAGGGAAGGTGGTAAAAGAGGGGGAGGTGTGGCATTGTTAGTCAAGGACAGTATTATGGTGGCAGAAAGGACATTTGATGACAACTCGTCTACTGAGGTAATATGGGCTGAGGTTAGAAACAGGAAAGGAGAGGTCACCCTCTTGGGAGTTTTCTATAGGCCTCCGAAAAGTTCCAGAGATGTAGAGGAAAAGATTGCAAAGATGATTCTGGATAGGAGCGAAAGTAACAGGGTAGTTGTCATGGGGGACTTTAACTTTCCAAATATTGACTGGAAACGCTATAGTTCGAGTACTTCAGATGGGTCAGTTTTTGTCCAATGTGTGCAGGAGGGTTTCCTGACACAGTATGTAGATAGGCCAACAAGAGGCGAGGCCACATTGGATTTGGTACTGGGTAATGAACCAGGCCAGGTGTTAGATTTGGAGGTAGGTGAGCACTTTGGTGATAGTGACCACAATTCGGTTACGTTTACTTTAGCGATGGAAAGGGATCGGTATATAACGCAGGGCAAGAGTTATAGCTGGGGGAAAGGCAATTATGAGGCGATGAGGCAAGATTTAGGATGCATAGGATGGAGAAGGAAACTGCAGGGGCTGGGCACAATTGAAATGTGGAGCTTGTTCAAGGAACAGCTACTGCGTGTCCTTGAGAAGTATGTACCTGTCAGGCAGGGAGGAAGTGGTCGAACGAGGGAACCGTGGTTTACTAAAGAAGTTGAATCTCTTGTCAAGAGGAAGAAGGAGGCTTATGTAGAGATGAGGCATGAAGGCTCAGTGAGGGCGCTTGAGAGTTACAAGTTAGCCAGGAAGGATCTAAAGAGAGAGCTAAGAAGAGCCAGGAGGGGACATGAGAAGTCTTTAGCAGGTAGGATCAAGGAAAACCCTAAAGCTTCCTATAGGTATGTCAGGAACAAAAGAATGACTAGAGTAAGATTGGGGCTGGTCAAGGACAGTAGTGGGAAGTTGTGCGTGGAGTCCGAAGAGATAGGAGAGGTGCTAAATGAATATTTTTCGTCAGTATTCACACAGGAAAAAGACAATGTAGTCGAGGAGAATACTGAGATACAGTCTATTAGACTAGACGGGATTGAGGTTCATAAGGAGGAGGTGTTAGCAATTCTGGAAGGTGTGAAAATAGATAAGTCCCCTGGGCCGGATGGGATTTATCCTAGGATTCTCTGGGAAGCTGGAGAGGAGATTGCAGAGCCTTTGGCTTTGATCTTTATGTCGTCATTGTCTTCAGGAATAGTGCCAGAAGACTGGAGACTAGCAAATGTTGTCCCCTTGTTCAAGAAGGGGAGTAGAGACAACCCTGGTAATTATAGACCAGTGAGCCTTACTTCGGTTGTGGGTAAAGTGTTGGAAAGGATTATAAGAGATAGGATTTATAATCATCTAGAAAGGAATAATTTGATTAGGGATAGTCCACACGGTTTTGTGAAGGGTAGGTCGTGCCTCACAAATCTTATTGAGTTCTTCAAGAAGGTGACCAAACAGGTGGATGAGGGTAAAGCAGTTGATGTGGTGTATTTGGATTTCAGTAAAGCGTTTGATAAGGTTCCCCATGGTAGGCTATTGCAGAAAATACGGAGGCATGGGATTGAGGGTGATTTAGCGGTTTGGATCAGAAATTGGCTAGCTGTAAGAAGACAGAGGGTGGTGGTTGATGGGAAATGTTCATCCTGGAGTTCAGTTACTAGTGGTGTACCTCTACAAGGATCTGTTTTGGGGCCACTGCTGTTTGTCATTTTTATAAATGACCTGGATGAGGGCATAGAAGGATGGGTTAGTAAATTTGCGGATGACACCAAAGTCGGTGGAGTTGTGGATAGTGCGGAAGGATGTTGCAGGTTACAGAGGGACATAGATAAGCTGCAGAGCTGGGCTGAGAGGTGGCAAATGGAGTTTAATGCGGAAAAGTGTGAGGTGATTCACTTTGGAAGGAGTAACAGGAATACAGAGTACTGGGCTAATGGTAAGATTCTTGGTAGTGTGGATGAGCAGAAAGATCTCGGTGTCCATGTGCATAGATCACTGAAAGTTGCCACCCAGGTTGATAGCGTTGTTAAGAAGGCGTACAGTATGTTAGGTTTTATTGGTAGAGGGATTGAGTTTCGGAGCCATGAGGTCATGTTGCAGCTGTACAAAACTCTGGTGCGACCGCACTTGGAGTATTGCATACAGTTCTGGTCACCGCATTATAGGAAGGATGTGGAAGCATTGGAAAGGGTGCAGAGGAGATTTACCAGGATGTTGCCTGGTATGGAGGGAAGGTCTTATGAGGAAAGGCTGAGGGTCTTGAGGCTGTTTTCGTTAGAGAGAAGAAGGTTAAGAGGTGACTTGATAGAGACATACA
>NC_063332.1:140928859-140929565 GCF_021869965.1 Rhincodon typus | reverse complement strand
CAAGCTATGCCTGCCTCTTTGTAGGTTATGTGGAACAATCCCTCTTGGGTACCTACACTGGTCCTAAACCCCACCTCTTCCTCCGTTACATTGATGACTGTATCGGCGCCGCCTCGTGCTCCCACGAGAAGCTCGAACAGTTCATGCACTTCACCAACACCTTCCACCCCAACCTTAAGTTCACCTGGACCATCTCTAATACCTCTCTCCCTTTCCTGGACCTCTCTGTCTCCATCTCGGGCAAACACCTAGAAACCGATATCCATTTCAAGCCCACCGACTCCCACAGCTACCTAGAATACACCTCCTCCCACCCACCTTCCTGCAAAAATGCCATCCCCTATTCCCAATTCCTTCGCCTCCGCCGCATCTGCTCCCAGATTGAGACATTCCACTCCCGTACATCTCAGATGTCCTCGTTTTTCAAGGACCACAACTTCCCCGCCTCCACCGCTTTTCCCGCAACTCATCCCTCACACCCTGTCCCCGCAATAACAACCAAAAAAGAATCCACCTCGTCCTCACGTACCACCCCACCAACCTCCGGATCCAACGCATCATCCTCCGACACTTCCGTCATTTGCAATCCGACCCCACCACCAAAGACATCTTTCCCTCCCCACCCTTATCTGCTTTCCAGAGGGACCACTCTCTCCGTGACTCCCTCCAGCCCCACCACACCCGGCACTTTTCCCTGCAACCGCAG
>NC_063332.1:140859054-140928759 GCF_021869965.1 Rhincodon typus | reverse complement strand
ATCCGCTGTGCCCGTTGTGGCCTCCTCTACATTGGGGAAACCAAGCGGCTGCTCGGGGACCGCTTTGCAGAACATCTACGCTTGGTTCGCAATAAACAACTGCACCTCCCAGTCGCGAATCATTTCAACTCCCCTTCCCATTCCTCAGACAACATGTCCATCCTGGGCCTCCTGCAGTGCCACAATGATGCCACCTGAAGGTTGCAGGAACAGCAACTCATATTCCGCTTGGGAACCCTGCAGCCCAATGGTATCAATGTGGATTTCACAAGCTTCAGAATCTCCCCTCCCCCTACCGCATCCCAAAACCAGCCCAGCTCGTCCCTGCCTCCCTAACCTGTTCTTCCTCCCACCTATCCCCTCCTCCCACATCAAGCCCCACCCCCATCTCCTACCTATCAACCTCATCCCGCCCCCTTGACCTGCCCGTCCTCCCTGGACTGACCTATCCCCTCCCTAACTCCCCACCTACACTTACCTTTACTGGCTCCATCCCCGCCTCTTCGACCTGTCTGTTTCCTCTCCACCTTTCTTCTCCTCTATCCATCTTCTATCCACCTCCCCTTCTCTCCCTATTTATTTCAGAACCCTCTTCCCCTCCCCCATTTCAGATGAAGGGTCTAGGCCCGAAACGTCAGCCTTTCTGCTCCTATGATGCTGCTTAGCCTGCTGTGTTCATCCAGCTCTGCACTTTGTTGTCTAGGATTCTCCAGCATCTGCAGTTCCTGCTATCTCTAATAAAAATGCGTTATATTTCACCCATTGCAGATTTAAGATTATCATATCTTAAAAGAACTAATTCCTTTTTCAACTGTTGTATTTGTTGCTGATACCAATGGCGAAACATGATAATAATAGAAACAATATACACCCAAGTACACAAAATAATAATAAGAATAAGATGTGAAATAATACAAACCTATGTACATTACTCCCCCAATTCCAGATATTATCCCAGCAAGAATGTTCCTTAATGTTTTTAAAGTCTGTCTTAATTCTCTGTCTAGTCTCTTGAACCTTAACATGTCGACTGTGTGCCTTTCTCAAAAATCCCTTTTATTTCTTCCAAATATCCCATTTACAGAGCAATATGGACCTCATATTATCATCGAAAAGAGAAAACCTTTTCTCTAACTGAATCTGTCATGTCAAAAAGAGAGGGTAGCGGTGGATGGTTGTTTTTTCGGACTGGAGACCTGTGACCAGCATTGTGCTGAGAGGATCTGTACTGAGTCCACTACTTCTTGTCATTAATACAAATGATTTGGATGTGAACATAGAAGGGATGGTTAATGAGTTTGCAGATAACATCAAAATAGGTGGTGTATTGGGCAATGGAAAGTGTCATCTCAGAGTACATCAGAACCTTGATCGGATCGGCCGATGGGTTGAGGAGTGGCAGATGGTGTTTAATTTAGGTAAATGTGAGTAGTTGCATTTTAGTAAGGTAAATCAGGGCAGGATGTATGCACTTAATGGTAGGGACCTGGGGAGTGTTGCCAAACACTTTGGGTGCAGGTTCATAGTGCTTTGAAGGTGGAGTCACAGGTAGCCAGGGTAGTGAAGAAGACATTTGGTACGCTTGCCGTTATTGGTCTTTGCATTGAGTATGGGAGTTGCGACATGTTGCGGCTATACAGAACATTAGTTAAGCCACTTTTGGAATATTGTGTTTAGTTTTGGTCTGCCTGCTATAGGAAAGATGTTATTAAACTTGAAAGGGTTCAGAAAAGATTGACAAGGGTGTTGCTGGGATTGGAGAGGTAGAGGCTGAATAGGCTGGGTCTACTTTCCCTGGAGCTTTCAAGACTGAGTGGTGATCTTACAGAGGTTTAAAAAGTCGTAAGAGGTATGAATACAGTGAACAGCCGAGGTCTTTTATTACCCAGGATAGAGGAGTCCAAAACTAGAGGGCATAGATTTAAGGTGAGAGGGGAAAGATTTAACAGGGACCTCAGGGACAAAATTTTCATGCAGAATGAGCTGCCAGATGAAGTGGTGGAGGCTGGTACAATTACAACATTTAAAGGTATCTGGATGGGTAGATGAATAGGAAGGATTTAGAGAGCTATGGGCCGAATGCTGGCAAATAGGACTAGATTAATTTAGGATATCTGGTCAGCATGGTTGAGTCGAACAGAAGGGTCTGTTTCCATGCTGTACAACTCTACCACTCCAAATCACAGATTTTCTCCTCCTAATAGGAGCAGATGGTATGGGAAAGTATTTAATTGGGGGAGGGGAAATTACAACGCTATTAGGAACATAAATTGGCAACAGATAGTCTCAGGGAAATGATTGACAGAAATGTGGAGGTTGTTTAGGGAGCGCTTGCTGTGAGTGCTGGTTAGGTTTGTCCCACTGAGGCAAGGAAGGGATGGTAAGGTGAAGGAACCTTGGATGACGAGACATGTGGAACATCTAGTCAAGAGGAAGAAGGCAGCTTACTTAAGGTTGAGGAAGCAAAGATTGGACAGGGCTCTAGAGGATTACAAGGTAGCTAGAAAGGAACTAAAGAATGGACTTCGGAGAGCTAGAAAGGAGCATGAAAATGTTTTTGTGGGTAGGATTAAGGAAAACCCCAAGGCGTTCTATACTTACGTGAGGAACAAGAGGATGGCCAGAGTGAAGGTAGAGCCGATCAAGAATATGGAGGGAACTTGTGCCGGAAGTAGGAGGAGGTAGGGGAGGTCCTTAATGTATACTTTGCTTCAGTATTCACTAGTGAGAGGGACCTTGTCGTTTGTAAGGACAGGGTGAAACAGCTTGATATGTTCGAACATGTTGATGTTAGGAAGGAGGATGTGCCAGAAATTTTGAAAAACATGAGAATAGATAAGTCCCCTGGGCCGGTCGGGATATACCCAAGCTTGCAACAGGAAGTGAGGGAAGACATTGTTGCGCCTTTGGAATGATCTTTGTGTCCTCACTGTCCGCTGGAGTAGCACCAGATGATTGGTGGGTGGCAAATGTTATTCCCTTGTTCAAGAATGGGAATAGGGATAACCCTGGGAATTACAGACAAGTCAGTCTTACTTCTGTGGTGGGCAAATTATTGGACAGGATTCTGAGAGACAGTATTTATGATTATTTGGAAAAGCATAGTTTGATAAGAGATAGTCAGCATGGCTTTGTGAGGGGAAGGTCATGCTTCGCAAGCCTTATTGTATTCTTTGAGGATGTGATAAAACACATTGATGAAGGTAGAGCAGTGGATGTGGTGAATATGGATTTTAGCAAAGTGTTTAACAAGGTTCCCCATGGTAGGCTCATTCAGAAGGTAATGAGGCATGGGATTCAGGGAAATTTGAATGTCTGGATACAGAATTGGCTGTCCAATAGAAGACAGAGTGTGGTAATAGATGGAAATTATTCAGCCTGGAGCTCAGTGACCAGTGGTGTTCCACAGGGATCTGTTCTGGGACCTCTGCTGTTTGTGATCTTTATAAATGACTTGGATGAGGAAGTGGAAAGGTGGGTTAGTAAGTTTGCCGATGACACAAATGTTGGTGGAGTTGTGGACACCGTGGAGGGCTGTTGTAGATTGCAGTGGGACATTGACAGGATGCAGAGCTGGGTGAAGAAGTGGCAGATAGAATTCAACCTGGTGAAGTATGAAGTGATTCAGTTTGGAAGGTCGAATTTGGATGCAGAATACAGGGTTAATGGCAGGATTCTTGGCAGTGTGGAGGAACAGAGGGATCTTGGTGTCCACATCCATAAATCCCTCAAAGTTGCAACCCAAGTTGATAGGGTTGTTAAGAAGGCATATGGTGTGTGGCTTTCATTGGCAGGGAGATTGAGTTTAAAAGCTGTGAGGTTATGCTGCAGCTCTATAAAACCCTGGTTAGACCACACTTGGAATATTGTGTTCAGTTCTGGTCGCCTCATTATAGGAAGGATCTGGAAGCTTTAGAGAGAGTGCAGTGGAGATTTACCAGGATGCTGCCTGGACTGGAGGCAGGTCTTTTGAGGGAGCTAGGGCTTTTCTCATTGGAGCAAAGAAGGATGAGAGGTGACTTGATAGAGATGTACAAGATGATGAGAGGCATAGATAGAATGGATAGCCAGAGACTTTTTCCCAGGGAGGAAATGGCTACCATGAGGGGGCATAATCTTAAGGTGATTGGAGGAAGGTATAGGGGAGATGTCAGAGGTAGGTTCTTTATACAGAGAGTGGTGGGTGCATGGAATGCGCTGCCAGCGATGGTAGTAGAGTCAGGTACAGTAGGGACATTTAAGTGACTCTTGGATAGGCACATGGATGAAAGTAAAATGAAGGATATGCAGGTTAGTTTGATCTTAGATTGGGATAATAGGTCGGCACAACATGCTGGGCTGAAGGACCTGTACTGTCCTGTACTGTTCTACGTTCTATGTTCACCATATCCATTCTTCCAATGTGCATGGATATTTGACGGTGAATGTAAAATGACAGGACAAGACAGGTTATATTGATGATATTCTTTTAATAATGTTGTAATACATTATTCACCTGCATATCCAACTCTGACTACGTTATCAGAAGTGGTGCTTGAAATTTCGAGAGTATAACTGCTTCATTGCTGGAGGACTCCAAACCATGTGGCTGGGTCAGTTTCATAAATGGGATGGGGCAAACAATAGTTTTATCAGTCTCTTGGCATTACTTAAGTGCTGTCCCTGCAAGTATCTCCTATTCTCCTTCACTTCCTGAAGGTAGTTCGAAAATGTATTGTTGCAGCCTATCATAATTTTGATCCATTTTCTTTGGCTACTTATGAAAGGTTCACTGCTACTGAGTTCCTCACAAGTCAGAGGATGCCTGTCAGAGCCAAACAAAATGCTCAAAAGTCCACTGCAGCATCATTGCGAAAGAGGAAGCATATTTAAGAAGGGCAAAGTGTTCGAAAAGATTGAGAAAATTAAGAAATACTTTGTATTTTAAATGCTCTGTTGTAATAGACTCTAACATTTTCCCAATTACAGATGTTAAGTTAACTGGCCTATTGTTATTTGTCTTTAGTTTCCTTTCATTTTTAAATAAACATTTTACATTTGCAGTTTTCCAGCTTTTTGGATTGTTTCCAGAATCTAAGATTTCTCAGAATGTTACTGCCAGTGCATGCAGTAAATTTCTGTAGCTACTTCCTTCAATATTCTAGGATGCATCCCATCAGATCTAGGGGATCTGTCGGACTTTAACTCCAATAGTTTCCAATGAAAATTTTCTCTAGTGATAGTTATTGTATTAATTTCCTCTCCTGCTTTTGCCCCTTAATTAATTAGTCATTTTGGAATACTATTAGTGTATTCTACTGTGAAGACTGATCCAAAGTATTTTCTCAGTGCCTCTGCTATTTCCTGCTTCCCCATTAATATATTCCCAGCCTCATTCTTTAAGTTCCCTATGTTCATTTTAGCTGTACTCTTCCTTTTGTGTCACCCTGTCAGGTATTCATTGACATGAGGTCATAAAGTGGAGAAAGGTCTAATTCTAACTAAGTCTAAGTCCAACCAATGGTTTGTACAGATTTAGTGTTGTTTCTTTTCTTTAGTATTCAATGTCCCTACTTATAAAGTTCTGAGCCCTCACTTGGTTCCCTACTTTGAAACACTTTCATGTCAAAACTTGTAAGTCATTAGTCCTATTAAAGTTTTATAATTTAGTGCACATGCCTTCTCCTTGTTTTCCCTCCCAAAGTTTATCACATCACATTTCTCCAACAGTAATTTGTATTCCGATACCTAATCTTTGAATGGAACTTACAGTTCTGTTGTGTATAGATGCTTATTTTCATAATTTTCACATATTTTTACACTTATGTCCCTACATCCTGGCTGTTGTGTTGCCACCTATGGTTGAATATTTACGTTGAGGTTTCAGCAAATTATCTTTTGTCTCAAGCCACTCTTCCCCACTCTCTCTCTACTGGTCATCGAATATCTCCATTCTCATGGTACACAACCTTCCTATGATAATCAGAATGTGAATAAGCATCTTGACTGTAGACAAAAGCTTTTCTTCCCAACGTTCAAGCTTTTCTTAAAAATTTTGCCTACTTTCCCATGTGATGCTTGCAACAATGACCTGAAAATTCTTATTTTAGGCAGAGGAGTGTTGAAATTATTTATAGTTGTTGACTGAATCAATGACTCCTGAAGATCCTACCATTGATATCCCCTTTATTTAAGTTTATAACTCTTACCATTAATTCTATCAAAAAAACTTTCAAGACAGCACTTTATTAAACATCTGCATAGTTTATTGCAATGTAGTCAGAGATTGTTACCAAAATAACTGAGCTGCAGAAAGAACACTGAAATTTGCTGAGGCATCAAGTAACTAGAAACTTTGCTGATTTTCTTTTTATATCTGATTTTCTTCAATAAGGTGTTTAGTATTTTGGATCTTTGTTCACATGAGCCTACATAACACCACTGTGAATATTGTGATCCCTCAGCTGCCCGGATGATTTAGTGAGATGTCTATTCTTCTTGAATTTATGTTACAGGAAACTATGAAGGTGCTGATATTGTATAAAATAGAATCAGCTTTACCTGACCTGCTTACATAATTTCCAAGTAGCTTATAATACTGTTTCATCATATCTTTACAGTATGAAAATACTTTATTAATATTTTTTCCAGAATGCAAATAAATGGACTGCCTCCAAATTTTGTTTAGTTGGATGTCTGAAAATAATCTAGTGTAAATTTTTCCTATTTTCTCAAGCTAGCAATTAGAACTCATGCAAAGTGATTGATGCAACCGGAGTTAAACATTCTTGAAACAAAAATGATCAGTAACAAGGCTTTCTTGCCCATGTTTAATCATTGTGGAATAATTTTGATCAAACTTGTGAAAGCACTTTCTGGCATCTCAAGTCAGCCTTTTCACAAAATAAACTGGGCAAAATAGGAGTACAGAGCAGTTTAAATTTATTCCAATGAAGGGAAAACTTGAAAACTTGATTCAATCTAATCTAAATGTCATCACTGTTATTTAATTTATTGGTTTAGTTTTGTTTCTGAAATGTCCCCATTGTTTTTAAAACACTGGATACATTAAATCATTACAATTGCCAACCACACTTATAAGCATGGCACTGTTGTATATTCACAAAAATTGTGATGGTTTGGTCCAGTATATGCTAATTAATCTAGAAAATTGGAGGTACAGAATTTAATGATAAGATACTGTTGCTTGTTTCCTGCCACCTTATATTCTACTCTAAGTGAGAATTAAAATGATGCAATATATAAAATTTGTTTGCCCATGCTAATTACAGATATTTAGGAAATATATTTACACATAAATTCCATAATTTTCACCACAGCCCTCATGGTAAGACCATCCCTATAACTGCCCTGGAGACGATTGTGGTGAGCTATTTTGTTGAACCACGACAGTCATGCTCATGTTGATGTCAGCAAGGGAGTTCTAGGATTTTGACCCAGCAACAGTGAACACAGGGCAATATACTTCCAAGTCAGGATGGTGAGTTATTTGGAGGAGAACTTGCAGGTGGTGTATCTGCTGCACTTGTCCTTTTAGATGCTAGAGGTATCGGGTTTGAAAGGTGTTATTGAAAGAGCCTAGGTGGCCTGATGTAGTGGATCTTGTGGATGACACATATTGCAATCACTATGTATTGGTGATGGAATAGTGAACCTTGAAGGTGGGAAATCGGATGCCAATCAAGCAAACTACTTTGTCATAAATGGTATTGAATATTGTTGGAGCTGCACCCATCCACCCATCCAAGTGTACTTCATCTCACTTCTGACTTGTGACTTGTAGATACTGGGCAGATATTGGAGACACAGGAAACGGAATTCTTGTCAAAAAATTCTCAGCCTTTGGCCTCCTTTTGTAACAACAATATTTATAAGACAAGTCCAGTTCATTTTCTGTTCAATGGCCTCCCTCAGGATGTTGATGGTGTAGGATTCAGCGACATTAATGCTATTGAACATCAAGGGACATTTATTGGATTTTGTCTTTTTGGAGATGGTTATTGCCTGGCACTAGCTTTTTTTGTGGGATAAGTGTTACTTGACACATAGCAGTTGAAACCTGAATGCTGTCAGGTCTTGTTACAATGAACATGGACTTTTCAGTATCTGATTGGTGATGAGCATTGTGAATCATCAGCAAATGCCCCTATTCAGACCTTGTGATGCAGACTAAGTAAATTGATGAAGCAGTTGTAAATGTTTGGCCTAGGACTCTTCCCTGAGGAACTTAAAAGGGTTTCAGAGATTGTAGGAACTGCAGATGCTAGAGAATCTGAGATAACAAGGTGTAGAGCTGGATGAACACAGCAGGCCAAGCAGCATCAGAGGAGCAGGAAGGCTGACGGCTGACGTTTCGGGCCTAGACCCTTCTTCAGAAATGGGCAGCTCTACACCTTGTTATCTCAAACTTAAAAGGGTCTTGTGGCACAGTGGTAGTGTCCAGACAGAGTTTCTTGCATTCTTATACATTGCAAAGACCTGTACAATATATTGTGGGCACATCAAAGAATGGGAGAAGTACCAGCAGGTTTGTCTTTGCCAGATCCTCCAGATTTGTTGGCTAAAAAGGTCATTCAAAGCGGCACATCCTCTCAAACCAACATACCCAGCATCAAGGTGCTAATCACTCAAAACCAGGTCCATTAGATGGTACATAATGCTTGTTGATGTCCATCAGACTCTTGAAGAACCTGCTGTTATGCGAACTTGGTCTCATCAGAAGATTCACAGGAGGGCAGTGGAAACACTTTAGGGATGTCCTCAAATCTTCCCTGAAGAGGTTAAACACTCTTCCTGACTTATGGAAGTCCCTAGCCAGTAACCAATTCAAATCAAGAAGATTTATTCAAGAATGCACCAAACACAATAAGGGACTTCCATAAGTCAGGAGGAGTGTTTAACCTCTTCAGGGAAGTTTTGAGGACATCCCTAAAGTGTTATGGAGAAATATAGAGAGGCAAAGTAAAGGCAGAGAGAATGTACAAACAAATCTCTTAACAACTCTCTACTCTAGTCATAACAGATTCTGAAGATTATACATTGAGCTTATTAGCCATCATAGGACCTTTTGAACTGGAATGGAAGTAAGTCAATCCCAAAGGACTGCTTAACAGCAAAAGCTCAGAAGTATTTTGAATTAGTCTTTTGTGCTTGCTTCATTTAGAATTTTCCCAGGAGACAGTTTCTTGATTAGCAAATTTCTCTAAAATGCAGGATTATCTGCAATACCTATTTCCTCGTGAGGGAAATTAACTCTTGGGATCAGTACATCATTGTTCACTGCTTCAGTCATATACCAAAAAACCTGCTGGGTTTACGAAACATGGAGACATTCCAGCATGTTCAGTATTGTAGAAAAGGTCTCTCTGACAACAGCACAAAGAAGGGCTTGAATTATACCACTATCACCACCATCCGAGACACAGCTTCAGATAGACTTTGCATTATCTTCGTATAATTCTTCTGATGCGTGGTTAACATTCGACTTCACATGGATTTGTCACATGGATATTCAATGGCCATGGTCTGATAACGCTTAAACCTCTTTACGTTGAGATATGCTCCACTTGCAATGCCTTAACTGTCTGGTGTTTTTAAGGATTGTGAATCACCATTTGCCAAGTCTTCACCATCTGAGAGTGCAGATTTTCACATATTTCTGTCTGGTCTAGAGTTTGCTTTATATTCAACATTCCGTGACTGGTAACGTTTTGAAAATCTTCAACACTGAAATTCACATAGGAATACGAATTTCTGTATCATTTGTATTATTATTATCGTCATCGTCCATGGTTTTGAGGTTTTCTATGTTCAGTTTCTAATTCAGTTCATTTATTTCACAGGCTATACCATTTAAATTATGAATGTAGTTTGAAACTATCTGTCAAAGGTCCAACCACCAGGCAGCTTGCTATCTTTATCTCTCCTCTCCACATGAAGTTAGTGTTTTATTTGTAGGTCTCATGCTAACTATTCCCACTTTTTTTCTCATGTTTTAACTTGTCTTCTTTCAATGAGGATATATTTACTTGACTCTCAAAGACATTTCAGACTGTCTTATGTTGAGTTCCTGTTTGACCCAGGCTTTGAAATTGCTACATGCTGTTTCCATCTTAAGAGCAGTCCAGCTTTAAATTATTCATGTTGTGACTTTAAATACTTTTTACATTTCTTCCCTTAATATAATTTCAAGACATGCAATTTTATCCCATTTAGCAATGTGAAATTAATCTAATCCCTGGATTTTTGACAGACTTGTTTTCAGGGTCATTTATCAAGTAAATGTTCATCCACTGTATTTATGGCGTGTTATGAGGTCATCGCAGAATCTTTTCACAAGACAAAATGCCCAATCATGCTGACCTTAAGAAGAAACTTGGTGCAGATGTAACTAAATGCTGTGTAATCACAGGACATAGCAATTTTAGGACTTAAATTTCTGAACAATTTGGCCCCAGGTCCGGCCTCTTGTATATCCTCCACATCCTACCACTGGTGATCATGTCTTCAACTGTTCGAAATTTAATCACACAAAATTCTCTCATTAAAATGTTCAACCTCTCTCTCCTCTAAAAATACATCTTAAACCTTCTTATTTGACCAAACTTCTAGTCATTTCTCCTAGAGTCATCTTCTTGACTTGATGTAAAACTTTGTCCAATTACACTTTGCGGAATACCTTGAACATTTTATTATTTTAAAGAATTCAATACAAATGTAGTTGCTGCTATTGCAAGAAAGATAAATCAAAAAATGAAGTTTAAAGTTAAAATAAATAAGGAACAATCAATTGATACACTACATCCTTTTATAATTTACTTCCGAAAACTATATATTTGATTTAATTCCACTGAACCTTACCTGCCCAGTCTTAGTTCACCAACTAGTTTCCACCAACTATTATCACACTATTCCAGGTTGCCAACAATTCCTTCTTTCTGCCCATCTTTGATCTATACATCTTCCTCCGTCTGAAGAATTGACAATTCACTTACTCGATGAGGATGATTGAAGTGCTTGGTTTGTTTCTCTAATTAAACTTATTTCTATTGCATTCTTCTTAGGTGGTGTTCCTTCATGATGTGATGTTTTAATTTATTGGACAGTGGTTAAAGCTTTGACTCTCCTACTTCTTAGGTCTTACTGAGTTTTAAATTCGGTTTCCTCATTCTTTAATTTCTCGCAGGTTTAGAACAACAGCATTTCTTAATTGACTACATTACTCACAACATGGCATTCAGCTGACCTGGGTGAACAATAATCTCTCTTATGTGCCTTGTTTTCACCATGCCTAAAGCATTTAGTACTTTTGGTGGCCTTTTGCTTTGGCGTATTTTCTAATTTTGTGTTTATTTAGTACACCAGCTCATTTGGATTATTCCATAGATCCTTGGCCTTGCCTCACATTTTTCTGGACTTTGAACTGCCTTGCAAACTCTTACTTTCACTGCATTAAGTCTTCTTTGAGCTTCAAAATAACCAATGATGCTTCATTCATCACATCAACAATTATATGATCATGCATTATTAATTCATCCATTAAATTGTCTTCTAACCTTTTGAAGTTGTTGACAAGGATTCAATGGACTCATCACTGGACTCTGCCACTATTCATTAAATCTAGCTTCTTCAATGATTAATCTTTTTTTCAGAAAGTGAATTATATTAAAGGCTTCGGGTTCTTTGTTGCAAGGTGAAGTCTCATCCACCCCTCGTATGATCGATACTCATCGTGATGGTTCCACACCCACAGAGCAGTGTACTGACTTGATTGTGCTGGTCTCTTTTTTGCAAACCTGAGGCTATTCAGAACCTGTTAAAGAGATTTCTCTAGTGTCCTACATATGTACCTGCAGCAGGTCTCCTATTCTCGGGAATGGGTCTGATAGTGTTAGAAGAGCTTCAATCCTCTTGCCTGCTCAAAGCCCTGCGACTGATTAAGATCCTTAAGATGCTTCCAGGCTGAAGGCTGCTCAGAGTTTGAGATTTTTTTTTTCTTGTTTTTCCCTGTGATCTACAGTTGAAGTATAATCATTGGTTTCCACACTGTAGCCTGTCTTTTAGTTTTGGCTGCTCACAGCATCTTTGTAACACTGTGGTTTCAGATGTTGTCATCCTGATGCCTGAAATAACTCCATGGAGGTCAGTAGCCCCTCATCAAGTCACCATTTAATTACTCATGCACAATACATGTCCTAGGTTAGGTTCACAAAAACAGGAAAAATTCTGACTCCATATTCTGGCCTTTAAAAATGGCTGCCTGCACTTCCTGTTTTTGCTTGCAGGAGTGGATGGTGGGGTGTGGGGTTGACTGGATTGGGAGCCAAGTTGGAACTGGGAAGAGTCGAAGTGGCTGCCACTCCCTGAAATGGGCTTGATGGAGAGCCTACCTCGGGGATCTAGCACTGTGGCTAAAGTTTAAGAATAAAGACTAAAAGATAAAACATCGCCCATGTACACTCCTGCACACTCCCATGCCCTATCCATAGCACCCAATGCATATTCACCATGATCCTTCATATTCCCTATACTATTCTATGTCCATTTACCTGTGGCCCAGTCCCTCAAATACCATTGTGTCACTCTATGTTCCAAATCATCACCATGCCCTTTATAGTTCCAATGCTACCTCTTTACTCCTTACCCTTCTTTTTTGACATTTTTCTCCATGCAAAGTCAGTATCTGCCACAGGCAAACTTGACAGACTAACAGACAGTTCTATTGAACTGAATACCACTGTGCCACCATTATTGGAAATAAAAATCTCTTGTGAGAAATTTCTTCAGCTAGTTCCGTGTGACACCAAACATTTCATGAGTGCTTAACCATCAAATTCCTTATGCTGACAAATATTTTTGTGCGAAAAACAATTGGAGCTGTCCATCAAAATGTTTACTTGATAGTCTCCACACTTTTAAAAAATAACAGTTTGGGAGATCAACCAACCTATTTAGACCTGTTTTGATACATATGTGAGGGGAGATGGTGGCATAGTGGTAATGTATGGACTAAAAATCTCAAGTCAACGATTTGGGGACATGGTTTTAATTCCAGCATGGCCAATGGTGAAATTTGAATTCAGTAAAATATGGAATTAAAAATTAGCCTAATGATGCCCAATGTAATCATTGTTAATTGTCAGAAAAATTCCATCTGATTCATTAGGGAAGAAAATCTGTCATCTGTAAATGGTCTGGCCTACATGTGACTTCAGACCCAGAGAATATGATTCATTCTTAACTGCCCTCTGAAGTGGACTTGAAAGCTAGTTAGTTGTATCAAACCATTACAAATTCTAAAAAAAAGGATGAAACCAGATGGACCACATGACATCAACCTAGGCACCGGAAACAATTAGGGCAAATCCAACCCTGTCTGACACTACAAAATTCTTCTTATGAACAAGGGCTAGTGCCAAAATTGGGAAAGCTGTCCCATGGACCTATCAAGTAATAGACTAACACATTCAAACTCATAGTATTATACCTAACAGGCAATGTACTAGACTCCACCATCAACATCCTTGGGTATGTCCTGTCCCATCAGCAGGACAGATCCACCAGACTTGTTCATGTTGTTATATACAGTCAAGAAGGAGTTGCCCAAGGAGTCTTCAAAATTGATTCCAGACCCCATTACCATGACAAATGTCAAATCTGAAGAATATGCATCAATCTTCAGCCAGAAATGCTGAGTGGATGATTCATCCCAATCTCCTCCTGAGTTCCACAGCTTCACAGAAACCAATCTTCAACAACTTGGATTCAATATCATGAAATAGTTGAAGATTGCAAAGGCTATTGACCCTGACAATAGTTCTGATAATTGAGCTCTAGAATTTACCACTCTCCTTGATGAATTGTTCCAGTGAAGCTGCAATGCTGTTGTTTTCCCAACAAGGTAGACAATTGTCTGGGTATGTACTGTACATAAAAAGTGGAATAACCCAGCCAGCTTCTGTCCCATAAGTTTACTCTATATCATCAGATGGAAGGAATCACCAGCAGTGGTATCAAGTGGCATCTGCAAATAATAAACCTGTTCAATGATCTTCAGTTTGTATTCTGTCAGGGCCACTAAGCTGCTGATCTCATTACAACCTATGTTCAAATATGATCAAAATAACTAAAATCCAGAGGTGAAATGAAAATGACTACCCTTGACATCAAGTTCACACTTGACCAAATGTGGCATCAAGAAGCTTGGAGTAAAGTAAACCTGGAGTCAATGGGAATCAAGGGGAAAAGATTCAACTGATTCGATTCTTGCTTAAAATAAAGGGAGGTGGTAGTGTTTATTGGAGGTCAATTGTCTCAACCCAGAACATCACTCAGAGGATTGGTTGAGATCCAAGCTTGGCTATTTTGTCAATGACCTCCCTACCACCATAAAGTCAGAAGTTGCTGATGATTGCATTATGTTCAGCACCATTTATAAAATGTCAGATGTTGAGGCAGTCCATACTCACATACTGCAAGACTTGAACAACATCAAGACTTGGGGTGATAAGTGGCAAGTAACATTCACGCTGCATAAGTATCAGGCAATAATATTCTCTAACCAAAGAGAATCTAACTATCATTCCTTGAAATTCAACTATGATAGCATCACTGAATACCCCACTATCAACATCTCTGGGCTCACTGTTGATCCCACACTTAAGTGGAATCAGCCACATAAATGCTGACTACAGGTGCAGGTCAAAGACTAGGAATTCACTGGCTGTCTCCTCAAAACCTATCTACAATGTACAATCAGGAAGCTTGACATTATCCAAGACAGAGCAGCCTGCATAATTAGTACCTCATCCACAATCTCCAACTTTTACTTCCTTCACCTCCAGTCAACAATGGAAGCAATTTGGCTACTATCTACAAAACATGTTGTCGTAATTCACTAAAAGAAATTTCCACCAACTAGAAGGACATGGGCAGCAGATGTGCGTGGACTCCACCACCTGCATGTTCCTTTCCTAGCCACACATCATCCTAATGTGGATAGTTTACAGACCCAAAGAACACATGACACTCCCTTCCCAAAAGGTCCCTGGTCCCCATTCCCAAAGGATACCTGAGGCCTCTCCACCAAAGTGTCATGGGACCATGTTTTAGGGGAACTTCAGCTCTTCAAAGTGGTATGCTGGATATTCAGAAAAAATGCATTATGAACAGATATGCTTTTACCTGCTCTTATCTCCACATTCTGGGATCAGGACAGCAAGGACACCAAAATCCAATTTCAGTGAAAGCAGCTAATTATTTAAATGTTGATGGCCCATGAGGTTAGCAGCAAAAGCATTGTGTTATGTTTCTGAATGTAACACACAAAGCACTTTAATGATCTCAGCAGGTGAGAAATGATAAACCCAGTTGCATATTCTCTGATATTTTGCTAAGTACTTCATCCTACCAAACCTCACTCTGTTTTCCCAGCACTACTTCCATCTCATTACTCTTTACATTAACTTTCCAAGAAAACACACCCTTCCTTCTCTATGCACATCCTCACATCCTCATCTATCAATCTAACCACTCCCACGCAACCTCTTTCTTTCTTTTCCCTTATTCTTAAATTATTCAAAATGGTGCCAAATTGTGTTGACAAATGAAAGATTTTCACTGTATTTTATTGTATTCATTCATTTATTTATCTTGACGTAATTTCTACCTGTCAGGCATGCTACCAATTGCATCCCATTCATCAGGGGAACATGCCAATAAAGTCACTGAGAAATGTTCTTTTCCCTATTCCAAAAGAACGGGGCAGAGAACACAAAGGAGAGAAGTGGAGGTGATCCTCTACAGATGTTACAGTTGACAGTGCACAAGAAGAAGCCCTAGATACACCATTGATGGTGTTTTAATATCCCTTGACATTGGAGATGGGTGATGGGAGCTCCCATTTATTTGATGATACAATTAAATATTAACATGCAAATTCAGGGTCAGGCATATATTTGTACAACTGCCATCATGAATATTAAGTATTGTTTTTAACATGCTCTTTATGCGATCTTTGCTTGCAGAAAATTCTAAAATAAACTGGAAATAAATGATTGATCAATATACTCCTACTCACTGACAGAATGCATGAAAGTGCTTTGCCAGACATGCTCGCACTTACCTTGACATACCATTGTTTTGACTATGAAAGTCAAAGTACTCGCAGTCATCAATCAACCACCATTACCTGAATTTGGAGGAGTGAAAAGTGATCCTCAGCTGATTGGCTGCTTTTGCTTAGCCATGCCAGTAACCTTGAATATTTCAAAACTCAATACAAACCAAATGTTAAACTATCATAATTTTCAATGAGCCCTTCAGCATGCCTCTACAATCTAGGATTTGTTCATCAGCAGTGCCAGATTCCCCTAAATCTAGCAATAACAACGTGTGTGAATGATAATGTGTCTCAGCATTTCAAGAAGACAGATCTTTTTGTCATTATTATTCTCCCTCTGTATAGATATTCATAGCAGAAGGTTGCTTTCTGTTATATAGTGTCAGATTGATTTATTCAGCTAAAAGTCACTCAGCTGAAATCACAAGACCAAAAAAAAGGTGAGATAAGACAACAGGAACTTGTTACCATCGTGCCTGACAGCAGATTGTGCAAACAGCTAATATCCCTTTTCATGGAGTTTAGAGCCACCATTCTTGAAATTGCTTGGCAAGCCAATGATTTGTTGACATTGTCTAATTTGTGAATACATCATTGTGGAAATGATGTCATCATGTATGGTATTCAGTTTGGTTGATGTATTCATCTTCCTATTGAAAGAAAGATAAGAGCAAGAGGACAATGGTATTTTACTATAAGCAGTAAGATCCTTAAATTTTTCAAATTTGCACAGAGTAAAGAAGACAACCTGTGAACTGGGTTCAATATATAAGAGCAATAAAAATGGAGAAAATCAATAATATTTACAAAATAATCAAGTAGAAGTCACTGTAAGGGTAATTTTCATTTTGGCAATATAGAAAACTGTTGAGAACAGTTTTCCTGTCTTCTGTGCACTGTCATCCTGTCATACTGGTCACATTGCTGTCAGATAGTTATATGTTAAAAGTCCTGTCTATATCAGTCATAAGCTGTGCCATTCATTGAGATCATGGCTAAACTGATAATCCTCAATACCATTTTCGTGCCTTTTCCCAATAACCCTTGTTTCCCTTACTGATTGTTCTTCTGGGTTTCCAACATAGCTATTCTAAAGTCATCCCCTTTAAGATAAAGTGCATGTACAATGAATGAATAAAATAATACATCAACAGGCCACACATAACAAAACATATTGCCTTCAACCCCCTTTCTGTCATTATTGGCAAACTGACATCAAGCCTAAAGCATCTGTTACAAACTATTTTTAAAATGAATACTAAATAAATCTTTCAGAAACCTGGAAAAGATGCTGATTGCTGCGTATGGCACAGGTTGCAGTGTCGCAATTCTGAAAAGATGCCATAAAGACACATGGGTAAAATGTAAATTGTTAGATTAGACTTTTATAGAGGATTTCTGATTTTACGATTATTTAAAGCACTGAGACAGGTGCAAATGAATAAAAGTATTAGAAGAACTGACATGTTCCATGTGATGTTACTGAAAGATATTTCATACTTTATGAAGCTGTAATTTACTGTAATTGAAAAGTATTGCAAGGTAAAATTAACCTGATCTGGTTAAATTGTGATTATCATATTGGCTAATGAAAAAAAACCTCACCAACAAAGAAGCAAGTTGAAAAAAAACATTTCAGAATAAATGAGATCTTAAAGATGAGACTTTCTAAGTTACTGTCTGTGAAGCCTCTGGAGCGGCTGGAGTGTGCATTGCATGCAGATGCCCCTGTTGATGATATTCTGAGGCAGCAGATTAAGGCCAATCAATAAAACTTGTAATATTGATTGCTTGTTTGTTTGGGAGGACCAGAAATATCAAATAAGACAGCTGCCACCTATGAAAGGAGAACTGAACCTAGGTTGCAGACTGGACATTACACTTCGGCACAGAAAAGTGATGAGACAGGGGATTGACCAATGTTTAGATTTTCCAAGCTACTTTTGGATACACAGAGTGAGCAGGAATGAAGGGATTGTGCTCCCCCCGGGGAGCAGAAATTTTCCATGCAACCACCAATGCAAGATGTTGCAGAGGAGGCCAATACCAGGAGTTTAGCTCCCAACGGTACTTGGCTGCGGCGCTGGAAGAATGAATCTTGCCTGTACAATGAAAATCCTCTCTTTCTTTGAAGTAAATGTACAGCTCAACAGGGGCAGAAACCCGGCAGTGGCATCTACAATGATAACGGAAACATTACAAAGCGTTTCTTTCTTTCATCCTCTCTCTCCTGTATCTTCAATCACTTCCTATACATTATGCATAATATATTGCAGGTGATTTCATCAGCCACTTTTCTCTCTGCTGTCCATTCTGGAAACCAGCCTTCATTCATCTCGTTTGCTTCAGATTTTAAAGAGATCAGGGAAACCAGCCTTTATGAAGTTGCAGCATCGTTCAATCTTACCATCACAAGCACCAGGACCGATATTGGTTGCACAATACCTTAGAGGCAAGGCAGAAGGTGGAATAGGTCAGAAATCACACGACACCAGGTTATAGTCCAACAGGTTTATTTGTCAACCCTACTCTAATACCGGCACCTCCACATCCAAGGTGGAATAAGTGCTGAATTGATTAGATGCCACGAAAGTTAAGAAGGAATTACAAATCCTAAATAATTTTATAACTGTTAAGTAACGTAAATCTGTGATTAGTGGCACTGATCACCTAAAAGGAGTCTGGATTTAAAGTGGTAATGGTTAGATTCTGTGATGCTAAGATGGAAAATCACAATCAGAGTTTCAGTGCATTAGCACTTAGTTTTTGTCGGTAATAAAGGTATTCCAGGATGATAATTCCCCTGTATACCCCATCATGTGCCTATAGAATATAATGCATTTAGTTTTGTTTCATATTTAATCTAACCCATACATTCACCTATGAATTATCAGAATTCAATTGATCTCATTTATTGTTACCAGAATATGTTTTATTTGTGCGCTATCCACTTACTATTTAATGAATTCCTATTCCTCATCTACGGACTATAAACTTAATAAGGTACCTCATTAAAATGATCTTATAAATGACAATTGAGAGAAATAATAAGATTCAAACTGAGAATGGTCATGCAATTTGTATATAGACATGGAGAAGGACAAAGAGGAGGAATAGTTAAACCAAAAGCAATCTTTTAGATCTATATGTCGAACTAAATAAATTACCTATCTATGCATCATAGATATGAAAAGGTGTTCAATGTGTTTATTGCCAAAAGTTAATAGATGCATTGTTAAAATGTGACATTGATAGTAAAGATGTAGCATTTAGCCAGAACCTATTCTTGAGCTTAAATAGTGACATAGTACTAGAAGTAAGACATTCAGAAATGTTTCAAGTGAACAAAGAAATATAACAAAGCTGTGTAATGTTACCAAAATTATTCATCCACACATGGAACAAATATTCAGGGCATTAGATGAACATTCAGGGGTAAAAATTTGAGGCATATAGATAACAAACTTGGGTACATCAATGACATAACACTGCATGCAGAATAAGAAGTCCTTTAAATATTGTGAGTTAAGTAATAATTATAATTTTAGAATATAGATTGCGTAGGAAAACTAAAAAGATGAAACAAAGGTAGTTAGAAAGAATACATTAGAAACTACAAGAATGATGATTAAAGTGAATGATGTCATCCCAGACAAGGGTGTTTGTCTATTTAGGACAAATGAAGACAGAAGATAGGAAACATGATACAGAAGTTAGAAGGAAGGTAAAAATGACCAGAAGTAAGTTTTGCAAAGATGAAGGATGTGTTAATCACAAGAAAACTCAACTCGAGCTTGTAACAAACAAAAACTACTTAAGATGTTCTACTCTATCCACTTTCCTATAAGCCTCAGAAACCTGGGCGAAAAATAAAGATCTTTGTAGTGTCAAAATAATTGCCTTTAAAATGTGAATGCTAAGATGTATGCTAAAGATTAAATGTAAAGATCATAAGACCAATGAAGATATTCTTAAAATTTCAAGAGCAAAAACATCTCTTGATAAGTAACATTGAGAAAAGAAAATGACAGTATTTTGGCCACTTGATTATAACTGAAAAGCTAGAGAACTCTTCTAGGAGGCAAAGTGGACAGCAGCAGAAAGTGTGGCCAACCAAAATGTAGTTGGGTGAAGGATGTCAAAGATTGATTGAAGATGTGCTACAGTAGGTGTGTGAGGAGAGCACAAGACACATGAATATGGCTTGACATGACAGCACATCTCATACCAGGCGTGATATCCCATTTGCTATTTTTTGTTTTTGTTTAATAGAGTTATAGAGGTATATAGCATGGAAACGGCACTTCAGCCCTGTTTGCCACACTTTAGTTTACCTTTAGATTACCTTCTTGCTTCAGTTCATTGTCCATATTCAGGTCAGAAAGTGCTGGTTTCCTTACAACAAAAGCAGCACTTTTTAAATGAATTTTCCTGGATTCTGTAAGTTAGTTATGTGGAGCCAAAATCTCTGGAATTCTATTTACAGCCTTTCTTTCCTCTGTTTTGTCAATGCTTACACATTTGGCCATCCACCTTAATGCCTCCTTTGTCATTGTGCCAATTCTTGTTGAATAATATTCCCAAGTAGCACCACATATTTTGCTGCCACGTAAATGCCAGTTGCTATTGTCATTGATCAAATATCACCAGCTGTATAATAAAATGTCATGGCAAAACTACAAAAAAAATGAACTCAAGATATTGAAATCATCAACTGCAACCATATTAAATTTTGAAAGATATCTTTTAAAGCTAGTCCCTTGACTATTTCAAGTGGCATTGTAAATTGCAATCTTTGCATTGTAAAATATATGATTACTTCCAAAGGTTTTCCCTTCCTGTTACATAATGGCTTAATTCAAATTTCAGCTTTAGAAATTACCACAAAATAATCCTACTTATCATGCCAGTTATAAATTACATAAGTTGAACACTCAGATATCGTTGTGAATATCAGAGACTTCTGAATACCTAGTCTCAGCATGGAGCCTTTCTCAGAAGTATATTTTAGAAAATTGCATGTGTGATTCCCCATGATCTTCCATCCATTAAAAGATCTTGTGTTGTCGATGGAAGTGATTTTAAAGAGCCTACCATCTACAATGGCCACCCAGACTGAGAATGTGTCAGAAGCCTGCTCTATCCCAGTTTCAAAATGTTTGACAAATTGAGATGCACATGTTCATATTAATACATTTTTAAAGATTAGGTCAGGGCCATGCTGAGCACAAAAGAAGATGGTTGTGGTTGTTGGAAGCCACTCACCTCAGATCTAGGAAATCACTGCAAGAGTTCTCCAGGTTGGAGTTCTCAGCACACCTACTTCAGTTGTTTCTTCAATGACCTTCACTGCATCACAAGAACAGAAGTAGTGGTAGATTGAATAATATTCATTACCATTTGCAACACCTTGGATTACGAAGCAGACTATGTTGTTTGATTGACAACAGTGTTGAATGGTGTAGGCAGTAGACGAGAAGGTGGAGTTTGGGCCACAATCAGATCAGCCATGATCTAATTAAAAGGTAGAGCAGGCTATAGGGACAATTTGCCAATTCCTGTTCCTTATTCACATGTCTGTGTCTATGACAACATTCAGGCTTGTTCTGATAGATGCCAAGGAACATGCATGACACACAAATGCTAGTTCATATAACAGGAGAGAATATAATAATCTCCCTTGACAGTCAGTACCATTACCAATGCTGAATCCCCCACCAACAGCTGTGGCTACCAGTGATCAAAAGCTTAATAGAATCAATAACATAAATACTGTTGCTACAAGAATAGATCAGAAGCTGTGGTGAGTGACTTACTCACTAAAGCCTGCCCACCACATACAATGTGCAAGTCAGGAGAATGATGGAGTGTTCTTACTTTCTCAGATGAGTGCAACTCTAACAACTCGAGAAGCTTGACATTATTGAGGACAAAACAGCATATGTGATTGGCATTCCATCCAGGAGGAGTGGCCACTGTTAGACTGCACCCGGCACAGAGAAGCAGAATTGACGCTGCCTTTGGCATAAGTTGATTAGAGCCAGATATTGGTGGTACCAGTCAGTCCCAACTGTGGCCTCTGGTCCTGGTTGCACTGCTGGCAATAAAGATTGGCTGGCAGCTCTTTGAAGTGAAGTGTTGTCCTTTAAAAGGAAGGGATCTATTATAGTAGTTTATTAGTAATCCGATATAGAATCCAGTTGGAACTTCCCATTTGGACGATGAAGGGATAGAACAGACTTTCCAAGCAGTGATGAAGTCACCATCACTCCAACGCCAAAAATCTGGCCTTAGGTCAGCACTCATAAATCCACACTCATAAAAAGAAGGAGAAGGAGACAGCTAATCTTTCCAAGAAAGGCATCCGTTAGTGGCAGCAAACCTGATGTCTGGATATTCCTGAGAGCTCCTAAGTCAAAACTCAAACCCTTAATTGGACAACAGAGGAGGCCAAATGCCCATCTTAAGCAGCTATATCAACACCTGAGAAGCTGCCTGACTTCATCTCAAGTCAGATGTTCTTCAGGTGCCCTTGAGACACAGGATAGTGGTCTTCTAAATTAGGCCTCGCTATGCCATAATCTTTTCTTTGCATTTGAAAACATAGTAATTCCAGATATCTACACAAAATCCCCAGATGACTAAGAGTTTGTCTCCTGGCTGTTGTGATATTGTGGTTGGGCTTGCACCACAACAGGAAAATATTAAGACTTAAAACATGCTATAAGACATACAGAATAAAGAAAGTTGCAGTAGTTGTTAAATGGTAAAAGGAAAAATGGCACGGAGAAAAAGGGAATAGGAATGGATAAAGTAAATGATTGAAACATGTATCTAGAAGAAACATAATTGACAATAGCAAAATCACAACCAATAACTTTATTATTTATTCATTGGATGAGGTTATCATTAACAGATTCAGCATTTATTGACCCTTCCTAATTTGATTTGAATGATTTGATTTGATTTGATTGTTGTTAAATGTCCCAAGAAACAGTGAAAAGTATTGTTTGGTATGCTATCCAGGCAAATCATACCATACATGAATACATCAGGGTAATAGAACAGAATGCAGAGTATAGTGTTACAGAGAAGGTGCAGCGAAAGATCAACTTTAATATATGAGAGATCCATTCAAAAGCCTGAAAACAGTGAGGAAAAAGCTGTTCTTGAATCTGTTGGCATGTGTTTTCAAACATTTGTATCTTCTGCCTGACGGATCTAGGGTGGGGAGGGGTCTTTGATTATGTTGGCTGCTTTCCAGAGGCAGCAGGAAGTATGGACTGAGTCAAGTGCCTTTGAGAAGGTTTTAGTGAAACACCTTCTTTAACATCTGGTGGGTTATGTTGGCACAGTGTTGGCACAGCCATAACATTGGTCAGATGAAAGTTCTAGGATTTTGAACTACCTACTATTAAGGAACAATGATCTACTTCCAAGTTAGAATAGTACATGACTTAGAGAAGCGCTTGCAGTGGCGTTGATGCCATGCATCTGTGCCCTTGTTCTTTTACATATCCGAGGCCACAAGCTTGGAAGGTTTTGTCAAAATTGCGTCAGTGAGTTGCTGTCATGTATCTTGTAGATGGTGCACATTGGTGTCACAGTAATGGAGGAATGAATATTGCTGGTTGATGAATTGCCCATCAAACAGCATGACTTATCCTTTTCATGTCAAATTTTTAATATGTTGTTGGAACTGCAGACATCCAGGCAAGTGGAGGGTATTCCCTTGTACTCCTGACTTGTGCCATGCAGATGGTGGAAAGACACTAGGGAATTAGTCAATGATTTCATCGCTATCGAATTCTCAACTCTATCTATATAGTGACCATATTAATGTGTTTGGTCCAGTTAAGTTTCCCCATCAAGGTTGTTAATAATGTGGGATATTGAATGCTAACTGAAAACTCTGGGCCATCCTTGCAGATTGAACAGACATTATATGGAAAGTAACGACCCAATCTACATTTAGTTTCTGACATAATTGCTGGTCCTGTTGAAATTTAATTTACATTGAGCAGTCTTTTGTTTCTTTCACTGCAGCAGAATCTTGATTCATTTAATCAATCCTCCAAAATACCCTATCATAAATCTTCTTTTTTTTTTGCAACTTCACACCCTTTTTCTTCCCCTCTGTGTTTGTTGAAAACCAGCTATATTTTAAAATATTCCACTTCTAACAATGTTAATTGTTTCTATCTCCAGATGCTGCCTAACTTGCTGAGCGAGTGCAGTATTTTCTCTTAGATTATAGGTTTTCAGTAGTGTAGTATTTTGTTTTGTATGAGAGTTTAAATCACTGCCACTTCTTTTTCACAAACACCCACCTTGAAGAAGTCTTGCTCTCTGATGATATTTCAGCTTACCTCGTATGTCATGTTTACCTGCATTATTTTCCATTTGTCTTCTCATACTGTTAGACCACAGGAATAGCAAGCCAAACCAAATCAGCTTCGTAATCAGAAGCAAAAACAGAACTTGCTGGAAAAACTCAGCAGGTCTGGTAGCATCTGTGAAGAAAAATAAGAGTTAACATTTTGGGTCCGGTGATCCATCTTCAGAACAGCCTCATTATCACTGGATTCACAACACAGTGAGTTTAAAACATTCAATGACCCTCAAAATTGCTCAATTGTTCCCAACCAGACTTCACAAATAACAGATCTTGGACACCAAGTTTATAACATAAATAAAAATTAATAATTCATCATTTGGAATGTAACTTTGGCAGATCATAGATAAATGACAAGACACTCTTATTAATATCCATGATCCAACCTTCAATAATCCATGATCATTTTTAAGTATAAGCCCCAACACACCAACAAACAGACAGTTACAGGTAACGGCTAAATTAGAGAAGAAAATAAAAGAATTGTAATTTGCCAGTTTGATAACCTTTTTAAAGTTGATTACCAGACCTTCATGAAATCTTTAGATGATGTGTTGTATAACAGGCATGCAGGACTGTGTATCTTTCTTGAATTTAAAATTCACTGGTCAATGCGAGTATGTTCCACAGACCTCCGGAGAATTTACTTATTTCTAACAGACTGGGGTTCTTTTCTCAGAACTTTCAATAAACTGATAAGTGGAGAAAAACTATTGAGAGCAAAATGAGAAAGAAGCGCAGTCCAGCACTCCTAAAGCAAGACTGCCTTCTGCCCAAAACCCAGTCGGCACTAGTTCACTCTTCATTTTCTCTTTGTTTTGTAACTTTTCTGGTTGGCCAGCCAGTATTGTTCTTCCCTTTATCAACATCCAACCAGCTACCAGTCCTTGAGCACAGTAATTTCTTGGTGCTTGACTCATCTCGTGTTCTTAGAGCATTAATTAACCTGCATTAAACAAAAATGCTGGCAATCACAGCAGGTTAGGCAGCATCCATGGAGACAGAGCAAGCTAATGTTTCGAGTCTAGATGACTCATCATCAGAGCTCATGTGAAGCATGGAGGGGCAGCATTTATGCAATGGTAGGGGGCTGGAGTGCTGGTGAATAAAGGGTGTAGATTAATGCAGGTTAAGTGATCAGAATGTAAGAATGGCAGAACAATGGTGCGTCTAACTGCCAAACTGGGAGGAACAGGCAATCTAACTAGAGTTGGGGAGAGAAGACATGAAACAGAGAATGTACATAAGAACATAAGAACTAGGAGCAGGAGTAGGCCGTCTGGCCCTTCGAGCCTGCTTCGCCATTCAATAAGATCATGGCTGATCTTTTCGTGGACTCAGATCCACTTACCCGCGTTCTCACCATATCCCTTAATTCTTTTATTGTTCAAAAAAAATCTACCTTTTTTTTAAAAACGTTTACTGAAGTAGCGTCAACTACTTCACTGGGCAAGGAATTCCATAGATTAACAACCCTCTGGGTGAAGAAATTCCTTCTCAATTCAGTCCTAAATCTGCTCCCTCTAATCTTGAGGCTATGCCCTCTTGTCCGAGCTTCACCTGCCAGTGGAAACATCCTCTCTACTTCTATCTTATCTATTCCCTTCATAATTTTATATGTTTCTATAAAATCCCCCCTCAAACTTCTGAATTCCAATGAACATAATCCCAACCTACTCAGTCTCTCCTCATAAGCCAACTCCCTCAACTCCAGAATCAACCTAGTGAACCTCCTTTGCACCCCCTCCAGTGCCAATACATCCTTTCTCAAGTAAGGAGACCAAAACTGCACACAGTACTCCAGGTGTGGCCTCACCAGCACCTTGTACAGCTGCAACATAACCAGCACCTTGTACAGGTAAAGCTAAAAGAAAAAGAAGGAATGGGAGTGTGTTCACGATCTGAAGGTGTTGAATTCAATATTAAGTCCAGAAGGTTGTAAAGTGCCTAGGCTGAAGATGAGATGTTGTTTCTGATGTTGTTCAAACACCTGAATGTTTTCCAGCAAGTTTTGTTTCCAGTACAGATTCCAGCATCTGCAGTAATTTGCCCCTAATTAACCCACATTACCTTTCCAGGCCAGTTCCAAACAACAAACAATCCTTTCTTCACTTTGTTTTTAAAACAAGTGCTATTCAAAGTTCAATTATCAAACTGGAACTCACAGTTAGTAATCAAAAATAATAAAAATAAAAGAAAAATAGTGATGGTTTCAACAATACTTTTAAACACAATGCAGATAGTGATGTAGTGGAAATGTTACTGAATGCATAATCTAGGCAAATGCTCTGTGGCATGAGTTCAAATTCCACCACAGTTGCTAGTGCAGTTTGAATTCAGTTAAGTCTGAATCAGAAATTTAATTTCAGTCATGGTTACCATGGTAAATATCATCAATTGTTGTAAAGATACATCTTAGACACATAGGAATAGGCCCTTTGAACCTGCTCCATGATTCAATTTGATCATGACTGATCCTTTATCTCAATTCCATATCCTGTTTTCTCCCTTTACATCCTTTAAAATCTGAAAGAAAAATCCACTGCTTTCTTGAATACATCCAGTGACTTAGTCTCCACAACCTTTAGTGTTAGAGGATTCCACAAATCCACTATTCTTTGAAGGAAGAATTATTTTCCTGTTCTCATGCCAAAGTGTTTACCCCTCATACTGAGACCCTGTCCTCCTGGTTCTATACTCCCCTACCAGGGAAAACATCCTCCTTAAATCTAATCTGTCCAACCCTATTAAAATTATATACTTTTCAATCAGATCCCAGTTCATCCTTTGAAACTCTAGTGAATACAGACTCAGTCAAACCAATCTCTACTCATAGGACAGTCCTGCCATACTTATTATCAATCTATTGAGCCTTTGCTGCACTTCGTCCATCACAAGGAGATTCTTTCTTAGGTAGAGAGACCAGAACTGCACACAATGCTCCAGGTGTGGTCTCCCCAAGACCCTGTATAACTGCAGTGAAATATCTCAAAAATTGATTCTCAAATTCACGCACATGCACCCTACACAATCCCTTTGAATTCACATTATTTTAAAATCCTATGTATTGTCTAAGAGCCATCAGATCCAAACAACAGATTTTATTGTCCATAATCAGGATTCTCAAATCATCTGGACTGTTCCCTTTGGCCCCTTGACCTCGAACTTCTCAGTTGGAACTTATTGTGTCTCTTCCATCATATTAACATTTCTGCACTGTTTGTTCACTCAAATGTATCTTCCTCTAAGCTCTATTCTTTCAGGACCAATCACAACATTGTCCTTAAAGCTGCAGACAAGGTCATAGATAGAGGCATAGTCACAGAGTCATTGAATCATACTGAATAGAAACAGGTCCTTCAGCCCACCATATCTATGCCAACCAACAAACACAAAACTACACAAATCCCATTTACCTGCACATAGCTTACTATGCCCTGGAATTTTAAGTGCTCTTAACTGCTTCTTAAATGCATGGCATGGTGGGTCAGTGATTAGCACTGCTGCCTCACAGTACCAGGGACCAAGGTTTGATTCCAGCTTTCGGCAACTGTTTGTGTGGAGTTTGCACAATCTTCCTGTGTCTGTGTGGATTTCTGTCAGGTGCTCTAGTTTCCTCCCAGAGTCCAAAGCTGAGGAAATTAAGTGGATTAGCCATGCTAAATTGTCCCACAGTGTCCAGGGATGTGTAGGTTAGGTAAGTTAGCTAAGATAAATGTGGGGTTATCGGGATAGGATGCGGGGGTGGGTGGGTGGGATACTCTTCAAAGATTTGGTGTCGACTTGATGGGCCAAACAGCCTCTTCCTGCACTCTAGGGATTCTATGAAATGTTGTGAAAGTACATAGGAGCAGAAATTAAGCCATTCAGCCCATCGAGTCTGCTCCGCCATTCAATCATGGCTGATAAGTTCCTCAACCCCATTCCATTGGTAGACCAAGGAGAGCCAATGGATGTTATCTACCTGGACTTCACGAAGGCCTTTGATAAGGTGCCACACAGGAGGCTGCTGAGTAAGATAAGGGCCCACGGTGTTAGAGGCAGGGTGCTAGCATGGATAGAAGATTGGCTGTCTGGCAGAAAGCAGAGAGTGGGGATATAGGGGTCTTTCTCAGGATGGCAGCCGGTGACAAGTGGTATTCCGCAAGGGTCAGTGCTGGGACCACAACTTTTCACTTTGTACATTAATGATCTCGATGAAGGAACTTTCTGGTTAAGTTTGCAGATGATACAAAGATAGGTGGAGGGACAGGTAGTATTGAGGAGGTAGCAAGGCTTCAGAAGGATTTGAACAGGTTAGGAGAGTGGGCAAAGAAGTGGCAGATGGAGTACAACGTGGGAAAGTGTGAGGTCATGCATTTTGGTAAGAAGAATAAAAGCATGGACTATTTTCTAAATGGGGAGAAAATTCAGAAGGCTGAAGTGCAAGGAGACTTGGGAGTTCTAGTCCAGGATTCTCTCAAGGTAAACTTGCAGGTTGAGTCAGTAGTCAGGAAGGCAAATGCAATGTTGGCATTTATTTTAAGAGGACTTGAATATAAAAGCAGGGATGTACTACTGAGGCTTTATAAGGCTCTGGTCAGGCCACATTTGGAGTATTATGTGCAGTTTTGGGCCTCATATCTCAGGAAAGATGTTCTGGCCCTGGAGTGGGTTCAGAGGAGGTTCACAAGAACGGTCCCAGGAATGGAAAGCCAAACGTATGAGGAACATTTGCGGACTCTGGGACTATACTCATTGGAGTTTAGAAGGATTAGGGGGGATCTAATTGAAACTTTCAAAATACTGAATGGCCTGGACAGAGTGGATGTTGGGAAGAAGCTTCCATTGGTAGGAGAGTCTAGGACCCGAGGGCATAACCTAAGAGTAAAGAGAGGACCTTTTAGAATGGAGATAAGGAGAAAATTCTTCAGCCAGAGAGTTGTGAATCTATGGAATTCACTGCCACAGAAGGCTGTGGAGACCAGGTCATTGGGTACATTTAAGACTGAGATAGATAGATTTTTGATTATCAAGGAGATCAAGGGTTATGGGGAGAAAGCAGGAGAATGGGGTTGAGGAACTTATCAGCCATGATTGAATGGCTGAGCAGACTCGATGGGCTGAATGGCCTAATTTCTGTTCCTATGTCTTATGGTCTTATGGTCTTAATACATGCATCCACCACTCTCTCAGGCAGCACATTCCATATTTCTACCACCCTCTGGGTGAAATTTCCTTTTCTCAAATCTCCTGTAAACCATTTACTCCTCACATTAAATTGTGCCTTTTGTCTTAAAGACATCTGCTGGGTGGAAAAGATTCTCACAATCTCTCTGTCTATGCCTCACATAATTTTGCATGTTTTAATCAGATCCACTCACAGCCTCCTCTGCTCTAAGGAAAACAAACCAAGCCCATCCAGTTTCTCCTCATAACTGAGACTTTCCATCCCAGACAATAGCCTGGTGGACAAACAGGAGGCTGGAATGACTTGAAGAAGGATAATACCCAAAATGTTGACTGCTCCTTTCCTCCAGATGCTGCCTGGTCTGCTGTAATCTTCTGGCCTCCTGTTTGTCTACCTTGGATATCAGCATTTTTTTTGGCTCTAATATCCTGGTGAACGTCCTCTGTACTCTCTCTGGTGCAACCACATCCTTCTGATGGAATCTTAGCAAGAACTGCACACAGTAATCCATCTGTGGCCTAACCAATGCTCTATAAAGTTGTAACAAGACTTCATTGTTCCTATATTCTACACCTGGCTAATGAAGACAAGAGTGCTGAATGCTTTCTTCACCATCCTATCTACCTGTGCTGACACCTTCAAGGATCTATGGACTTGTACACCATGATCCTTTGTTCCTCTGTACTCCCTACGGACCTACCATCAAACCTCCCAAAATTTATCACCTTCCACTTAGCAGGATAGAATTCCATCTGCCATTGCTCTTCCCAATTTACCAGCTGATCAATATCAGACTGTACCGTAAAACCACCCTCCTCACTACCAACAACATCAGTTATTTTCGTGTCATCTGCAAACCTACTAACTGTACCTTTAACTTTCACATCCAAGTTGTTAACATACATAACTAACAGCAAGAGTTCCAGCACCCATACCTGTGGTACACCATTGTTACAAGCTTCCAATTCACAAAAAAAACAAGCCTCATCATTTGCCTCCCAATTGCAAACCAAGTTTGCATTCAGTTCACCAACTTGCCTTGGATCCCATGAGCTCTTAACTTTTCAACTAGCCTTCCATGTGGGACCTTGTCAAAGGCCTATGTAAACCATATCAACTGCACTCCCCTTATCAACATATTTAGTCACCTTTTCAAAAAATTTAATTGAATTAGTCAGACAAAATTTCCCTCCAACTAATCTGTGCTGACTATCCCTGAACAATCCCTGCCTTTCCAAGTGTTGATTAATTTTGTCCCTCAGAATGTTTTCCAATAATTTTCCTCCCTCTGACAACTGGTTTAGAATTTCCTGGCCTAACCCTGCTGCCCTTCTTGGATAAAGGAAACACATTAGCTATCCTCCAGTCACCGGGAGGATTAAATATTAATATTAGTCTTAAATATCTCCACTAAGACCCTAGCAATCTCCTCCCTCGTGTCCAATAATAGCCTGGGATGCATCTCATCAGGCACTGGGGATTTATGCACTTTTATGTCCACTGAAACCTCTAATACCTCCTCCTGCTAATCTTAACCTGTTCTAGAATGTCACCATCACAATTGAAATCCCTAGCTACAATGCATTTCTTGTCTATGATCACAATGAGAAATATTCATCTAAGACCTCAACCACATCTTCTGGCTCCACACAGAGATGCCCCTTTGGTCTCTAATAGTCTCCACTCTTTCCCTGGTAACCTTTTCACTCTCAATATACCTCTAAAATGCCTTTCCATAATCCTATCTGCCAAAGGTATTTTTGGCCCCTCTCAGTATTCCTGTGACTTGCTGCCCTTGTCCTTCACTCTTAGACAAACACACTGGCCCCGAACTCTCACCATACTACTTCTAAAAGACTCCCACTTTCCAAATGCAAATTTACCTGCAAGCATCTGCTCCCAGTCTACGTTTGCCAGATCCTGCCTAATCACATTGAAATTGGCCTTCCCCCAGTTTAGACACTTAATTGCTGTACTATCCTTACCCCTTTCCAGAATTGCTTTGAAACTTACAGGGATCGTCACCATCTCCAAAGTTTTTACCCACTGAGACTTCAAGCACTTGACTGGCTTTATTCCTTAGGATTGGGTCTAATACTGCCCCATCTCTAGTAGGACTATCTATGTACTGACATAGAAAGCGCCCCCAAAGCACTTTAAAATTTTCATCTCATCTAATCCTTTCACAATATGGCAATCCAAGTTAATACGGGCAAAGTTGAAATCTCCTACAACTATAAACTTGTTCCTTTCACTCCTTTCTGTGGTTTGCCTATATATCTGCTCCTCTATCTCCCTCTGACTTTTGTGAGGCTTGTAGCATAACCCAGCAAAATTAATTGCTCCTTTTGTTAATTTCTAACCTCTACCCAGATGGCCTCATTTTACAGCCTTCTGAGACATCCTCCCTAATTACTGCAGTGATTGTCTTCTTTATAAACAATGAAATGCCCCCTCCTCTCTTACATCACCCCCATCCCACCTGGAATGCCGGTATCCAGGAATGTTGAGTTACCAGTCCCGCCCTGCCTTCAACTATGTCTCGGTGATTGTAACAATATCATATTCCCACATGTTGATCAATGCTCTAAGTTCATCCGCCTTACCAGTCAAGATCCTGGCGTTAAAATAGATACAATTTAGCATTCCAGACCTACCGTATACCTTATCCTGCCTATGTCTTCTCTGCCTTTCGGTTCTATACCTAATTGGACCTTGCTCCCGACTTTACATCTATTCTATGCTCCATTGCCCTGCAAAATGAGTTTAAAACCTCCAAAACAGCATGAGCAGAACTCACAGCAAGGATATTGGACTCATTCAGATTCAGGTGCAACTTCAGCTTGTACAGGTCCCACTTACCCCAGAAGCTGTCCTGCTGATGTAAAAATCTAAAATCCTCCTTCGTACACCATTTCTTTACCCACATCATTCATCTGACCTATCTTCCTATTCCGTACCCCGTGATGGTGCTATTATTTGGAAAACCAACCTATGATAAATGAGCACCACCCTGATACAACCTTCTATATCTTCCTGAACTATGACTCCAAAACTAAATATCAAGCAACCATCTAAAGATCTGCCAGTGAACTCAGTTCCTCCAGAGATCTTCCCTCCATTGTCTCTAACTTCATTGTTCCTCAACATGACAGGCCCAGCATCTACCTCCTTCCCTGGATGACCAAACGGGACACCTAGGGTTTCAGCAGGCGCTTGTCCAACAAAATTTATTTCATCATATCTGAACTCTGTTTCTCATTCCATTGTTTATTTTTTTATATCACATACATCTGTGACTATTTTGGCTCTCTTTAACACTTTAGTGGTTCCCAGTTTTGTGGCTTTAACAGCATCAACTCACTATGGATGTCTAATTCCTCTAAAGCTGCATTCCCTCACCAGAACAGATGGAAGACTCTTCATATCTTTCATGAACAAAGACCCAAGCAGTACCCATTCACCTCTACTCTCCTCTCTTGACTTTGCCCATTTATTCAGACAGGTGGTTTTAAATTGGGAGCCCATCTTCATCTTCTATACTTTAGCTAAATTTCAATCCATTTTCATGTACTATCTGCAACACCAGCATATCATATTAAGTAGCCTAATGTTCATAGAATCCCTACAGTGTGGAAACAGGCCATGCTGCCCGACAAGTCCACACCAACCCTCCGGAGCGTGCAACTCACAGATCCAGCCACACCCTATATTCCCCGTGGCTAACACATCATAGGGCACTACAGGGCAATTTAACATAGCCAATTCACCAAACTTCCACATCTTTGGACTATGGGAGGAAGCTAGGCCACCTGGAGGAAACCCAGGCAGACATGGGCAGAATGTGCAAACTCCACACAGACAGTTGCCCGAGGGTGGAATCAAAACCGGATCCCTTGCATTGTGAGGCAACAGTGCTAAGCACTGAGCCACTGTGCTGCCCCTGTGTGTGGTACCTTATCTTTTGAAAATCCAAATATATTATGTTCATTGCTTTCCCTTAATTCATGCTGCTTATTACCTCCTCAAAGAATTCTAGTAAATTTGTCAGTCATGATTTCTCCTTCACAAAGTCATGATGACTCTTTGATCATATTATGTATTTCAAATGTTTCTGCATCCTTTACAATAGATCTAACATTTTCTTAATAACAGATGTTAAACTAACTGGCCTAAAGTTTCCTGTTTTTATCTCCTTCCATTTTTAGAATTTAATGATTCTTGGAAGATTATTACCAGTGCATCCAATACCTCTTCAGGTACTTACATAAATATCCTTGGGTGCATCCCTTCAGGTACAGGGGTCTTATCAGACGTTAGCCTCATTAGCTTTCCTAGAACTTTTTCTCTTTTGTTTTTTGGTGAATTTATTTCCTCTCCCCCTTTTGCCCCTTGAATATTTAGAAATTTTGGAATGCTAATAGTAACTTCTACTGAGAAGACTGAATTTTTAGTCCTATTTTATTGACTGTTTGTTTCCCAATCCCTTTGCTAACCATGAATCTTTGCCATATTTGTATGTCTTTTCATTCAATTTCATGCTATCCTTAACTTCCCTGGTTAACCATAGTTGGTTTATCCTTTTTGAGAATCCAGCTTCACCGAAACGTAACTTTGCTGAGAGCTATGAACTATTTTCTTAAACATCTGCCATTGTTCCTCAACCATCTTTGCTGCTAAATCTGCAGTCCACTTCAGCTAGGTCTGATATCATTCTTTTATAACTACCCTCATTTAAGCTTAGCACAGTTGTCTCTGACCCAGGTTCCTCCATGTCAACCTGAATGATAAATTCTACCTTGTTATGGTCACTGCTTCCTATGGGGATCTTTTGCCCTGGCATCATTTATTAAATCTGATTTATTGGTTCCCAGGTTGCATGATGTCATGTTGTTCTGGGAAAGTGTCCTCAATATAATCTATGAATTCTTCCTCATTGATACCTCTGCCAATCTGATCCTGCCAATTGACATGATGATTAAAGTGCCCCATGATCAATGCACTGCCTTTGTTATATTCCATCATTATCTCCTGATAATCTCATTATTCTTTTTCACACCACATAGCCACTCTTAGGGAAACCTATAGACTACTCTTCTCAATATCTTCTTTTCTTTTTTTATTTCTTAGCTCCGCCCATATGGATTATATTTCTTTTGATCAAAGATAATTTCTTACAATTGTGCTTATTCTATTCTTTATCAACAAGTCAATCCATTCCTTCTTGCTTGTCCTTTCAAAAAGTCAAAACCTTTGAATATTTATTCCCCAGCTTTGATTTCCTGGTAACCATCTTTCTGTAATAGCTACATAATCATATCCATTAACCAAAATTTGTGCCATTAATCACTTGTTTTGTTGTGAATACTCTGCACATTTAAGCAAAGAACGAATAATTTTGCCTTTTTAACATTTTTGCCCTTTTGACCCTCTTTACTGCAGCTTTTCTATGTTTGCATCCTCCTCTTTCTTATTTCACTTTGGGTATCATTATTCAAATAGTTGCCCCATGATATTGCCCTATCCTCTTGTTTCAGGTAAATAGACCCTTGTCAACAGATTTTCAAAACTAGATTGGAATATAATGTTGGCAACAGGGGTCTTGTCTGTTTGCTGGAAACCTAGTAGGCGTCCCATATCACCATCCATGTGGAAGAACTACAAATAAGTGGCCAGCATTTGGCCTTCCCTAGGATTTAAGACCTCTCCTAGGTTGTAGCATTTGGGATGGAAATAATCCACTGAGAGCTGCTGGACAATCAGAATGCTCTTAATTCAGCATTACTTGCCCCCTTAAGAGCCTTATTTGGCAAGGAGCCTTTCACTCCACATTTAATAAGTTGGAAGCGGGATGATGATAGGGTTTTCACCCTGTACTGCCCTGGCACCCTGGCCTCCAAGCCTGCCACCATGGATGTGTGCCATTGGCCAATCATTCTCTTAATAACTGACTCTCATTGTCATTCATTTGGTTCAAACATCCACTTATCCTCTGATGTCCTGTTCCTGCTTTTTGATCTAATATTTCCAGCTGGTTTTGACTGGGAGACTGTCAATAGGCCATGCAAACAAGGCACGAAAGTTAAATTGTCTCTGGCTTCACATGGCTTCACAGGCTGGACTGATTCCCATCCACCTGATCCACATGACACCTGGCTAAAATCCAGGTTACTGTCACTAAACCTTCTGCAAAATCAGAAACAAAAATAAATATAGTACTGGTTGAAGTGCAACAATGGGGAAATTGGACTTTAATGTATGGAGCCATAATAATGTTAACTAATGTGTTCCATTGCTACTATATTTGCACAGAAGAAAGTTTTCAGCTTGCAATAGATAGTGACAGCTTGCGCAGTCTGGTATTGTGACTTAGCAGCTGATTGGCAGATGCTGGATATAATTGCACCATGTATGACAGCTGGAGTAGGGAAGATGTATTGTATTGTGACAAGTTACAATGTGACTCGTTATGTCTTTCGTACTGAGTGAAGTCATAATGCACCCTTCCAAAAGCCCAGAAAAATATCTAAAATGTTGATATTTCTCCTTAATGTCATATTTTCAAGTCCTGCATGTGCTCTTACTTAGTATAACTCTACCACAGTAGTAGTGGTCAGTAAAGCTAACTTTGTCAGTTCTAACAATTTGAAAACTTTGATATAACTCTCCTGGCTTGGAATTTTCACGAACTTAAAGCACTTTGGATAGGGTGGCTGGTTTCTGTCGACTGAATTTGATTTTCCTTCCTGCTCGGAGAAAACTGTTCTCACTTTGGAACTGATCTCCTCATTGACTTCTCATTCTTCTGAACTGAAGTCAAAAGTTAAAATAATGGCCTCTGCTGTATTGTAAAATTTAGCAGTATAAACATTCCATCCTTTAACACCATAGGTGTCCTATCAACAACTTGCCTAAAGTCACATGCTTTTTGTAATGATGCATTTTAGGTTACAGTTCCAGAATGACCTGACTTCTCTTAAAAAAAATAAGCTTTCATAAACTGACCAAACTCCATGTCTCTATTTTAAAATCCAAACCTCAAATGATGAAAATACAGACATAACTTTTACCACAACTTGGCAAGGTAGACACTGAGAGATTGTTTCTCCTGACTTGGAAGACTAGAACACAAGCCACAATCTCTGGATAAAAGGCTGATCTTTTCGGATTAAGGTGACGAGGCATTGGTTCACTCACATGGTCATAAGTCTTTGGAATTCTGTGTGTTAGAGGTTTGTGAATGCTTCATCATTAAATATACTTAAGTGAACTGAGGATCTGAAAATGAATATTCCAGTACTGGATCCTGTGAAGACGAAGACAGACATGAGAAGTGACTTGGAAATTCTTCCAGTCTCAATGGCAGAACTGTGAAGTTGCCACAAAGTTAAGCAAAGAACCTAAACAAGTAAATTTACAATTCTTTTACCAGTGTTGGAGAAAGATTGCTATGAGCTACATAGCACTCTAGGTCTCACTGAGACAATCTTGTGAAATTTTGAAGTCCTTTTTTTTAACTAATATTCATTATGAATATTGTCTTTTCAACACAAGAGCTCAGAAAGTGGATGTGAATATTGATCATTGTATGATTGCAGTGAAATGTCTACCTGAATTTTGTGCATTTGAACAATTGATTATTAAATTGTTTAGAGAGAGGAATATCTTCAAAACACAAGACCCGGGTGTGAGAGTACTTCTGCTAAGAGAAATGTCCTTTCAAGAAAGCTATTGATATGTGCAAAATCTTTAATATGGTCAATCATCAGTTGAAGATTATTGAGGGAAGATCTAATGAGGCTTTGCACTATACTGGGAGGAAGTTCAGGCTTTATAAGCACAAGGTATTGGAGAGAAGGGAGAACAGTTTACAGAAGAACATTTTGCAATTTATAGCAGAACAGTCAAGACCAAAGAACTTGATAAAAATATTGATGATAAAAGAAAATAAAGCACGTCCAATATGGGGAAAGCAGTGCCTTAAGTTTACAACGTTGCAAAAAGCAGACAGAACTCACCACCTTCTGATCAACTTAGGGAAGAAACCATTTTTACCCACCACATGAAACCATGAGAAAATGGAGTGAGGTAGAATCCACGATTGGATTGAGTTGGAGAGCTGGATTGAGGGACAGTATGACCATATCCTGCTCCTATTTCTAAGTTCCTGTGTGCAAAAAGCTTAGATTGGTTTAAAATCAATAAATTAACCACTAGCAGTGAAGGCAAAAGGGAAAATGTCTTTTAGCCATTTAATCTTCTGAATATTTCCCAACCTTTACAGCTAAATTGGTATGATTGTGGAGTAAGCTTCTTCTTAATAAGCCAAAGTAAAAGCTTCCTGTTTACCTAATTTATAAGTCTTAATGGTGAAATGTGTCTCTTCTAGAAAGCCACTTTATTGTGAATACATTTTAAGGATGGATGCTGACCCAGAATCCTGGCACAGAGAATTGTTTATTGATAAGTTTCAGTGGGTTTTATAATTTAAAGTTCTCTGACAACCAGATGTTCTTTGCTGTAAATGCCACAGCTCCAAACACACAGGTGCCTGATTTTCACTTCAGAGATGGGTGTAACAGTTGTCAGAGCCACCTCAAGAGAACCTACCCTGCAGTGACAATAGCCTAGATGTATTGTCACTAAACTAGCAATCCACAGATCTAAGTAATATTTTGTGTCCTGGGTTCAAATCCCATCATAGCAGATGATAAAATTTCAACAATGAGACCGGAAGTGGATGGAAGAGCTGCTGGTCTTGGGAGGCCATGTCAATCAAGCAT
Source organism: Rhincodon typus (assembly GCF_021869965.1). Taxonomy (NCBI): domain Eukaryota; kingdom Metazoa; phylum Chordata; class Chondrichthyes; order Orectolobiformes; family Rhincodontidae; genus Rhincodon; species Rhincodon typus. The sequence goes on along the minus strand of NC_063332.1, from coordinate 140,890,291 downwards.
CAGATGAGCAACAAATGTGAAGATTTTTCAAATGGTTGCTGACAATAGAAGATGTGGACCATCCATAAGAAGATGTGGAGATTATTGCTATCTATTCATCTCATAATAAAGGAGCACATTCTGAAGGCTGAAGAGGCTGAAGAAGCTTCACAAAGCATATCCATAGAATAGCAGCAATTTGATACCATTAGCTGCTCACAATATTCCATATTGATTCAAGTTATCAATATGTCTCAGGGGATGACTGATAGGCACCAATAGACTTTGCTATTCAATTTATCCTCTTCCCACACATTTCTTGGGTACAGCCATGTAATTGAACCTTGCCCAGGATCCTCAAAGCTAACAGCATCATGACAGATGTGACTCAGAGGAGCAGGCGAGAAGGGTAGTTAGTTGTCAGGAACATAGTCTGCCATGTCAGAGTTATAGGAATAAATGGTAGGCCTTATTGTATTTATGCAGCTTCATTTCTCCCACCCCTATTGCTCTACCCTAACTGCAGAGGATTACATAGCTGGGGAATATTGTGCATGTATGCAGACATGTGTACTGTATGAGACCAATCAAATCTGAAAGACCTAAGTACCCATTTTTTAAAATATTCATCAAGTCAGAATGGCACAAAGGCCAAGAGTGAGAGGACTCCACCAGCTTCAGTGACCAAAATCTTCAGATCCTGGTTGAGGACACCACAGATACATTTTACCCAAGTTGCCAGCAGAACACACTCAAGAGGGCACGGTAGGGGAAAGCCTCTGCCATGAGTGTAGCACGGGTCCTTGGATTCAATGCAGTAAGAGTTTGTATAACCTGCTGTGCTCTGGCTAGGTAGGTTGTACATCAGAAGCACACAGGCCCAAGTAATGGTTTATATCTAAATGTTGAACTTATGTCTAGAAACCTAGTACATTCCTGCCCTGTTGCTTGGAAGCTTGTTAATCCAAGTGAATCTGTAGATGCACATATTGGAGATGTGCATTTCCACTGTGATATAATGATAGATTCAAGAGAAGTGTCTTTTGCAACACTATATGTTAGACTAACACACGCTGTGTGTTATATCGACAGGACGCATAAGGAAGTTGCAGACTGGGGTATGTTCACTAAGTTACAGACAATCAAATATATGAAGGAGACATTCTTGCATTAAGTCTGAGTGCTAGCCCAGTTCTTTTTGAAAATGGAGAATTGCTAAAGGTGGTATTCAAGGTACTTTGGAACATGGAAATGATAGAGGTGGTGCTATTAGTTATTAATCAAAGAGGGAAGTTGGCATGAGTGGACGTGAGGGTCGGGCTGCATGAAAACAGAAGGCCCCTATATGTGACTGTTCTTTGAAGTGGTCCAGCTAAAAATAATTTAGAGAATTAGGGATGGAATATGTACTAGCCTTGCCAACATTATTCACGTTCATAAGTGTTAAATGGATTTGAAGGGGTTAAGATAGTGAGTGTTTGTGTTTATGTTTGTGCATAAGAGAGAGAGCGTGTGGGGGTCAGTTATGGGGTGTGAATGAGTGAGTCTGTGAAAGGGAAAGTAGATTATAATTTGGTTGGGGTTGGGATTAGGAAATGTTAGGTTGAATAACACTGTTAATCACTGAGTTACACCAGAGATTAAACTGTAAAGATCCTAGGTTAAAGATTCGGGGTAAGAATTGCGTATTTAACTGAAGTCTACAATATGAAGTCTGGTTAAGAGGTATTCATGGAAGGTCTGGGAGTGTGCAAAATCAGCCCATTGTTGTATGATCCTGGCACTTAGCATGCATTAAGCCATCATCAGTGTCCTGATGTGCACTAGTGGCTTAGGCTAAGTGCGTCACTGCTCCAGATGCTGGAAGATCTGGCCTATTTAATATGCTTCTCTCAAATACAGTTCCCATTCCTGCAAGAATCATGACAGGTTGCTCTTATCCTTTTTAAGAGGTATTTAGACAGACACACCAACAAACAGGGAATAGAGGGATATGGACCACGTGCAGGCAAAGGGATTAACTTAGAATGGCACCATGGCAATGTAGACATGGTAGGCTGAAGGGCCTGTTCCCGTGCTAAATTCTATGACTACCAGACCTGATGAAGAGTCATTGGACCCAAAACACATGATGCGGCCAAGAGTTATATTGGTCATGGTTTCAGACATGTTTATGGCACTGAATCTCTAAATATGCTGTTCTTTTTCTGTCTGGTTATGGTTGGGAAATTCCCTCAAAAAGTATGGTTTCCATTGTTAAGCTTCATATGGTCAGGAAGGAGAGTTCACATCTGGATTGAGATGCATCCTGAGTGAATATATACTGCGGGGACTTTGGAGGCAGTGTGGCAATTCAGTTTAGTGGGATAGAGGTACTGTTTACGTTCTTTTTGGCTATTTTTGTAAGGTTTTTTTTAACAGGATAAATTGAAGCCCAGGATCGGAGGCCCAGCACAAAACAGAAAGTGACATCCCTGGAAAACTGTAAGCTATTGGTTGGTAAGAGCTGCTAATTTGACTATCTATTATAAGTTAATTTCAGATTCAAGCTAAATAAGGGAAATATTTACAGATTTACAAACTAAAAGATCAGGAGGAATTTTAAAAAAAATAGATTAAGAAGTAAGTAAACAAAATAGGGATGCAGGGCCAAGCTGTGTATTGTAGGAGCTGGCATGATATGGGAGCTGGTGGATCAAATTCTTGTTCATAGTGACTCAGAGTTGATGAACTAGAGTCTGAGTTTCAAATACTGTGACACATCAGGAAAGGAAAAGCTACCTGGACACTGTGTTTGAGGAGGCAGTCACACTATTTAGATTAACTATCAGGAATTTTGTCAGTGGTCAGGGATAGGACAAGTGAGGCACGTAGACAGATCCAGGAGGTGGTGCTGAAGAAGCCTCAGCCATTAAGCTTGTCTAACACATTTGAGATTCATGCTCTTGAGATTAACGTGTAGATGACAGCAGGGGCTATAGAGAGGATGAACAAACTCACCATAGTACCATGGTGCTGGTAGCCGGTCAAGAGGTGGAAGTTAAAAAGAGAACTGTAGTTGTAATCAGGGATTGTATAGTCAGGGGAATAGACATTGTTCTCTGTGACCAGGATTGAGAGTCCCAATGGCTGTGTTGCTTGCTTGGTGTCTGGTTTCAGGGTATCTCACCTGGCCTGCAAAGGAACTTGGCGTGGGAGGGGAAAGATCTAGTTGTTGTAGCCCATGTAGGTATCAATGATATAGGTAGAAAGAAAATATGAGGTTATGCCAAAGGAATATGGACAGTGAGGGGTTAAATTACAAAGGAGAACCAAAAAGATAATAATCTTAAGATTACTACCTAAACCATCAGCTAATTGGCACAATGACTATGGAATTAAAGAAGTAAACACTTGGGTAAAAGAGCAATGGGTTCGAATTCATGAGACATTGCTACTAGGGAAGGAGGCACCTGTTCCAATGGGACGGGCTCTAAGTGAGTCATGCTGGGACCAGAGTCCTAATGAATTAGTTAGTTGCATGGACAGTTATAAAATCAAAGGTAAAGGAGAAGGTAAGATTGCTGTTTAGTGATGGGATTGATTGTTACCAAAATTAAAAGGAAGGGACGGAATGTGTGAATGTCATATTTTACTAAGACCATAAAAATGCAGGGAAACTCAAAAATGGAACAAGTTTAAAGGCTTTGCATCTTAAAGCACAAAGCATTTGAAGTAAGGTAGAGAAACAGATGATGCAATCCCAGGTAAATCTAGGTCTCAAGGATTTTAATCAAGGGGAGACTCAGGGGGTCAGGGAATGTGCAATATACAACATACTTTTCAGTATATTTATTTTTGAGATTGTACCAGATGTTGGCGAGGCCTCTTCTGGAGTATTGTGTCTAATTCTGGCTGCCCTGTTATAGGAAGGATATTATATGAGGCTGGAAAGGATTCAGAAGAGGTTTACCAAGGATGTTGTTGGGAATGGAGGGTTTGAGTTACGAGGAGAGGCTGAATGGGCCGGAACTTTTTTCATGGAAGCTTAAGAGTTTGAGGGGTGACCTTGTAGAGGTTTACAAAATCATGAGGGGTATTAATAAGGTGAATTTCAGGTGTCTTTTCCCTGGGGTGGGGGATTTCAAGACTAGGGAGCATATTTTAAAGGTGAGAGGAGGAAGATTTAAAAAATATATGAAGGGAATTTTTTTTAATATGGTAAGTGGTTCATGGACGTGTAGTGAACAATGAAGAAGGTACCTTAGAGTACAACTGGATCTTGGTCAGATGGACCAAAGGGCCAAGGAGTGGCAGATGGAGTTTAATTTAAATAAATGTGAGGTGCTGCATTTTGGAAAGGCAAATCAGGGCAGGACTTATACACTTAATGGTAAGGTCCTGGGAGAGTTGCTGAACAAAGAAACCTTGGAGTGCAGGTTTAATTGTTCCTTGAAAGTCGAGTCGCCGGTAGATAGGTTGGAATGAAGGCATTTGGTATGCTTGCCTTTATTGGTCAGTGCATTGAGTACAGGAGTTGAGAGGTCATGTTGTGGCTGTACAGGACATTGATTAGGCCACTTTTGGAATACTGCATGCAATTCTATTCTCCCCACTATAGGAGGGATGTTATGAAACTTGAAAGGGTTCAGAAAAGATTTTCAAGGGTGTTGCCAGGATTGGAGGGTTTGAGCTATAGGGAGAGGCTGAAAAGGCTGAGGCTATTTTCCCTGGAGCATTGGCGGCTGAGGGATGACTTTATAGAGGGTTATAAAATCATGAGGAACATGGATAGGGTAAATAGACAAGGTCTTTTTCCTCAGGGTGAGGAGTCCAAAACTAAACGGTATAGGTTTAAGGTGAGAGGGGAAAGATTTAAAAGGGATCTAAGGGGCAACTTTTTCACACAGAGGGTGGTGCATGTATGGAATGAGCTGTCAGAGGAAATGCTGGAGGCTGGTACAACATTTAAATGGCATCTGGATGGGTACATGAATAAGAAGGATTTAGAGGTCTGGTTCTGTGCTGTACATCTCTTTGACTCTATGTGTGGAATGAACTTCCAGAGGAAGTGATGGATGCGAATACAGTTACAACTTTTAAGAGACATTAAGATAAGTACTTGAATAAGAAATGTTTGGAGGGAAATGGGCCAAGTGCAAGCAGGTGAGAATAGTTTAGTTTGGGATTATGGTCGGCGTGGTTCAACCGAAGGGTCTGTTTTTGACCTGTATGATTCTGTGAATAGGACAGACAGAATCTAACTTCAAGCACAGCAGATAAGGGAACAGCTGTGAGAACAGTGGCAATCAACACAGGACTGAGGGTGTTATACTTAGATGAGTGCAGTATACAAACTAAATTAGCTTGTCGCACAGATTGAAATTGATGGCTACAATGTTATGTCACATAGATGTGGCTACAAGTGGATCAGGGGTGGGAACTAATTATCCAAGAATGTACGTTCTATCAAAAAGAAAAGCAGATGGGCAGAAGGGGCACGGTTACCTTGTTAGTAGGAAATAAAATTAAATCGATAGCAAGAAACAATGTAGGGTTGGAAGGTGTAGAATTTATGTGTGTAGAGTTGAAGAACCGCAAAGAGACCCTGATAGGTATTATCTACAGGCCTTCTAGCAGGAGTCATGTTGTAGGGCAGTGTATAAATAGGAGATAGGAAAGGCCTGTAAGAAAGGCACTATTACAATAGTAATAGGAAAACTTCAAAATGCAGGTGGTAGAAAATCAGGTTGGTAGCAGATCCCAAAGAAAGGAATATGTGGAGCAGTTTGTGATAGAGCCCACTAGGGAACGGACAATTCTAGTTTTGGTAATGTGTAATGAAGGAGACTTGATTATGGAGTTTAAGGTGAAGGAACTCTTGGGGACATCAACCATAATATGATAGAATTAACCCTGAAGTTTGGGAGGGGGAAACCTGAATCAGAAGTAATGGTATTACAATTGAGTAAAGATAACTACAAAGACAGAAGGAATAAGCTGGCAAGAGTTGATTGGAAGGGGAACCAAGCAAGGAAGATGGTGGAGGAGCAATCACGTCAGTTCATGGGCATAATTTGGGATGCACAGTTGAAATTCATCCCAAGGAAGAAGTAACATACTAAGGAGAGGATGAGGCAACCATGGCTGACAAGCAAAGTCAGGGACAGTGTAACAGCAAAAGAAAAAACACAATGTGGTGAAGATTAGTCGGAAGTGAAAAGATTGGGAAGCCTTTAAAAACCAGCAGAGGTCAAGTCATTTAGAGGGAGAAGCTGAAATATGTGAGTAAGATAACTAGTAATATAAAAGAAGATTGTGAGATGTGTTTTAAATGTATAAAACTAAGAGAGGTAAGAGAGTGGAAAGAATGGACGCTGGACCACTGGAAAATGTGGCTGGAGAAGTAGTAACGGGAAACAAAGAAACGATGGTGGAACTAATAGGTACTTAGCATCAGTTCACAGTGGAAGACACCTGCAGCACACCAGGACTTCAAGAGAGTCAGGGGACAATGATGAGTGTAATGGCCATCACAAAGGAGAAGGTGCTGGGAAGAAGAAAGTTCCAATAGTGGATAAGTCACCCATTCTGGATGGACTACAACCCAGGGTTCTAAATGAGCTAGCTGAGGAGATTGTGGTGACATTAGTGGTGATCCTTCAGCAGTGGTGACTCAGTGGTTAGCACTGCTGACTCACAGCACCAGGGACCCGGGTTCGATTCCACCCACGGGCGACTGTCTGTGTGGAGTTTGCACAATCTGCCTCTGTCTATGTCGGTTTCCTCTGGGTGCTCTGGTTTCCTCCCACAGTCCAAAGATGTGCAGGTTAGGTGGATTGGCTACGGGTTAGAATACAAGAGCAGGGATGTACCATTGAGGCTATATAAGGCCATGGTCTTACTATATTTGGAATATTGTGAGCAGTCGTACAGTGCTGGTCTGAGCTAAACGATGAGCTCCTTCGTGACTGCTTGGAGTTGGGGGACTGGTCCATAATCAAGAATTCAGTGGCCAACCTAAATGAGTACACCACTACCAGTCACAGACTTCATCAGCATGTAGAGGAGCTGCATGCCAAAGACGTTACTCTGAGCGTTCCCCAACCAGACACCATGGACGTGTGGGAGAGCCACTCTCTACTGAAGTCCAGTTCTGAGGCATTCAAGTCAGGTGACTCTGACCTATACAGGAAATCTAGGTACGAACTTCGCAAAGCCATCAGGCTTCCCTAGAGACAATACAAGACTAAAATAGAGTCCCAGACCAACCATACAACTGTGTCAAGGCTCACACGATATAACAGGCTACAAAGCATAGTCAAGCAGAATCGCTGACAGCAATATATCCCTTCCCGCTGAGATTAATGCACAGAAGGTCAGTGAAATTATGTCACTTGCCTTGACAGTTTCGGGTTCATCTGTACCCACAGTCACTGCTGCTGATGTCAAATCGGCCTTCTTGAGAGTAATCCACTGAAAGCAACTGGGCTGGATAGATCTCTTGAATAAGCTAACAACTTAAAAGTTCAGAGACTTTGTCACTCTAAGTGCTAGTGGGAAGCTATGGGTTCACAGACTCTGGTGCCAGATCTTGTTGCAAATGGTACATATTTCCAAAACCAATCCCCACTTAATCTGAGTCTTCTTTTGAATCATGTTCTGTCTTACTCAGAAAAGATGTCTGCAGTCAGTACATTCTTACCTCAGGGTACAACCCTGTGGTTGTCTTCCTGCTCCTCCTTCCTGATGCAATCTGCATTATCTCTGATCGCAGGCTGTGTCCTCTCCTTCTCACAGCACATGCCTCCCGACTTACATGTGTCTATGCCGCATGTACACAATTGCAATACCTTTGGCAAAATATACACTCATCCGATCATGTGAAGTGTGCTTTCTTTCCTTCGTCCTGGATGTCCGAGGCAGGAGGGCCAAAGAAGTAGGCCCTGTCAAGATTACAGGCCACATCAGTTTCACACCAGTGCTAGTAATGATTAAACATCTGTACACATATTCAAATATTTTGTGATCTCCTAAAGAGTACCTCACCTTTCCAAAGACCTTCTATGAGCTTTATAACTTTTGCAACAATAAGTCGCATAACGCAGTTTTAGAGGTGCAAATCATGAAAATTGCTTTAGCTTGCACTCAACTTCACTTTTAGATGTGCTATTGCTTTTACGATATGAACATGTTTGAAATCTGTTCCTTACCTCCATCCCCAAGCACCTACATCACCAAACATAGTCAGATATGGGGATGAGACTTCCAGTTTCAGGACCCTGGTGCAATTGTGAATCCACAGAAATCTGAGACTCTGAGATTATTCTCCATTCCCCTTCAGAAACAAAAACAGAAATTGTTGGAAAAACTCAGCAGGTCTGGCAGCATATATGGAGAGAAAGCAATGTTAATGGTTCAGGTCAGTGACCCTTCTTCAGAAAAGTTCTGAAGTGTTCTGATGAAGGGTCACTGGACCTGAAACATCAGCTTTCTCTACACAGATTCTGCCAGACATGCTAAGTTTTTCAAACAATTTTTATAATTTTTTTAATTCATTCTTTTTTGGTACCTTCCTGACCAAATAGTGCTTTATTGGTCATGTAAGGCCTTTTCACTATTTTGGTCCAGGCTCCCATTCGTGGAAACCAACCTGTTGTTTGTACAATAAACTAAGGTGGCAAGATTCCATACAAATAAAGAATAAAATAGAGATGATGCGTTGTGTTGGAAAGTTTTCACCAAAGTACTGTCTTTGTTTCTGATGGCAATACAGATTTGATGGGCCGAAGGGTTTCTCCTGTACTTCAGAATTCTGTGATTCTAATGGAGGAGGTTAGGTCAAAGGGTGACTCAGGAAGCACGTAGGCTGAAATATTTGGCATCCTCAACCTAAACCTACTGGAATATATTTTTCTTTCAAAACCTAAAGGTAACTCTTCTTCCAAATATTTTCTTTTGAAAAATTAGTCTGAAAATCATAAATTGGAAAGTGGCTTAGAGAAATAATCCAATGATATAGTCTAAAAACTGAATTAACATTGATATAGTTATTCAGTTGACTTGCAGCAATCCAGATTGATGATTGCCTCCCTATATGTCTTGATGCCTTGCAGCCTATTCTTCCTTATTATCATATCAGATCTCATCATCAAGATTAACATAATCAAATAACCCAATCAAAAATTCCAAATAGCCTGAGTAAAGATGTTACAGTTTATCATAACTGTTGGTCATTGTTTGATTTCTAAATTGATTTGACCCTTCCGGCAACATTAGCTGTTTAATTTAATATATTGTTCATGTGTTTGTACTAAATGATGTGTCAACATGTCAAGACATTAATATCTACAGATTTGTAATAATTTTATATAAATTAAACTGTCTTCCATCAAGGTGGTCTATGAAGTTTTCAGATTACAAATGTTTTCAGTACTTGTTGGCCAGTTAGCACACTATTTCTACTGTAATGATGATATTGTTTTCCTTTACATTGCACAGCATCTTTCAGAAGGGCCATCAGGGCTGTGACAGTATTTGCAGATTCCTGCCAAATAGAAAAGTTTAAAAATCTCTCCTTTTCATTTTAAGAATTATCACTTCTTATGATTGGAGGGTGTGTTGAGAATGTAGAAGTGAAATCTAGCACTTCAAATTTATGGCACTTGCAGACTCAGGCACATTGAATCTCACGCTAGTTATTGACATGTGCTTGAATTTGGACCAAGACTGATAAATTGTAAAATCTAACTTTTTCTTCTCGCACCTCTGAGTGTAATTTGCTTTAGTTTCCAAAATTTTACAAGCTAACCTTTCCCTAGGAACATTACGCACATCAGTATTTTAAAATACCAGATTCACCAAATCCCTTCTGCTCAACAATCACAGTAACTGACGTACCTTAAGCAATGTCACTGGTGGTCCACTTGACTTATTGAGACTGGTGTTCCTACAACTATAACAGTGTGGTGATGACATTCAATACCTTATTCAGGGGATGAAGAGAAAATCTATAAATTGTGAATCTCCAAAAGTGTCTGGTCAATTTTGGTTGCACTGCTATTTGCCTCACAAAAATGGTATATTGTTCTTAGCGATACATTATTTCTAGTTTTTTCTAATCAACCTCTCAGAGATGATGTTACCCACCTTTGGAGCATCTGGGATTTGAATTTTAGGGACTTGCTCATTAAATTCACAACAAGAAGTTAAGACTGGTAATTAAGAGCATTAGTATTATTTGGTAACACAATAATTGTTAATGCAGTATTAAACCTACCTCTCTGGCACAAAAAGTGACCAATTTAAATTGTGCACATTAATTCCGTCAGGGTGATAAATTGTAGAGGTTTTAAGAAGTCAATCTGTCAACTTTCTTTGTTATTTTTTCCATCTATCTTTTTCTCTCCCAATCCAATCTTCCCTTCCATTTCTTTTCCTGTATCTGATTTGATTCTAATTAACCATCCTTCTTAATTATTCTTCTCTGTTCTTTTCTCTATACTTAAATTTCATTTGGTTAGGCAGGTTCATTGTTGATCCCATAGTTAACTAAGTTCCCAAGTGCACTGCCACATTGGTACATCCATTGGTACATCCAGCAACTTAAAGACCTAATAAATTTTACCCTGAAGGAGAAAGGAAAAGCTAAATAATAGGGCATGCCACGAGATATCTTGTTGCAGTAAGTTCCGCTGAAATGTATTTTGCTTCCTGGAGGATTATGTCAAGATCAATTTGATTGAAGTAATTTTCCCACCAGCAATGAATTCAGAAGATTTTTATTCAATGAAATTGTTGGATAATCTCTGTTAATGTATTTTTATCCAGCTGTACTTCCAGCATATTGACCTTGAAATTGTCAGAAATCGAAAAAGAACTCTATTGCTGTAACTTCAGCAAAATTAAAAATGTAGAGAAACACTGTTTATATTGAAAAGACAATTTAAAACAAAATGACTTAGATATTACCTGTTTAGTCTGTACACAGGCAATATACAATGCATTTGATATTCCTATTCCTTTTCCACTTTCTCAAAATGTACAAATTTTGCAACACCTGATAGATGATGACAGCTTACTTAGTCAGATAGTGTGTACTGAACAGCTGAATGGCAGATATCTTATGAAAGTACTGAAGGTAGCAGCTGGAGATGGAATATGTATTTGAATTTGTGACAGGTCACTCTCTGATGGTTAATTCATCAGTTCTCAGTAAAGCTGTAGCTGCATCATCCAAAATTCCAGAGAAAAACTAAACTTCAGTATTTCAAGACAGTTCATGCAAGTCGCAGTAAATTAGGAATTTATTCCCAGCACAGTGCCTCAACAGAAGGTAATGTACATCAAGGAGTAAATCTTATGGGGTGTTTGCTAGCTATACCAGTGTCTCTGTGCAATAATTAGCAATTGAATAGATGGAGCATTTTAATTTTACAAATGTGGAGTTTCAGTCTTGAGACCAGAAAATGGGGAGGCAGAATCAGGTTGTGTCTGAACCCTGTACCACTCTTTAATTCCATGCGGGAGTGCAATGTGCAAAGTATTCACATGAGCACGCCAACTACCCCTTTATCTTTTCAAACAGGGTTGTTAAGGCAGTTTCCCCAGAAATGAATACTTTCCTTTCTTGAGAAAGGTCTCAGCAGTAGATAGAAAAGCTCAAAATTGATGTGAAGCTAATTGTGGCCCCGAAAAAGTGCTGGTTCATTTTAGAACTAACATAATCTATACAAAGGAAGGTCAATAATCCAGATGTGCCAGAGGTATAATTACCATTATATCTAGTATGACATTTTTTCAGCCAGGGAGTGGTCTACCCTGTAGTGAGGCCCCCTTCCAGCAATTTACACTAAATACCACTCACACACCCTTAAATTTAAATTCAAACCCTGGGCATGTGAACGGTTTATTTTGTGGAATTTATACAGGGTTATTGTGAATGGCCAATAATGACTCATTTTTAGGTTGATAAACTGTAACTAGTGGTATGCCACTTGGATCAGTCCCAGGACCTTTACAATCAATACAAATGACTTGGATGAAGGGAAGGAGTGTATGGTTTCTTAATTTGCTGATGACACAAAGATAGATAGCAATGTAAGTTGTAGGCAGAAGATAAGGAATCTGAAAAGAAATATAGATTAGTTAAGTGAGATGCAGATGAAGGATAAAAAGGAAAATGTGAATTTGTCCACTTTGGGAGGAGGAAGAGAAGAACAATCTATCATTTAAATTGTGATAGATTGCGTAACTGCAGTGCAGGGGGTTCTGGTTCATAAATCACAAAACGTTGGCATCCACTCACAGCAAGTAACTGGAAAAGCAAATGGAATGTTGCTGTTAATTGCAAATGAATTTGAAAATAAGAGTAAAGAAGTTTTGTTATGATTGTACAGGATTTTGGTGAAACTACATCTGGAGTACTGTCTGCATTTTTGAATTCCTTACGAAAGGATATAATTGTATTAGAAGCAACTCAGAGAAGGTTCATCACTGATTTCTTGAATGAAGAGATGAACTTATGAGCAAAGGTTAGGGCTCTATCTGTTGGGGTATGTAAGAATGAGAGGTATTTGAAAAAGTAATGTGCATTATTAAACGTGTATTGAGCATTCTTGATAGGGAGCGTTATGAGAGGACAGTTCCCGATATGGCAGTGTCTAGACTAAAAGTCACAGTTTAAAAATAAAGTGTGTTCTAATTAAAATGAAGATAAGGGTTTTTTTCTTTTCAAAGAGAATGAATGAATGAATGAGTGAATGAATGAATGATTTTATTGTCACTTGTAGTTTACATTGAAAAATACAGTAAAATACAGTGAAAAGCTTCCACTGTCATCATGACACCGGCCCCATTTTGAATAGTTTAAGAATAATAAAAAAAGTTTAAATTTAGATAGGGTTCATAAACCTTCTGCCATTGCTTTGCTGCTGCCAGTGCCAGGCCTAACCAATGTTGAAGTTGCCATTCCTCAGGTGCCTTCTTTCATCGCTGTGCCTATCTTGCCAATGTCACCTCTACTGATGTAGTAACTGATACTGGGTCCTGTGCTCACCCCTCCATCTGCCACCTCCTTGATGCTGCTGCCAGTGTCCTGCTCTGGGCTCACCAGTTGCCAGTCATTAGTCTATTAAATTTTCTTTCTCAGAGAGCAGTGGAGAATGAGTTATTGAATATACTGAAGGTAAAGCTAGATAAATTTTTTTGATTGACAAGAGAATAAATGTATCTAGTGGATACAGAGGAAAGTAGAGTTGACCTTTGTCAAAATGAAAGCATTCTGTTTCTTGTTATCTTTGTCACAGGGGTGCCAGCGGACACTTCTCCTGAGGCTGATCCACTGGTGTCAAGTCAGGGTCAGCTAGGTCACTGGTACCTACTCCTTGGATGCTCCTTCAGCCAGAGAGGGACAGAGACTGATGATAATCATGGTGTCCCATGTTGGGTGGCATCCTCATCTTCAATTAATGACTGCCTCAGCCTTTGATGGCACTGTGGATTGCTAAAGTGTACAACCATCTGAAGTGCAACTGGAGTTGAAGCCATCTTTGTGCCATCAGTGCCAAAGACATTGCATACACTGTTCCTACATCCATTCAGAATAAATCTGTACATGCTTGTCTGAGATTGGCCAGTTGCTTAGTGGAAAAGCATATACATTTAAAGCCCTGAGCCATTGTTGTGCACACAAGCTGAGTGGACTTCTCCATCCTCACATCATGACCCTGCAAAACCTCAAAGAATGCTGACGTATGTGCATATATGGTCAAAGTGGACAATGTTTCTTCATGAGTCCAGTTTCAGAACAATGGGAGACATTGAAGAAGGGGCTAATGAAGAACCAGAACCAATATGATCCCATAAAGAATAAGGAATGGATCACAAAGTCATACTTCCCAAATGTCCAAGAACATACAGAGCTGAATATGACCAAAATTGGCCATTCATAGAGGGTCCATCGGCACTGATGAGTTTTGTCATGCACTTCATTATGAACTCACTATGCTGCTATGACACTGTCCTTGTGGTACAATATACTCACCAACAGTGGAAGTATTCACCACTGACAGAACCTCCTGGGATTCTCAGCATTAAATTTAAAGCCAGCCATGTGCCAGGTCAAGTACTGCCAGCCAGCAGCTGCACAGTGCACATAGTGGTAGAAGAATGAAAAAAAAATAAATCGAGGGCGCAAAAATGGCATGAGTAATACTTCATTACAAATACAAACTCACATTCATAAATGTTTTGCTGTTTTACATGTCTGATCAACAGTCATTGTAACTTCAGCTATGAGAATCAAGCTACACAGGCTAATATCTTTAGTGGCACTCCATGTTAGAACTCTATGTAAAGGAGTTCTACTCTTTCCCTACCACCCACATCTCCTTATTGCTCAATGTGAGAACATGCACGTACCGGAAAACTTTAAAATGTTGAAAATGTTAAATCTTATTCAAAACAGAAAATGCAAAGAAAAATATAAAAGGAAAAGCTGCATTAGTTTTTGGGAACAGACAGGATTGCTTGACTTCTGACCAGCACTAAATTTACGGTCAATGAATGATGACTATACTCAGTTTCATCTATTAGAACCGGTTGTCAACTAAATCTTGACTAACTTATTTTGGTTGATGCTACATCGATCAATCATCAAAGCTGTGCTGTGCCTTCTCAATGTCCTCATCTTCTTCATTGAAAGTCTACTCCTACTCTCACCCAGCTCTGCAGCCTCTATGACGTTCCTGGTTTGCATGCTCCAGTAGTGTACAGCATGCTAGGACTATGTGGCACACTTGCAATGAATTGCAAGGCCCCTCCCTGATAAGTCCAAGCATCAGAGCCTCCCCTTCAGGAAGCTTTTGATTCATGATGGCCTTGATGGAAGATTGGATCCAGGACAGGTTTTTAAGCCAATATGTAGAAGGCACTACAAGCCAGGTGCAGTCCTGGATTCAATTTTAGGTAACAAATCTGGGCAATTGATTGAGCTGTCAGTGGGGCAGCATTTTGGAGACAGTAATCTAAGTCCATTAGATTTATTATTATTATAGAAAAGAAGAAGAATGAGCTGAAATCAAAGAGCTCAACTGGGGAAAGGCTGATTTTAATAAAATCAGATATAATTTGCCTAGAGTGGACTAGGAGCTAATCATTTCAGGTAAATCTGCCTCAGAACAGTGGGATGCATTCAAGAAGGATATATGGAGAGTACAGGGCCACTATATTCCAATAAAGAAAAAAGGGGTAGACCATCTAAATCCAGCGAACCCTGGACATTAAGGGATAAACAGTATTTGATTAAGAGAAAGAGGGGCGATAATGACAGACATCAAGGGCTCAAAACAGCAGAAATCCCAGAGAAATATACAACGTACAAGAGGGAACTTAAAAGAGAGATTAGGAGAGCTAAAATAGGATACAAAAAGATACTGGCAGGTAAAATAAAGGAAAATCCTAAGCTATTTCATGAGTATATTAAAAATAAAGGGATAATGAGGTAAAGAATAGGGCCCATTAAAGACCAGAGCAGTAATTTGTGCATGGAGTCAAAAAATGTAGGTAGGGTTTTAAATTAATACTTTAAGGTAGTGTTTGCTAGTCAGAGCAATAATGTGGGTACAGAAATCAGGGAGAAGGTCTGTGATGCAATTAGCGTTCACAGAGAGGATGCTCTGAGTGATCTGACGAGTTAAAAGTAGTTAAATCTCCAGGGCCAGATGAAATGTATTCCAGATTGTTGAGGGAGGCAAGGTAAGAAATAATAGGGTCACTTGCAAAAGTTTTCAATTTCTCTCTGCCCACGGGAGAGGTGCCAGAGCCTAGTTTTTTTAAGGCAAGATCATACCTGACCAACTTGATTGAACTTTCCAAAAAGATGACCAGATGGGCACATGAGCATAATGCTTTTGATTTAGATTTAGATTTAGATTTATCATCATGTGTACTCAAGTTCAGAAGTATTAGAGTACAGTGAAAATTGTATAACATTGCCACACGATGTGATCTTCGGTACAAAGGTACCTAGGTAATAAAAAACTTAGGTACGAAGTATTAAGAGAATAATGTTAAAAAGTTAAGTATTACCTTCATAGGAAAGTAGAAAAAATAAAGAAATAAGGTAATTGTTAACACTAAAGCTCTTATTAATTTAAACTAGAAAAGTAAAGGAATTAAGTTAAACGTTCAGCAATCTTTGATGAGTCCGCCCCTCAACTTGCTCTTTGGTAGACCTCAGCTGCCTGTTCTCGACGCTGCTGCCGCAGATATCGGGGGAACTCCCTCACCGCTCACTCTTCCTGTGTTGGGCTGTGATGCCATCACTGCTGCTGCTGAAGCTGCCACCGCCCCGATATCCACATTGCCTTTGAAATATGCCTGGGCAGGACCCACTCGCACACTTAGCTGAGAGAACGGGCCAAGACACCATTACAAGCCGCCGAGAGATTGGGCCAAGACACCGCCATGAGCTGCAAAGGCACTGCCACGGGCCTGGTCCATGCTGAGGCCAGGAAGAAACACCAAGAGAGGGTGAAAAAAACAATAAAAAAGAAAGAAATCAGAAAGAAATGGAGAGAATGACGAGCTCCGGCTGAGGTGTCATACTCCGCCGCCATCTAGTTGTAGCCTTCCTGGACATCAGCAAGGCTTTTGATAGCGTCCCACATGGAAAACTGATAGCAAAGAGCTCATGGGATCCAAGGAAACTTAGCCAATTGGATCCACAATTGGCTAAGTGGCAGGAAGTAGAGTGTTGAAGGGCGTTTTTCTGACTGGAAGTTTGTGTTCAGTAGGGTCCCACAGGAGTCAGTGTTGGGGCCCTTGCTGTTTTGTGGTTTATATAAATGAATTAGAATTGAATGCAGGAGGGTTGATCAGCAAGTTTGCAGACTATACATAAATTGATAGGATGATAAATAGTAATGAGGATAGCCTTAGACTACAAGAGGTAGAGACAGGCGGGACAGATGGGCTGATCAGTGGCAAATGGAATTCAATCTAGATAAATGTTAAGTGATACATTTGGGGAGGAAAAACAAGTCAAGGGAATACATAATAAACAGTAGGATCCTTGGCTAAGTTTCCTTGGATCCCATGAGCTCTTTGCTATCAGTTTTCCATGTGGGGCCCTATCAAAAAAGGATCTTAGTGTGCATGGATACCAGTCTCCTAAGGTATCAAGACAGGTAAATTGGTTAAGGAGGTGTTACGAAATTGTGTAGAAAAGTCATGAATTGGATGGCAGGAAGCTAGAATATCTTTGTAAAAATAATTAGTGAGAAAGAGTGTGTGGTTCCTTTAAGAGGTGAGATTTTTTTTATGTCCTTACAGAATTTTTAAAATGTGTGTCTGAGCAGCAGCTGGAGGTTGCCAGTACACAAAGCACCCAAAATTGAAACATTTATATTGAAAGGTCAAGCAGCATTTTTTACCAAGACAACAGCTTTCAAATTTAGCCAATCAATTTAAACCAAGCCTGTAGATGCTAAAAACCTACCAAATTTAAATCCGATGGTGTTGCCAACATCGAACCAATCCTACGTAAGAAATATTGTTATGTTATCATGGATATAAAGAAAGGGCAGCTGGACAGACACCCTAGAGGTAACCACCACTTGCCCAGGTTGAGAACCTTCAGCTCTCTCTTTCTCTGTAGTAGAGACAGAGAAATTGGCTATTGCAGTCACCTAAGTATTAGAGAAAACACCATCTATCCTAAAACAGTACCACACCATTTCTAACAAAAGTCCTCACAGAAGCAAGAACAGAGAAAAATATTCCTGGCAGCAGAATCAGCTGAAGAAAGGCGTTTGTGGAGTAAAGGAGAATGCAGTGCATTCCAGAAGACACAGTTTGTGCGAACTTGGAGAGATTAAGTTTAAATTTATTGTTATCTTATTAATTGGTTTATATAAGTGAATCCTGTGTTTATTTGAACAGCATTCCAGTAGAATTTAGTTCAGTTAGTGAATAGTTAGTACTTAGGTGGGAATTGTTTGGTTTGTTAGTAATTCTGTTAATTTGTTCCTTGTTAGGGTTAAATAAACAAATTGTTTCTTGTTATTTATAAAGTGGATCAGGGATTTTCTTTCTTTTAACCACTCCTTTAACAGGTTATGACGGCAAACTAGCTAGGAATATAAAAACTGACAATTTGATCTTCTTTAAATATATAAAAAGGAATTGAGAGGTCAAAATGGACATAGGCCCCTTCGAAAATGAATCTGGGGAGATGGTTTTGAGAGCAACAAAATTGTAGAGGAATTAAGCAGATTTTTTACAACCATCTTTAGGATGAAAGATACTTGAACAATCCATTAATACAAAAAAGGGGATGAATTAAGTGACATCACTATCACTAAATAAGTAGGATTAGACAAGATAATTGGGCTAAAGGCAAATAAGTCTGATACTTGAATCCTAGGATCTTAAAAGTGGCATCTATAGAGTTAGCTGATGCCTTAGTTGTAAATTTCCAAAAATCATTGGATTCTGGAGGAGTTCCAGAGGATTGGAAAACTGCCAGTGTGGCATCACTATTCAAAAAGGGAGGGAGGCAAAAGGCAGGTAATTCTAGGCTGATTAACCTAACATCTGTTGTTAGAAAGTATTGAATCAATTATTAAGGAAGTAATAGCAGAACATTTGAAAAGTCATAATCTAAATAAGCAGAGTCAATTTCATGAAAGGGAAATCACGTCTGACTAATTAAAGGTTTTCAAGGAAGTCTTGACCTGAGTGGATATTGGTAAACCCGTAGTTGTGTTGTATTTGGATTATCAGAAGGCATTCAACAAAATATTTCACAGAAGGTTAAGTCTTAAGATAAAATCACACAGTGGTAGTATATTGGCCTTAGTAAAGAATTGGCTCATGGGCAGGAAACAGCGAGTAGGGATAAGGTGTTCTTTCTCAGGTTGGCGACCTGGAACTAATGGGATTCCACAGGCATTAGAGCTGGGACCTCAACCTTTACAATATATTAATGGCTTGGAGGAAGGAAATGAATGTACTGTAGCCAAATTTGTAGATGACTCAAAAGTAGGAGGATAGGCATTTGTGAGAGGGATACGAACAGTTTAAAAAGATATTTTGACAGGTTAAGTAAGTGACCCAAAAGTTGGCAAATGTAGCATCATGTGGAAAAATATGAAGTTATTCATTTTGGAAGGGGAGACAAAAGAGCAAGATATTATTTAGATAAAGAGAAACTGCAGCAAGCTGCAACGCAAAGGGACTAGGAGTATTTGTGCATGAAACACAAACAGCTACCACACAGGTACAGCAGGTAATCAGGAAGGCTAATTACACTCTCTACAGACCTCATCAGCACAGAGCTTCTACATGTTCCCACCCAACCTCAGCCCAGCCACTTAACCATGCCGACCATCGTGCTACACTACTCTCAAGTCCCAAACCCTGGACTGAGATCGCATGCTGCCCTTGACTGACTGTGGTGGGGCCCTGATTAATATGAGTTCCACTTGATTTGACTGAGGATGACACTCCTTACATTTTGAGGCACGGCCATTTTGCTGAAGCACACACAATGTACTGTTACTGTTGTTACATTGTTGTGATATATTGTGTCACGATGCCGGACAGTAACATGTTCACCCTTCATCAATCAAGGTCATACAAAAGTAGTCTAAGCCTTTAAATTCTGAATGAGGTGGCAACGTGTAAATAGGCAAGGCACAACAGAGATACTGTGAGCATCCAAATAGGCTCAAACTGAGTAAGCATTAAAAGAGCAAGTGAAGGACCCTGAGGTGCTGGTGTGATCCAAAGTGCAGGATGGGCACCTGCAACCTAAAGTGAGTCAGGAGTGCTGAAATCAGCGCATATCCAATGCCATCACTACAGACAGCAGTTTGGCTGCTGCCCATGAAGCACAAGCTGATTGTTGGGGACTGCAATCCAAGGTGGAGACCTGAAGGGGAAAGTGGTGAGTTAGAATCGTAAAGAACCCACTTTGACTTTCATGCACAGGAGAAAGAGTAGACAACATCAATTCCCAACATGACAGAAGATGAAACTGCATAGAA
This sequence comes from Rhincodon typus, assembly GCF_021869965.1. Classification (NCBI taxonomy): domain Eukaryota; kingdom Metazoa; phylum Chordata; class Chondrichthyes; order Orectolobiformes; family Rhincodontidae; genus Rhincodon; species Rhincodon typus. Next base: position 140,870,282 of record NC_063332.1, on the reverse strand, counting down.
ATAAAGTGAAATTAACTAGTAATGAGATATAAATACATGCAAATATGCCTCTAACCACTCAATAGTGAGATTCTCATTTCCCCGCGTTAATCCTCAGTTGCAAAATTGAATGTTTTTCTTCCTTGACATCGAGAATCTCATTTTTTAATTTGGGAGCTGAAAATTTTCAGCTTACAGAGTAGGACAAAGTAAAAAAAAATCAGATATGACAAATCAGAAGCTGGGAATTCTGGAATGAGTAACTCTCCTCCTGACTCCCTAAAGCCTATCCATTACCTATAATGCACGAATCAGGAATATGATTGAATACTGTCTACTTGCCTGGATGACTGCAGCTCCAACATTATTCAAGAAGCTCACCACCATGTGCACAAAATAGTCTACTGATTGTTTTCCTATCCACCGTATTCCTACAGACCAAGAACTGGAAGATAGATAATACTGGATAGCTCTTTTTCCAGCTGGGACTAACTGGTTGGGCTGAATAGCATAAATTTCTGCACATTCTTTTTTTATGTTTGATGAATGATAGCGTAATGTTGGCTTTGCGGTGCCCAATTATCAGCAAGTGCTAGGCAGCACAGGGTTAATAATGAACTGTGGCTAGGCTGTGACAGGGATGATGATAAAAGGGGACTTGGAGGGAGGGACTCCACTTAGTGTTTCTACTTCTTATCCATTCCTCCTATTAGTCAGAACCAAACATGCTGCATTATTGGGTGATGAGAAAAGCTGTCCTGTATAGCCGCAAGTGGAGCAGTCTTTGGCCAAGCTTTCACAAACTCAAAAATCCATAAGAAATAGGCAAAGAGCAACTCAATTGTCAAGTAGAAACCTGATTAGGCTGTCTCCATCTGTTTTGAAGATACAGGGTTTACGAGATGTAGAATCTTTAAGGGAGTTAGTAGCATATTAGTAATGTACTGGAGCATCAATGTAAAGACCCAACGTATTGGTTTGGGAACATGGGTTTAAATTCAACAATGGCAAATTTTGGCAGTTTAATAAATCTGAAATTGAAAAGTTGATTCCAATAATGGTGACAATTAAACTGGTGTAATTTGCCATTAAAAACCCAAGAGGGAAATCTGTAGTCCAAGCCTGATCTGGGTGGATAGTGGAATGACAGTGGTATATATCTAGCCCTGTTCACCATGCAAAAGCCCTCCTTTATTGGCCAGGCTGTCTCACAGACGAGCAACAGACCATATCACAATATACGTGAAACTATACACCTCAATTCGTACTTGACAATGACTTAATCAACACCATTATCATTCCTACTGATGTTCTGTCACACTGAAAGCAGAGGTTGTGACAAAGCGGTATACAACTGGGAGGGTGTTGCTTGGACATTTTGAACATTGACTCCAGACCCTGTGAAGTCTCATGGCATCAGATCAAATATAGGCAAGGAAATCTCCTGCTGATTTTCTTGTTGCCAGGATGTGTGGAAAGCTTAGTTATCTTCCAAAAATTGCCTTTCACTCATTTGATTGTGTACTTCATAGACATGTTCATTTTTTTGTATAAGTTGCTAGTGGAATTGTAGTGCTGTGCTGTCTTGTTTCTCATCTATTTTTCATTCTGCAGCCTGGTTTGGCTTTTGAAACCCAATTTCCTGCATGAACGCAATGACATTTCATGCCACATTCTTTGCAGATATGAAGAAAGGCAAATCAGCACTTGAATGGGTGTGACAAACCATATGTGCTATGGCTTTTGTTGGTTTGGTGCACTTTGCTGACTTGAGAAAAACTGCACATAAAGCATATAATTGTCATTGTCCTGCCTCCATGATGTGGGTTTTCGCCTCCAGCAAAATATTTCTACCTGATGAGGCAATATTTATGTTAGCTCAGTAAACATTTATTATATCTCTGGATATATATTTATATGACAGTCACAGTGTCTGAGATAATTCTGGGCTATGCAGTTACAAACAATAGCACATTTCCATCAGCATGCCATTTTTCAAGTGGCCCAATTTAAAATGGAGGCTAAAACCTTTGTACCTTGAAGTTACATTAAGTATCATGATGATATCACAAGAATGTCTCTTAAAGATAAATACATAATAGGTGTGAGACATAACACAAGGGCCAGCATTATTCACCTTAAGAGAATGGGACAGAAAGTGCAGGCGACAAGGCCAATAAAAGATATGTAAACAGGAACAAAGCAGATACAGTTAATCACATAGATCTGCGTCCTAAGAGTTCATAATGAATATGTCAGCAGGAGTACGTGTATATTGTCTTAATTTGTTTTGTTTGCATGTTGTGTTCTGTCTGTATTCATTCCTTAAAACATTTTATTTTGCTTTAATCATTGACCCTTTGCAGGAATGTCGCCATTTTGAAAAATGTCTCAACACATTTTTGGTTTCTTTGACAGGAAGATATGATTGACGGTAATGATGTTTTAACACAACATGTTAATGTGATTTTTAATTCTGTCCTGACAGGTCCATCTATTCTATTTAATTCATTCAAGCCTCTTTGGTGCTTTCTAGAATACAGAATTAATCTCCTTGATCGTTCTAGTGCCGAAAATGGACATTATCTGACAAGATTTTCCTTAGTGGTTTGGGAATATTTCAAAATTGTTTGAAAAGACTGATCATTACTCTTATACACTGAGGTAACTAACACTTAATGCAATCAGTCAGATTGTATTATTTTGAGAATTAGAGACAAAAATTACAAAGTGTAGGATGTGCTAGGAAATTATAGTTCTTGGTTGCTGATTGATTTTCAATACGGCCTGGCCCCACTATTAATATTTATGCAGGCTACTTTAGTAAAAGCGTGAATATAGATGCCACCTAAGTGTTATACGAAAAACACTTATAATTTTAAGAGTTTGATTTTGGCAGATAGCTTTTGTCCTGAGCGCTGCTTCCATTGTTTGAATTTGTCTAGAGGTAGTAAAGCAGACTGTAACTTGCCTCCTTCTACTTAATTTTCCTCTTGTTGTTTGCACCAAATGACCTACTATTAAAATGAAATATGGTTAATAACTTTATATAAATTATATTTTTTTTATCAAAACTGAGCCCAAGTGATCCCTGCAGGTTTGACACTGAACCATTGATTAGGTGTCATTTTTATCGAGTGAGTCTTATTCACCCACGTCAGTTGCAGATATAAAGTATACTGTTAACATGCTGTGTGACATTCCACGATGTCTCAAGAGTCAAGTGAGAGGACATACAGATTGTTGGACACAACATCAAATCTCCTCGTGAAGGAGGTCAAGAAGATGAGAGATTATCTGGGCCTGCAGAGAGGTAAGAAACCCAACATCCCTCTTCATCTGAACAAAGAACAAAGAACAATATAGCATAGGAGCAGACCCTTTGTTCCACTGCACTGAGACATGATGTCTTTCTAAACTAAAAACTTTTTGCCTCTATACGGTCCATATCCTGTCTGTGTGGAGTTTGCACATTCACCCGTGTCTGTGTGGGTTTCCTCCGGGTGCTCCGGTTTCCTCCCACAGTCCAAAGATGTGCAGGGTAGGTGGATTGGCCATGCTAAATTGCCCATAGTGCCCAGGCATGTTTAGGTTAGGTGGGTAGATATGGGAAATGCAGGGATAGGGGAATGGGTCTGTGTGGAATGCTCTTCGGAGGGGCGATGTGGACCTGTTGGGCTGAATGGCCTGTTTCCACACTGTAGGGATTCTATGATTCTATGAAATGTTGCTATTGTATCTGCCTCCACTGTCTCTTATGGCAGCACAATCCAGATACTTACCACCCTCTGTATAAACCACTTGTCTCTCATATTTCTTTTAAACACACACCCTCTTACCTTAAACCTATGTCCTCTAATAACTTACATTTCTACCCTGGGAGAAAGACTCCAATGATCCTTTTTTCATCCATGCCTCTCATAATTTTGCAAGCTTCTATCATGTCGCCCCCTTCATCCTTCAATGTTCAAGTGAAACAAACCAAGTTTGTCCTATCTCTCCTCATAGCTAATACCCGCCAAATCAGGCAACATTCTGGTAAACCATTTCTGTACCTGTTCCAAAGTCTTCATGTCCTTCTGGTGTGGTGACCAGAACTACACACAATATTCTAAATGTGGCCTAACTGAAGTTCTAAGTATCTGCCTGTCTGTCTCTTCTACAGCTACTGATTCTGCGCTGCCTGATTTTGTGTCTTCCTCCTGTTTCATCAAGAGATGAAGGTGTGGAGGTGCCGTTTTGGACTGGGGTATAGAAAAGTCAAAAATCACACAACACCAGATTAAAGTTCAACAGGTTTATTTGAAGACACAAGCTTTCATAGTCTCACTCCTTATTCAGGTGTCAATGAGAGAGGTGGCATCGGACACGAAATTTATAAGCAAAAGATCAAAGGATCATAGAACTGATGTGAATGTATTGAACAAACCTGAGATGGATGTTAAATCTTTAATCAGTTAGAAAGGATTAATATGCAAATCCCAGAATGTCTGTCAAGTCACTGTCCCAAGATAACTAAAGATTTTATCAGTATACCAGAGCTGACATCCCAGGTCAGACAGTGCATTTTAGGTGTGAGGCTGTGTATCAGCAGGGAGTCAGACTGGTTTTATTTCCAATGTAGGAATTTATAAAATGCCACACTGACTGTCTACAAATTGTAGTGTATTTGAAGAAAATAGAATGTATCTGCAATTACAAATCTGCAAATGCAAATTCATAGATTTATGTATGTGTGTGTGTATGTGTGTGAGAGGGAGAGAGAGAGAGTGTGCTTGCGTGCTTGAGAAGAGAGTGCGTGAGCGTGAGTGTGTGAGCGTGAGTGAGTGTATGTGTGAGAGAGTGTGTGCATAATACAGGGTCTGTGTGTGTGTATGTATGTCTGTGTGAGTGTGTTTGTGTGAGAGAGAGTGAGTGTATGTGGACATGTTTGAGAGTGTGCATGTGAGATTGTATAGTGTGATGTGGGTCACCTGTAGTGCAACATAAACCCGACATCCCGGTTGAGGACATCCTCATGCGTACCAAACTTGGCTATCAGACTCTGCTCAGCAACTCTGTGTTGTTGTGTATCCCGAAGTCCGCCTTGGAGGACGTTGACCAGAATATCCGAGGCCAAATGTCCTTAACTGCTGAAGTGCTCCCGTATTGGGAGGGAACCTCCTTGTCTGGTGATCTGTTGTGTAGTGTCCATTCATCCTTTGTCATAGTGTCTGCATGCTTTCGCCAATATATCATGGCTCAGGGTACCTTGCCTGCAGCGTATGAGATAGACAGCGTTGGACAAGTCACAAGTATCTGCCGTGCACGTGGTGGGTGATGTTCCCTCATGTGATGGTAATATCCATGTTGATGATCTGACATGTTTTGCAGAGGTTGCTATGACAGGGTTGTATGATGTTGTGGTTGATGTTGTCCTGAAGGCTGGGTAGTTTGCTGTGAACAGTGGTCTGTTTAAGGTTTGGCAGTTGCTTCAAGGTGAGAAGTAGAGGCATAGGGAATATCTTGGCAAGGTGCCCATCGATAATGTCTTGAAGGCTGCAAAGAAAATGGCGTAGTTTCTCCACTCCAAGGAAGTACTGGATGACGAAGTGTACCCTATCGATCGTATCCCATGTCTGTCTTCTGAGGAGGTCATTATGGTTTTTCACTGTGGTACTTCAGAACTGGCGATTGATGAGCTGATCATCGTATCCCGTTCTTAAGAGGGCGTCCTTCAGCACCTTCAGGTGTCTGTCATGTGCCTCCTCATCTGAACAGCTCCTGTATATTCGTAGGGTTTGTCTGTCGGCAATGGCTTTTTTAATATTTTTAGAGTGGAAGCTAGAGAAGTGCAACATCATAAGGTTATCTGCAGTAGAGTGATCTGGGGTTCCTGTCGGACTACAGGTGACCCTACCACACTATACATTCTCACACACACACTCACACATAGGCACACATACACATACACTCTCTCACACAAGCACACTCACACACACATACTCACACAGTCACACTGACCCTCATACACACACTCATGCATACACCCACTCACATACTCTCTTCTCAAGCACACATGCACACACACTCTCTCTCTTTCTCTCTCTCTCACACACACACATACACCACACACACCAACACATATATATAAATCTATGGGGTAAATTTGCAATTGCAGATTTGTAATTGCAGATATATTCGATTTTCTTCAAATAGCATGCAATTTGTCGACAGTCAATGTGGCATTTTATAAATTCCTACGTTGGAAATAAAACCAGTTTGACTCCAAGTTGATACACAGCCAGATTCCTAACAAGGCTCACACCTAAAATGCATTGTCTGACCTGGGATGTCAGCTCTGGTATACTGAGGGAATTGACAAAATCTTTAGTTATCTCAGGGCAATGACTTGAAAGAAATCCTGGGATTTGCATATCAATCCTTTCCAACTGATTAAAGATTTAACATCCAACTTAGGTTTGTTCAATACATTTGCATCAGTTCTATGACCCTATGATCTTTTGCTTATAAATTCTGCATCTGATGCCATCTCTCTCATTGACACCTGAAGAAGGAGTGAGACTATGAAAGCTTGTGTCTTCAAATAAACCTGTTGGACTGTAATCTGATGTCATGTGATTTTTGATCAAGAGGAACTACGAGCAAAATGTCCATGACTAACCATTTCCTTTCTCCTCTCTGGTATCTAATATGTTGGAGTGCCGCAGCACTTCCTTCTAGGTGAGATCCTCATAATTGGCAGAGAACATGCTATTTTTCTGTAAACTAAGTTTTGTCAAGGTGTCTCAGCTGTTCTTCTGATATGTTACAAAGATACTCTTCAAAGGTTCTCAAAGCAAGTGAGCAGTAAAGGGAAGTATACTTTTAATAAGCACTTGAAATTCTCTGCAATGATTTGTTTGCTCATAATCAACTGGGAGCTATTAACAGAAAGGGTTTGATTAAGCATTGTCCAACAAAATGAGGTCAGCCTCCTTAATGAACAATAACAGTCAAGTTAAATGTTGATCAATCTTCAATTTTTTTACCAAGATGCCATTTTGCATGAAGTGTAGGCTAAACTAATATTTCAATTTAAAACTTCATCTGGACCACCAATGTAGCGTGCTGAACTAATTTTACTCCACTTACAATCCATTTATACCAAATGATTTGCTGTTAAAATAACATGATTCAAATTTTTATATAAATTACACTTGTTTCTTTCAAAGTTGAGTCCTTGGTGATCCCTGAAATTATCAAATGTTCTTGGTCAACTAACTTGTAATTTGTGTTGCTGTATATAATTTGAGTTTGTTTTTCCACAGGAATTCTGTTCATCTTCCACTGAAACTTGAGCAGCAGACTATTGATTCTTCATAGATAATTCTCCTTGGTGGTTGAGGACTATAAAACCCCTGCAGTATTTCAGGGCATCTGAGCAGTTTGTGTTCATCTGCAGCAAGATCTGAAAAATATTCAGGCTTGGGCTGATAAATGACAAACAATAATTGTGCCAGACAATAACCATGTGCGAAAAGAGCTCTCCCTTGATATTCATTAGTTTTATCATCACTGACTTTCGCACTATCAACATCCTGTGAGTTACCATTGACCACATGAATAGTGTGGCTGTAAGAGCAGGTCAGAGGCTAGGCTGTTCCAAATAATTCACTTCCTCACTTCGCAAAGACTGTCCACCAGCCATAATGAACATATCAAGGGTGCAATGAAATACTGCTTACTTGGCTGGACGATTTGCAGCTCCAAAAATACTCAAGATAACAATGCAGCCCACTTGGTTTACACTTTATTCAACATTTGAAACATTAAACATAGATATTCACTTCCTTCATCATTGATGCACATTGGCAATCGATGTATCATTTACAAGATATACTGTAACAACTCTCTGAGCCTCCTTCAGCAGCACCTTCCAAATCTATGGATGCTATTATCTAGAGGAAAAGGCAGCAGGTGGACAGGCAGACCACCACTGACGTACCCCTGCTGACATACCAATCTGACCTGTGTGACTGCTCCTTCATTGTCACGAGGTCAAAGTCTGGAACTCTAAATAGCCCTAATAACACTGTGTCTTGGCTGTACATCATGGACTGCAGTTCAAGCAGGTGGCTCACCAACAGGGATAGGTAGCACATGCAGGCCTCAATAAAAAAAAATACTGAAAATTTGATGAAAGTGCAAAAAATATCATGCAAATTTGAACACCAAGGCAGACAGAGGTGGTCAGGCAGATATTTGCAGTTCTGAGCCAATGTGGACCAATTGAGCAAGAGGAGGGATGGAATTGTCTTCTGGGGATGGCAAAAAACACTGAAAGACATTCCTTCCTGTCTTAGAATTGGAGTGGGAGAAGATGACTAGAATGGTTTACTTCCTTGATCTGGAACTCAGGACCTGGAGCAGTACCGCAAAAGCTCTAATGACCCCAAAATGGGTGGTCAAATGAGTATATCTTCATATTACATATTCTACTTAACATATTATGAGCTTTTAATGCTGTTCAAAGCATCAACCAGAAGCTCTCTCTGGCATGTACAGCTCATGTTTACCAGTCAGGAGCACTCCTTTATCCAGACAACCCTACCAATACTGCTAACATCATACACAATGTGCGCTAACCCTAAATACCACTAAATGTTTGGGTATGATGAGCACATCATGTAAATACAGTGTTAGAAAATCACTGGCGATTTGTCTTCTCTCTTGTGGACAAGGTGGTATACTGTAGATAAAAACAGCTAAATTGGCAGTAAACAAAGGTATCTGCTGAGCTCTATAGAGCTCTATAGATTTACCACTGAGCTCACATCACTCATTGGGCTGTGACATCCAATATCACTGATGATATAGAACATAGAACAGTACAGTACAGGCCCTTCAGCCCAAGATGTTGTGCCGAACTTTTACCCTAAACCTAAGCTCTATCTAATCTCCACCCCTACCTTATACTATCATCCATATGCCTGTTGTAATAGCTGCTTAAATGCCCCTAATGAGGCCGACTCCACTACCCTCTCCGGCAATGCAATTCACGCCCCAACCACTCTCTGAGTAAAGAACCTACTTCTGATGTTTCCCCTATATCTACCTCCACTCACTTTGAAACTATGCCCCTTCGTAATAGCTACCTCCATCCGAGGAAAAAGTTTCTGGCTGTCCACTCTATCTATACCTCTGATCATTTTGTACAACTCTATCAAGTCACCTCTCATCCTTCGTTGTTCTAAAGACAAAAGCCCTAGCTCTCTCAACCTTTCCTCTTAAGACCTTCCCTCCATTTCAGGCAACATCCTGGTAAATCTCCTCTGCATCTTGTCCAACACTTCCACATCTTTCCTGTAATGAGGCGACCAGAACTGGACACAATACTCCAGATGTGGCCGAACCAGGCTTTTGTATAGCTGGAACATAACTTCAAGGCTCTTGAACTCAATCCCTCTATTAATGAAAGCTAACACACCATACGCTTTCTTAACAACTCTATCTACCTAGGTGGCAGCTTTCTGGGAACTGTGGACATGAACCCCAAGATCCCTCTGCTCCTCCACACTGCCAAGAATCTTTCCGTTAACCCTGTATTCTGCTTTCAAGTTTGTCCTTCCAAAATGAATCACCTCACACTTTTCAGGGTTAAACTCCATCTGCAACTTCTCAGCTCAGCTCTGCATCCTATCAATGTCCCTTTGTAACCTAGAACAGCCCTCCGCATTATCCACAAATCGACCCACCTTCATATCGTCCACGAACTTACTAATCCACCCTTCCACTCCTTCATCCAAATCATTTACAAAAATTACAAATAGAAGAGGGCCCAGAACAGATCCTTGTGGTACACCACTCGTAACTGAGCACCATGTTGAATATTTTCCATCCACTACCACCCTTTGTCTTCTAAGGGTCAGTCAATTCTGAACCAATCTGCCACATTTCCCTCTATCCCATGCCTCCTTACTTTCTGCATGAGCCTACCATGGGAAACCTTATCAAACACCTTACTTAAATCTATGTATACCACATCCATTGTTCTACCTTCATCCATGTGTTTGGTCACCTCTTCAAAGAATTCAGTAAGGTTTGTGAGGCATGATCTACCCCTCACCAATCCATGCTGACTATCACGAATCAAACTGTGCCTATCCAAGTGATCATAAATCCTATCTCTCAGAGCCCTTTCCAATAATTTGCCCACCACTGACGTAAGACTAACTGGCCTGTAATTTCCGGGGTTATCCCTATTCCCTTTTTTGAACAAGAGAATGACATTTGCCTCTCTCCAATCTTCCAGCACTGTACCTGTGGACAGTGAGGACGAAAAGATCATCGCCAGAGGCCTTGTGATCTCTTCCCTTGCTTCCCATAGAATCCTTGGATAAATCCCATCAGGCTTGGGGGACTTATCTTTCTTCAAGTTCCTCAAAATTCCTAGCACATCTTCCTTACTAATATCGATCTCCTCTAGCCTACCAGCCTGTTTTACATTGTCCTCCTCTACAACTAGGTCCCGCTCAGTTGTGAATACCAAAGAAAACTATTCGTTAAGGACCTCTCCTATCTCTTTAGGCTCCGTGCACAAATTCCCTTTACAATCCTTGATCGGCCCCACCCTTTCTCTGGTCATTCTCTTATTCCTCACGTACATGTAAAAAGCCTTGGAATTTTCCTTGATCCTATCTGCCAAGGTTTTCTCAAGTCCCCTTATAGGCTCTCCTGAGCCCTTTCTTCAGTTAAAGGTGAAGGAGGTGATTATAATTGTCTGCATTATGCCCTTTCTCCACTCCCAGCTCACCTTCATCCTGCGAACTGGCTTGATAACCTGCTGATGGTGTGACCGTGATATCTTACCTCCTTCACACCAACTTTCCCCTTCTGAGTTCTGGCTTTGAGACTCCCAAACACTGCCTCACCCCAATCTAAAGAGTCGCATGAGGAAAGACAAAGCATTGGTACAGCAGAGAAGTGGCTGTTTACTTGATCTGACACTTATAAGAATACCACAGACTCTGGCACTGTAATTATCTTGGAGACTGATATAGAGTATCACAACTGAGTCACTGGGCATTAGTGATCTACACCAGGCCAGAGGTAATAGAACATAGAACATAGAACATTACAGCGGAGTACAGGCCCTTCAGCCCTCGATGTTGCGCCGACCTGTGAAACCAATCCGAAGCCCATCTAACCTAAACTATTCCATTATCATCCATATGTTTATCCAATGACCATTTAAATGCCCTTAAAGT
>NC_063332.1:140811678-140858654 GCF_021869965.1 Rhincodon typus | reverse complement strand
CACTATCCACAACTCCACCGACTTTGGTGTCATCCGCAAATTTACTAACCCATCCTCATCCAGGTCATTTATAAAAATGACAAACAGCAGTGGCCCCAAAACAGATCCTTGAGGTACACCACTAGTAACTGAACTCCAGGATGAACATTTCCCATCAACCACCACCCTCTGTCTTCTTACAGCTAGCCAATTTCTGATCCAAACCGCTAAATCACCCTCAATCCCATGCCTCCGTATTTTCTGCAATAGCCTACCATGGGGAACCTTATCAAACGCTTTACTGAAATCCATATACACCACATCAACCGCTTTACCCTCATCCACCTGTTTGGTCACCTTCTCAAAGAACTCAATAAGGTTTGTGAGGCACGACCTACCCTTCACAAAACCATGTTGACTATCCCTAATCAAATTATTCCTTTCCAGATGATTATAAATCCTATCTCTTATAATCCTTTCCAACACTTTACCCACAACCGAAGTAAGGCTCACTGGTCTATAATTAACAGGGTTGTCTCTACTCCCCTTCTTGAACAAGGGGACAACATTTGCTAGTCTCCAGTCTTCTGGCACTATTCCTGAAGACAATGACGACATAAAGATCAAAGCCAAAGGCTCTGCAATCTCCTCTCTAGCTTCCCAGAGAATCCTAGGATAAATCCCATTCGGCCCAGGGGACTTATCTATTTTCACACCTTCCAGAATTGCTAACACCTCCTCCTTATGAACCTCAATCCTGTCTAGTCTAATAGCCTGTATCTCAGTATTTTCCTCGAGAACATTGTCTTTTTCCTGTGTGAATACTGACAAAAAATATTCATTTAGCGCCTCTCCTATCTCTTCAGACTCCATGCACAACTTCCCATTACTGTCCTTGACTGGCCCTAATCTTACTCTAGTCATTCTTTTATTCCTGATATACCTATAGAAAGCTTCAGGGTTTTCCTTGATCCTACCTGCTAAAGACTTCTCATGTCCCCTCCTGGCTCTTCTTAGCTCTCTCTTTAGGTCCTTCCTGGCTAACTTGTAACTCTCAAGCGCCCTCACTGAGCCTTCATGCCTCATCTCTACATAAGCCTCCTTCTTCCTCTTGACAAGAGATTCAACTTCTTTAGTAAACCATGGTTCCCTCGTTCGACCACTTCCTCCCTGCCTGACAGGTACATACTTCTCAAGGACACGCAGTAGCTGTTCCTTGAACAAGCTCCACATTTCAATTGTGCCCAGCCCCTGCAGTTTCCTTCTCCATCCTATGCATCCTAAATCTTGCCTCATCGCCTCATAATTGCCTTTCCCCCAGCTATAACTCTTGCCCTGCTGTATATACCTATCCCTTTACATCGCTAAAGTAAACGTAACCGAATTGTGGTCACTATCACCAAAGTGCTCACCTACCTCCAAATCTAACACCTGGCCTGGTTCATTACCCAGTACCAAATCCAATGTGGCCTCGCCTCTTGTTGGCCTATCTACATACTGTGTCAGGAAACCCTCCTGCACACATTGGACAAAAACTGACCCATCTAAAGTACTCGAACTATAGCGTTTCCAGTCAATATTTGGAAAGTTAAAGTCCCCCATAACAACTACCCTGTTACTTTCGCTCCTATCCAGAATCATCTTTGCAATCTTTTCCTCTACAGCTCTGGAACTTTTCGGAGGCCTATAGAAAACTCCCAACAGGGTGACCTCTCCTTTCCTGTTTCTAACCTCAGCCCATACTACCTCAGTAGACGAGTCCTCATCAAATGTTCTTTCTGCCACCGTAATACTGTCCTTGACTAACAATGCCACACCTCCCCCTCTTTTACCACCTTCCCTGATCTTACAGAAACATCTTAAACCCGGAACCTGCAACAACCATTCCTGTCCCTGCTCTATCCATGTCTCTGAAATGGCCACAACATCGAAGTCCCAGGTACCAACCCATGCTGCCAGTTCACCCACCTTATTCCAGATGCTCCTGGCATTGAAGTAGACACACTTCAAACCACCTTCCTGCCTGCCGGTACACTCCTGTGACCTTGAAACCTTATTCATGAATGGATGATTTATTTCTCAACTCATCAAAGAATGAGGTAGAAGATGAGTACTCAAGTACACAATGAATTTGAATGAGGACCTTGATGAGGCGATCTAGGACAATGCTGAATAAACATACACCGCAAGATGCTTAACGCATTGACTGCCTATCGAACGATCTCCAGGCATTGTGCTATCTCAACCTAGCAGAGGGGATAGCACAGAGCTTACCCTCTCCATAGACCTTGTCCTGCAGAATCTGCTGTCTCTCTCTCTGCTACAGCACAGGTCATCAACTCCACTGCCATATCTGTGAAGATGTGTCAATGTTCTCTAGCAAATAAAGGAACTCCCTATGCATCATCGCACAAGTTTGAGTATTTTCAGACACTTTGCAAACGAATAAGCTCTACTATTTTCTGTCCTTTAAGTAATGCTAGTGCAGAGCTCATCTTACAAATTCACAGATTCTTTGGGCTGCAGAAGCCAGCATTCTGTGAAAGTATAATATTCAGCTATTTCAAAATGTTAGTAACATGCTGTTCTGTCTTGATATAGGGGTGAGGCTATTTGCAAAGTTTTTACATAGGCCATTTTGGATAGTTCAAGCATCACTGAAAAGAGATTCAGGTAGTTGGGGAAGTCAGTGACTATGTGTGCTTGTGCAAGAGTGAGAAGTGGACTCCATGTTAATTGTGATAACACGTACCATTCTCCGCCACTTCAACAACCTGTAATCTGACCCCACAACAAAGGATATATTTCCCTCCCCACCCCTAGCTGCCTTCCATAGGGGCCGCTCTCTCCGTGACTCCCTCATCCACTGCACACTCCCCACTAGACCCACCACCCCCGGCACCTTTACCTGCAACAGCAGGAAGTGCTACACCTGCCCCTACACCTCCCCCCTCACCTTCATCCAAGGAACCAAAAAAAACCTTCCACATCAGACAGAGGTTCACCTGCACATCAGCTAATGTGGTCTACTGCATCCGCTGCTCCCGATGTGGCCTCCTCTTCATTGTTGAGACCAAGTGGAGGCTCGGAGACCGCTTTGTAGAGCGCCTGCATTCTGTTCGTGACAAACGACAACACCTTCCAGTCATGAACCACTTCAACTCCCCCTCCCACTCCCTGGACGACATGTCCATCCTGCGCCTTCTCCAGTGTCACAATGATGCCACCCGGAAACTAAAGGAGCAGCACCTCATATTCCGCCTTGGGAGCCTACAACTCAATGGTCTCCATGTGAACTTTACCAGTTTCAAAATCTCCCCATCCCAAGACCAACCCTCCCTCTAATCCCCGCCTCCTTGACCTGACACAACCTGTCCATCTTCTCTCCCACTTATCGGCTTCTCCCACCTCACTGACCAATCCCCACCACTGCCTACCTGCACTCACCTGTCACCATCCCATCTACCTTCCCCAGCCCCACCCCTGCTCTCTCTACTTCAGAGCTCCCTTCCCCCGCCCCTATTTCTGAAGAAGGGTCCTGACCCGAAACGTCAGCTTTCCTGCTCCTCTAATGTTGCCTGGCCTGCTGAGTTCCTCCAGCTCTACACTGTGTTATCTTTAACTCCAGCATCAGCAGTTCTTACTATCTCCATTGTTAATAGTGCTGCTTTTAGTTGTACTGCTGGCTAGACAACTGAAATACAGATATTCTTTGTGGATAAATGAGAAGCCTCAAGAACATTTAGATAACTTTGTGCTTTAAGAAATCAGACAGAAGTTCCAAAAGTTAATAGACTGATAAGTATTGAAAAGTCATGGGTATTATGGAGACTCAAGAGAAGGATGTGTGCCAGTGCAAGTCATAATGGGGTTGAATCATTCAATTTGCTTGATGTAACTAAGCAAGATTAGTGTTTAGGAAGTATCCAGAGCAGTTCTAACTTGGTAAAAGTAGCTATCAGTGAAAAATCTAGCATTGTGCATTTGAGAGTTTCCAGAGCCCAGGGGTATCTGTCCCAGGAAGGATGGTGATCAATGATTACAGAAGCAGTCATTGAAGCATTCCATGATGGAAAGTAGTTTGATGAGCCACCATATTACTAACACCAGGAGAGAATTGCTTATAAATCTGTGGATCGGTCTTTATTGTATTTGCTATTTAATATATGCTTAGGGGTGTTTGATCACAATTTCTTACACCTGTTTACCAACTGATAATCTGGATATTAAAGTAAGTTATAGTTTACCATGGTTAACCATGGTTTACCATGTTAAGTTAGATGGAGATGGAGTACAACGTCGGAAAGTGTGAGGTCATGCACTTTGGTAAGAAGAATAAAAGCATGGACTATTTTCTAAATGGGGAGAAAATTCAGAAGTCTGAAGTGCAAAGAGACTTGGGAGTTCTAGTCCAGGATTCTCTCAAGGTAAACTTGCAGGTTGTGTCAGTAGTCAGGAAGGCACATGCAATGTTGGCATTTATTTTGAATATAAAAGCAGGGATGTATTACTGAGGCTTTATAAGGCCCTGGTCAGGCCATATTTGGAGTATTGAGTGCAGTTTTGGGCCCCATATCTCAGGAAGGATGTACTGGCCCTGGAGCAGGTTCAGAGGAAGTTCACGTGAATGGTCCCAGAAATGAAAAGCTTAACATATGAGAAATGTTTGAGGACTCTGGGACTATACTCATTGGAGTTTAGACGGATGAGACGGGATCTAATTGAAACTTTCAGAATCCTGGACAGAGTGGATGTTGGGAAAATGCTTTCATTGGTAGGTGAGACTAGGACCTGAGGACACAGCCTTGGAGTAAAGGGAAGACTTTTAGAATGGAGATAAGGAGGAACTTCTTCAGCCAGAGAGTGGTGAATCTATGGAATTCACTGCCACAAAAGGCTGTGGAGGCCAGGTCATTGAGTACATTTAAGACTGAGATAGATAGGTTCTTGGTTATCAAGGAGATCAAGGGTTACGGAGAGAAAGCAGGAACTTATCAGCCATGATTGAGCGCCAGAGCTGACTCGATGGGCCGAATAGCCTAATTTCTGCTCCTATGTCTTATGGTCTTATGGTCTTATACTATATATTGCATTACTAATCTAAAGTTGTAGGAAACTTCATTTTTATTTGTTCAAAACTATGCAGACTTATGGCTTTATTCTCTATGTAAGTCCCTGCATCTTACTTTTATCTACTTCTACAAGAAAAAGTTTCTTGGTCCCTTGCCAAATCATAACATTATTTGGTAACCTGGTCCATGATTGTAATAGAGTATATAATATAAATGCACGTTTATTGCTGACCTTATGGGATCACAAAAACTGATTGGACAATGGTTAGCATCGCTGCCTCACAGTGTGAGGGGCCTAGGTTTGATTCCAGCCTTGGGTGACTGTCTGTGTGGAGGTTGCGTGTTTTCCCTGTGCGTCTGTGATTTTCTGCCAGGTGCTCTGGTTTCCTGAAACAGTCAAAAGATGTGCAGGTTAGGTGGATTGGCCATGGTAAATGCGGAATAATGGGGATGGCGTGGGGAGGTGGATCTGGGTAGGATGCAGTTCAGTGGGTTGGTGCAGACTCAATGGGCCGAATGGTTTCTTTCTACACTGTGGGGATTTATGATTCTGTGACTATCTGGAAACCAAGACGGTATCAAATCCTTGCTTTCTAATGCTGGCAGAGGATGAACCTGAGTGAAAAATATAACTAGACATTCCATACAACTGCTAGAAGATGCCTACTCAAATGAATTTCTGATCTATGATATCTTATAGTATCAATAATATCATTGTTCAATTTTATAGGACTAGGAGAAGCAAGAATCACGTTTATGATTCTTAACCTGCTCCACTTCGGGACCAACCAATTTAGCACTCTCTCCAACAGTGAGCTCTCTCAGAATACCAGCTTAGCACATGCTACTTGTAATTGAACCTCACAGCAAGTAACAGCAGGCAGCCTGCATGAGACTGTGAACTTGTGATATTTTGACTCACGGATGAGAATGGTACCTTTGAACTAAGCAGACAGTTTTCACTTCAGTAAAGCAGAAGAACAAGCATAAAGTTAACTGTGAAAGGGATCTGAAAGTGGAGAAGTAGAATGGCAGATCATGGCATGAAAACTGGGACAAAAAGTTAAAATGAAGAAGGAAAATAAGAGAGTGAGAATTGAATCAACAGGGCAACAAGTGATTGAGGAGGTTAAGAAAATGAGAATTGAAAGCTGAGAGGAGAAAGGCATAAAGAAGGTAATAAAGGAAGGATGATGAAATAAGGAAAAGAATGAGGAATGGAAAACAGAGAATTACCTCAAGGAATCTCCTAGATTCTAAGAGAGGAACAAACCAACCATGGCTAACCAAGGAAGTTGAGGACAGTATAACGTTGAAAGAAAAGAAGACTGCGATAAATTCAGAATCCAAAAAAGGACAACTAAAAAGATAATAAAGAGAGATAATGTAAACTACGGGTGGCAAGCTAGCAAGAAATATAAAAACTGTCAACAAGAGCTCATTTAAAATATGAAAAGGAAAAAATTGCAATCACTAGAAAAATAGTATTCGACAAACTAGTGGGGCTAAATACAGATAAGCCCTGATGGCTTGCATCTGTGGATCCTAAAGGAAGTAACTACAGAGATAGTGGATACATTGTTTGTAATTTTCCAACAATTCTTGGATTATGGAGAAATACGGGAGAATTGGAAAACTGTCAATATGATACCCTTATTCAAAAAGGGAGAGAGTCAAAAAGTGGATAACAATAGGTCAATTAAGCTAATATCAGTTGTTGGCAAAATGTTGGAATAAATTATTGAGGAAATATTAGAAGCACATTTGAAAAGTCTTAGTCTAATCGAGCAGAGTCGGTATAGTTTCATGAAAGGGAAATCGTGTCTGACAAATTTATTAGTTTTTCAAGGGTGTCAATCTGAGTGATTAAAGGAGAACCAGTAGATGCGTTGTATTTGGACTTCTAGAAGGGGTTCAACAAGGTACCTCACAAAGGTTAAGTCATAAGTTAAGAGCCCACCATGCTAGAGGTAATGTATTGACATGGATAGAAAATTGGCTTATGGGTAAGAAAAAAGTGAGTAGGATCAAAGGTTCTCTTTCAGGTTAGTAACCTGTAAGTAGTGGTGTTCCACAGGGGTCAGTACTGGGACTGAAAATGCTTACAATTTACATTAATGACTTGGAGGACAGAAGCAAATGTACCATAACCAAATTTACAGACGACACAAAAATAGATGAAAAGATAAGTTGCAAAAGGGATACAAACATTTTACAGAGAGATATTGATTGGTATTAATGGGCAAAATATTGGCAAATGGAATATCATGTAGGGAAATTTGAAGTTGTTCATTTTGGAAGGGAGAACAAAAGAACGGGGTATTATTTAAATGGAAAATTAGCTGCAGAAAGTTGGTGTAGTTGTGCATGGAAAACAGAAAGCCAGCTGAGAGATGCAGCAGGTAGTCAGGGAGACTAATGGAATGTTGGCCCATATTTTAAGGGGGTTGAAGTATAATGGTAGGGAAGTCTTACAACAACTGTATAAGGTGCTGATGAGACCACACCTTGAGTACTGTGAGCAGTTTTAGTCACCTTATTTAAGGAAAAATATTGTTTCATTGGAGATTGTTCCCTGGTATGGAGGCATTTGCTTATGAACAAAGGATAAACTGATTGGGACTCTCCTCACTCGAGTGTAGATGAATGAGAAGTGATTTTATTGAAACATATAGGATTCTTGAAAGGCTTGACAGGTTAAATACTGAGAGGGTGTTTCCCTTCTCGGATGAGTCTAGGACCAGAGGCCATTGTGTCATAATAAGGGACGTCAATTTAAAACTGAGGTGAGGTGGAATTTCTTCTCTCAGAAGTTGTGAGTCTTTGGAATTCTTTGACACAGAGAGGTGTCAGGGGCAAAGTCCTTGTATATGTTTAAGGATGTGATAGAAAGATTCTTGATCAGTAGGGGAACCAAGGTTTATGAGGAAAAGGTAGAAAAGCCGATGTGAGGAATGTTGGATCAGACGCAATCCCATTGAATGGCGGAACAGGCTCGAGGGTCCTAAAGGCTTGCTCCTCTTCCTATTTCTTATCGTTTTACGGTCTTATAGCTTTATCAGAAGTCCAGTGAATTTAACATTAAAAGGCATTTTTTTTCCCAATGGTTTCAGGAATTCACAGTTGGCTTTGCAAAGATTGGCAGCAATGTCCCTATCAGGTGAAATGCATCAAGGCTTAGGTCTGTTGATGACAATGAATGACAAATCACCATGTGGTTAAACAAACCATTGACATGTCAAAGATAACCATTCGGTACTGCTCTTGAATTTGTGACAGCACCACTTCTAGGCCAAGGAAACTGGCTTGCATTTCCACTGTAAATGGGAGATGGAAATCTGGGTAGCTAATGACAGATGATAAGATAAGCTTCTGTTTGAGGGTGCCACATCCTTTGATCCTCCATGAAATATCATGACTTGTACATCCTTTCCCACTGGTTCACTCAGCATTACTGGAATTCCTCAGAAAATCAAAGAATCGGACAGCTAACAATGCACAGTCTGGAAAAACCTCCAACAGAAACCAATTTGAACTAGAAACCCATGCAGTTTCCTCCCCATCTTACACTAGAACATAGAACTGTACAACACAGGAACAGGCCCTTTGGCCCATGATGTTGTGCTGAACATGATGCCAAATGAAACTAATCCCTTCTGTCTGCCCTTGGTCCATATCCCTCCATTCCTTGCATATTCATGTGCTTATCTAAAACTCCCTTAATTTCCCTTATCGCAGCTACCTCCTCCCCTGGCAGCACATTCCAGACTCCTACCGCTGTCCGTGTGAAAAGCCCGCCCCTGATGTCTCAATTTAACTTCCACATCTCACCTTAAATGCATGTCCCCTAGTATTAGTCTTGGGTCATTCCTGTACCATTTGGATTTCCTCATCATCAAGATTAATGCCTTCTTTAGCAATGAAGTGCTCAAATTACTGTACCTTTGACTGGAAAAGTTGACATTTACCTGATTTGACTTTTGAGTTAAACTACCACAAACAGGTTAAAGAGGTGTCTAGTCTTTCAACGGTTTCCTTGAATATCAAGACCCAACTATAACAGTGTTATTATGTGTTGGTTTGCCTGTTTTGATGTTCCATGTCAGATTCACTGTGATCAGGGGCACAACATCAAGAGCAAGTTTGTATAATAGTTTTGTAAGATCAATGGCACTGGCAAGTACCAAGACATCCCTTTCACCCAAAGGTTAATTTTTAAAAAAATTCATTCACAGGATGAATGGCTAGGCAGCATTTATTGCCCATCTCTAATAGCCCAGAGGCCAGTTAATAGTCAACCACATTGCTGTGGGTCTGGAGTCACATGTGGGCCAGACCAGGTAAGGATGGCAGTTTCCTTCCCTAAAAGACATTAGTGAACCAGATAGGTTTTCTCCAACAATTGACAATGGATTCATGGTCATCATTAGATCATGTTAATTCCAGATATTTATTGAATTCAAATTCAACCATCTACTATGGAGGTGATTTGAACCCAGGTCCTCAGAACATTAGCTGAGTCTCTAGATTAACAGTCCACTGATAATACCATTAGGCCATCACCTTCCCTAATAGATCATGAGAATGATTCAATTGTACTGTGCATAACCATCTGTGCACTTTGCCTCCTGAGGATAAATGGAAGTAGCCTGACCACCTTCCTCAGCTGGTTTATGATTATAACAGCACCCCGCACTCATCCGCATGCTCTTTTCTACACTATCTTCTCCTTGTATGAAACCCACCCCTTCCCTTGGACTGCCTCGTTGAACTCACCACATCCTCGATGGAGATAGCCAGGTCAATGAGAGGATAGTCCAAACATTACAGAAAGTTAAGTTAGACATTCAAAGTGGTGTCCAAGAGGACTGAAAGAGAAGCAATGAGAATAAAACATTGAACAATTACAAGGCTGACAGGACTGACTATCAAACTGATGCAAGTATGTTCTTACAAAATCAGAATTTGGAGGGATTGAAATAAGATGTAGGATGTCTGGAATCTCCCATGAGCAGCAGTCCCAAAATGCCTTGTAGCTCCAGTGCTTCTACCTTTACAGTAGTGAGCTGCAAAATATGTTTTCTCATGTTTTATCTTTATCTTTTATTTTTATCTTAATCTTGCTGTCTCTTTCTCTCTCCCTCTCTCTCTTGTGTTCTTCCTCTTCTGTTGCAATAGAGGAAAGTACAGATTTACAAGAAGTAATATATGTTCATTTTATTGCATTGTGTAAATAAGATCAAAGAGATGAATGAGTTGTTTAGCTATTGTCAGGAAGAAATGGGTTTTGATCCACGGGCACTGGCATCAGTACTGTGGAAAGCAGGTGATGTTCATGAAGGTGATCTTCACATGATCTACTCAGGTCTTGGTGAGTAATATAAATGAGTTGTGGAATATTTATATGAGGGGAGATTTGGAAAGTTAAAGAGAAAGGACAAGGCTCTACTACAAGATAGTGATATGGGTAATGATAATTTTATCAGGATGTTGCGGGTGTGGAAGGTTTAAGTTACAAATAAAAGCTGGATAGGCTGGGACTTTTTTCTCTGGAGCAAAGGAGGTTGAAAGATGACCTGATAGAAGTTTATAAAACAATGAGAGGTATAGATAGAGTTGATGATGGTTGTCTTTTCCGTAACATGGGGAATTTCAAGACTAAGGGGTACATTTTTAAGGTGAGAGGAGAGAGATTTAAAAAAGATATTTTACACAGAGGGTGGTTCACGCATAGAATGAACTTCCTGAGGAAGTGGTGGATGTGGATACAATCACATTGTTTAAAAGACAGTTGGATCGATACATGAATAGGGATATGGGCCAGGAGCAGGCAGATGGGACTAGTTTAGTTTGGGATTATGCTCAGCATGGACTGGTTAGACTGAAGGGTCTGTTTCTGTGCTGTATGACTCTATGACCCTATGATTGTATAATCAGGATGTGACAGGAGCAGAACGTTTAATTAAGAGTGTAGCAGAAAATAGGCTCAAAGTGAAAACTGATGAAATGACAAAATTTTATCTGAATGCATGTAGCCTTTATAACATCATTGTTGAGCTGATAGTAATGTGAGTTGATAGAAATGAATAGAAATAAATTGGTCAGACATGGTAGCTCTTACAGAGACATGGTTGTAAAGTGACCAAGACTAGGAACTGAATATTCCCAGAGATAACAAGATGTAGAGCTGGATGAACACAGCAGGCCAAGCAGCATCAGAGGAGCAGGAAAGCTTATTCCCAGGTATTTTATATTTTTGAAAGATTGGAAGAAAGGAAGAAGAGGTGAGGTAACTGTGTTAATAAAGGATGAGATCAGTACAGTAGTTGGAAATGATTTTGACTTGGAAAATTGAGTATAGACTCAGTCTAATAAGCATAAGAAATAGAGAAAGAAATAAGTCACTAAGGGTCTATATAGATGTTCTAACAGTCATTACATTATAAAACATTATAAATGTTATAAAATAATGAATACTTGTAAGAAAGGAACTTTCTATAGATTGGAAGAATCAATTTGAAATAGTCTGGAGAATACAGTGCTTTGCAGCACTTACTTAGACAACACGTTATGGAACCAACCTAGATACAGACTAGTTTAGACTTGGGAATATGTATTAAATAAGATTAACTCATGATCTCAAAAAGAAACGTGATAATAATGACAGAATTTCACATTTGGCTTGAAAGTAAAAATTCTGCACCTGTAAGTAATGTCATACACTTTTAATTGCAGTTGTTTAAGTTTATGAAGACTCAGTTGGCTGCAGTGGACTAGAAAAATAGGGTAGAAGGTAAGATGATAGATAAACAGTGGCAGCTAGTTAAGAAGCTAATACAAAACTCTCAACAAATATGTACTCTATTGAGTGAATGAGCAGAATGTACCACCTATGCCTGACTAATGATATTAAACTGAAAGGCTAGGCATTCAATGCTGCAAAAACTAGAAAATTTGAAAAATTTTAGAAACCAACAAAGGACTAAAAAAAAAGTAAAATAGGGGAGGAATTAGATTATGATCTCAACCTTCAATGACAGACACATTCTTCCTTTCTTCCTCTCCTTCAGAAATATCAAACATACCTTTGAATACTAGATTCTTGGTCACTTTGCATCTATGTTTCTATAATGGTTACCAGACAACACTATCTTATTTCCACATCCCTGAACACTACAGGCAATTCAGCATGGCCAATCCACCTAACCTGCACATCTTTGGACTATGGGAGGAAACTGGAGCACCTGGAGAAAACCCACGCAGAGACAGGGAGAATGTGCAAACTCCACACAGGCAGTTACCTGGCAGTGGAATTGAACCCGGGTCCCTGGTGCTGTGAGGCAGCAGTGCTAAGGGTGGCATGGTCGCTCAGTGGTTAGCACTGCTGCCTCACAGCATCAGGGGCCTGGGTTTGATTCCACCCTTGGGTGACTGCCTGTGCAAATTTTGCACATTCTCCCCACATCTGCCTGGGTTTCCTTCAGGTGCTCTGGTTTCCTCTCACAGTCCAAAGATGTGTAGGCTAGGTGGATTGGCCATGCTAAATTGCCTGTAGTGTTCAGGGATGTGTGGATTACAGGGGAATGGGTCTGGGTGGGACGCTCTGAGGATAGGTGTAGACTTTTTGTTGGGCTGAAGGGCCTGTTTCCACACTGTAGGGATTCTATGATCTATTTCTATTTCTGCTATTAACTCATCAATCTTGTTATGATGCAACGTGCTTTCAGATAAAGAACCTTGAATTGATTTTTCACTTCTTTGACTCTATTTGCTTATACAGCCATATTTGAATACTCTATTCCTTCCTGTCACATTCTGACTTTGCCCCATAGTAAGACTATGGCATAAATCATGGCTTGGCAACCATCAAATAATCCAGGATGCTGTCTATAGAAGGGGATCAGCTATAGGTATATAAAAATGAAAATATTAGTTAGGGACTCAGTACGAAATGATGGTGCAGTGGTAATGTCACTGGGCTAGTAATCCAGAGTCCCAGACAAATATTTGGGGGACATGGATACAATCCCACCATAGTAGGTGGTGAAATTTAAAATATATAAAATATGGAATTACACAGTGGTCTATTGGTGACTATGTATCAATTGCTGTAAAAATACATATCCTGAAGGTAAACCTTACCACGTCTGACATACATGTAACTCCAGATCCACAGAAATGTGGTTGACTCTTAACAATTCTCTAAAATGGCCCAGCAAGCCATTCAGTTGAAGGTCAGCTAGGGATGGGACACAATTGCTAGTCTTGCCAGTGATACTCTTACCCCATATAGAAATAGAGGAAAAGTAAACAAAGTAGAAACAAAAGTTAATCCCTTAAAGATAGAGACTATGGAATTATCAATGATAATAATAACTCAGGAAGCCTGACTGCAAAGTAACATCATTTATTGTTGAACATCAAAATAGAGCCACTATTTGTGGCATGTCCCATCCAGGGACTGATAGATCTGCAGACTCATCTAGGTCTGTTTTATAGGTATTTTCTCATCACCTAGCTCAGACTTGTTGTTATGCACCTCTGAAGTAGGTAGGACTTGAACCCAGGCCTCCTAGCCAGAGGTAGTGACACTACCACTACACCAAACAAGTCCTCTGGGTCACCTTTATTTTGTTTTAAATCCAGAAATGCTCTTACAACCAACTGAACAGGTGTTATTTTCCATCAGCAAATCACCGTAACATTTTTTCCCACTAAACGACACGTGTAGCAATTGGGTATTTACATGTAAAGCCCATTAAGAACAATGAAAAGTATTAAAAGATGAGGCTGAAAGGGTCTGTTTTATTTTCTAAACTTATTTTTATATAGGCTGTGCTTTATTTATATCCAGAAGTGCTGTCACACACAACCAAATATTGTTTTTACCCCATCAATAAATCACAGTGACTTTTTTATGTTTTGTTTATTAACCAGTAAATCACCCATGTAGCCAACTGGATATTTAGATGCAAAGCCTATTAAAGGGAAGCAAACCATTAAAAAGTGAGAGGAGGGGGCCCGATTTCTTTTCTTTAATTTCAAGTAGGGTCTGATTTATTTTCTTTTTCTCCTTCTTTCTATCCAGAAATGCTATCACACACAACCAAATGGTTTTTCTCCCATTACCAAATCACTGTGACATTTTCTTTTGTTTTTATACATCAACTACCATTAGTAAATCACCCATGTAGCCAGTTGGATATTTATATGTAAAGCCTGTTAAGGCTAATGCAAACTATCAAAACTGGGGGAGAGGTAAGGAGTGAGGGAGGAGATTAAATTAAAATGGATTTGGAAAAGAGTCTGATTTATTTATTTTTCTTAGCCTATTTTAAAATCAAGTTGTTCAGAGATGTTACTTCACACCTCTGGAATAGGTGGGTTTGAACCCAGGCATCCTGGCTCAAAATACTATTACTGCATCACAAGGGCCCTCTAAGGGTTTGTTTTATAACAGGCTTAGTTGGGTTGGTCAGTACCAGCTTAGCTGGCCATTGACTGTTATCAAGGGGACTCATACTCATTGAGCTGCATGAGGAGATTAATTTATAATTCCCCATGACCCTTGTAGGGGATATCACAGAGGGAATGGCAGAGATTTTGCCTTCATTGCAGAAAATACAGAAATCCACTCAGGAATAATGAGTTTGAAAGGGGAAATAAATGTGAGGAACTTAAAACAATCACTATCACAATAAAAGCTTACAGGCAAAGTAGTGGACTAAACTTGAAACTGATGACCTGCATCATTGGGTCTTCAATGCAGTTGCTGTAGAGATATTGAATGTATTTGTTGCTATCATCCAAGATTCATGAAATTCTGGAAGTTTCCAGTAGATTGAAACTTACAAGTGTAACACCTCTATTCCACAAAGAAGGGAAACAGAAACCAGGAAACTAGGTGAATTAGCCTGATATCTGAACATGAAGTAAATGCAGCACATTTTAAAAATTATAGTACAATCAAGCAGAGATAATGTGATTTTATGGAAAGGAAATTGTGTTTGACAAATTTATTAGATTTCTGTGTGGAAGTATTGAGTAGAGTGGAGAGAGCCAATAGATGTAATAGAACAAAGAACAATGAACAATATAGCACAGGAACAGGCCCTTCGGCCTTCCAAGCCTGCGCCGACACATTTTGACCTTCCATATTCAAACTGTCTTCACTTACAGGATTCGTATCCCTCTATTCCCTTCCTATTCATGTATTTGTCCAGGTGTTTCTTGAACACTGCTATTGTGTCTGCTTCCTTCACCTTCCCTGGCAGTGCCTTTCAGGCACTCACCACCACTCCTTGTATGAAAAATGTGCACCACACCTCTCTTTTAAACATCCCCCCTTGCACCTTCAATCTGTGTCCCCTAGTAATTGACCCCTCCATCCTGGGAAAGCGCCTCATACACTCTTTCCATGTCATTCACAATTTTATAAACTTCCATCAGGTTGCCCTTCAACCTCCTGTGATCTAGTCAAAACAAACCCAGTCTATCCAACCTTTCTTCATAGCTAAAATCCCCCATACCAGGCAGCATCCTAGTAAACCTTTTCTGTACCCTCTTCAAAGCATCCACATCCTTCTGGTAGTGTGGTGACCAGAACTGTACACAATATTCCAAGTGTGGCCTAATAAAGTTTTATAAAGCTGCAGCATAACTTGCCTATCCGTATACATAATGTTCTTTCAAATGAAGGCAAGCATGCACTAAGCCTTTTTTACTACCTTATCTACTTGCACTATCACTTTCAGTGGTGGATCTGCACACCCAGATTCCTCTGCATATAAATACTCCTAAGGGTTCTGCCATTCACTGTATAATTTTCACCTGTTCTTGACCTTCCAAAATGTATCACTTCACATTTGTCTGGATTAAAAACATCTGCTATTTTTTTGCCCATATCTCCAACCGATCTATATCTTGTTATGTCCTCTGACAATCCTCTTCACTGTCTGCTTCTCCACCAAGATTTGTATTGTCTGAAAACTTACTAATTAGTCCAGCTAAATTTTCCTCCAAATCATTTATGTAGATCACGAACAGCAGAGGTCCCAGCACTGATCCCTGTGCAACACCTCTAGTCATAACCCTCCGTTCCAAAAAGCATCCTTCCACTGCTACCCTCTGTCTCCTCTGACTGAGTCAGCTCTGTATCCATCTTGCCAGTTCACCCCGAATACCATGTGACTTCACCTTTTGTGCCAGTCTGCCTTGAGTGACCTTGTCAAAGGCTTTGCTGAAGTCCGTGTAGACAACATCAACTGCTTTTCCCTCATCAATCATCTTCATCACTTCCTCAAAAAACTCAATCAAGTTAGCGAGGCACAACCTCCCTGGCACAAAACCATGCTGTTTATCACTAATTAATCCATTTGCTTCTAAATGTTTATAGATCTTGTCCCTGAGAATCTTTTTCAATAATTTGCCTACCACCGGCATGAGGATCACAGGCCTGTAATTTCCTGGATTATCTCTTTCACCATTTTAAAATAGTGGGACAACATTAGCTATTCTCCAGTCCTTCTGGGAGCTCACCTGTGACCAAGATGATACAAAGCTATCTATCGATGCTCCAGCAATTTTTCTCTTACCTTCCTCAGTAGTCTGGGATAGATCCAATCTGGACCTGGGGACATATCTATCTTAATAGTTTTTAAGACTTAGAACACGTCTTCCTTTTTAATAGCAACTTGGCTTAGAAATTCGACACTCCCTTTCCTGAGATCATCCTCCACCAATTCCTTCTCTTTGCTGAATACCGATACAAAGTATTTGTTTAAGACCACACCTGCCTCTTCTGGCTTCACACATACATTCCCTCCTTTGTCCTTGAATGAGCCAACCATTTCCCTGGCTATCCTTTTGCTTTTTATATATGTATAAAAAGCTTTGGGTTTCTCCTTAATCCTGTTCACTCATGACTTTTCATGATCCCTTTTAGCCCTTCTAATTCCTTGCTTAAATTCTTTCCTACTTTCCTTCTATAATTCAAAGATTTTGTCAGTTCCCATCCTCCTAGACCTTACGTATGCTTCCTTTTTCTTTTTGACGGAGGTTATAACATCCCTGATCATCCAAGGTTCACATAACTTGCCATACATATCCCTCATTCTTGCAGGAATGTGCTGCTCTTGAACTCTTATCAACTATCGTTTGAAATGCTTCCATATGCCCAATGTGGATTTACCCTCAAACAGCCGCCTCCAATCAACACTCTCCAGCTCCTGCCTAATATTGTTGTAGTTTGACTTTGTAATTTAACACCTTCACCCACGGACTGCTGTTATCCCTATCCATGAATAACTTAAAACTCACAGTATTATGGTCACTACTCCCGAAATGCTCCCCTACTGAAACTTCACTCACCTGGCCTGGCTTATTTCCAAAAACTAGGTCCAGTATAATACTTTCCTTGGTTGAACTGATTACATATTGTATCAAGAGACCCTCCTGAATGGTCCTTACAAATTCTGCTCCATCCAAGCCCGTAACATGATGTGAGTCTCAGTCAATTCAGGGGAAGTTAAAATCACCCACAACAATTTTGCTGTTTTTACATCTTTCCAATTCTGTCTACATATTCTCTCCTCTGTCTTCTGCTAGCTGTTGGGAGGCCTGTAGCATACCCCAACATTGTGATTTCACCTTTCCTATTCCTGAGTTCTACCCATACTGCCTTACTGCATGAGCCCTCTGATGTATCCTCTCTCAGTACAGCTGTGACATACTCTTTTACCAGTAGTGCAACACCCCCACTCATTTTACATCCCTTTCTGTTACATCTGAAACATCAAAATGCCGGGACATTCAGCTGCCAGTCATGCCCCTCTTCCAGCCAAGTCTCCATAATTGCAGTAACATCATAGCTCCAAGTACTACCCAATGCTCTGAGTTCATCTACCTGACCAATTTTACTTCTTGCATTGAAACACATGCACTTCAGACCATCTCCCCTGCTCTTTATAACAGCATTTCACTGCCTGTTCTCATTCTTACTCGTGTTTGTCTTGGTTTCTACCTCTCCCTCAATTTCTGAATCTACTGCCCTACCCGTCTGGTTCCCATCCCCCTGCCACATTAGTTTAAACGCCCCCCAACCACTCTACCAAATACCACCAAAGGACATCAGTCCCGGTCCTGCCTAGGTGTAACCTGTCCAGTTTGTACAGGTCCCACCTCCCCTAGAACCTGTCCCAATACTCTAAGAATCTGAAACCCTCACCCTCACGCCATCTCAACAGCCACTTGTTCATCTTATATATCCTGCTGTTTCTATGCTGACTAGCTCATGGCACTGGTAGTAATTCTGATATAACTACCTTTGAGGTCCTACATTTCAACTTTCTTCCTAGTTCTCCGTATTCAGCTTTTAGGACCTAATCCCTTTTTTTAACCCATGTTTTTAGTACCAATGTGTACCATGATCACTGGCCCTCCCCCTCAAGAATGTCCTGCAACTGCTTCAAGACATCCAGGACCCGAGCATCAGGGAGGCAACACACCTATCTGTTCCCCTTATGATTGAATCCCCTATAACTAAAGCATTGCTATGCCTATTTCTCCCTGCCTCTGCAGCAGAGCCAACCATGGTGCCATGAATTTGACTGTTACTTTTATTCCCTGAGAGGTCATTCCACTCAACAGAATCAAAAATGATATATAAGTTTGCAGGGGAATAGCCACAAGAGATCCCTGCATTGCCTGCTTAGCCCTCCTGCTCTGCCTGGTGGTCACCCATTCCTTTCCTGCTTGTGGAGCCTGAATTTGCAGTGTGACCACATCTTCATACGTGCTATCCATGACATTGTCTGCCTTGTGAATGCTCCATAGTGTCCCGAGATACTGCTCCAATTCCAAAACTCGGGCTTTCAGGAGATGCAGCTGGAGACAGTTCTTGCACACATGCAGGCCCTGGGCACTGGAAATGTGCCCAGTTTCCCACATTGAGCAAGAGGAGCAGACTACGATTTGCAGTTCTCCTGCCATGTCTTACCTCTTTAACTTAATTAATTCTTACTATGGCAAATACTTTTTTGTTTGGTTTTTACGCTGTCTGCTCTGATAACAATTTCTCAAAACTTACCAGTCACTCACCAATGACAGTTTCCAGAAAACTGTTTAGCTTCATTCTCCTTTTGCCCACTGGAACTCTCACCGCCAACCTTCCTCTCACAATGTTCTGTCTCTTCTCCTCTGAACCTTGACTCTCCTTTGTTTTGGTTACAGGAGGAAGCAGGGATGGAAACACTACAGTAATTGACATCTGGGGCTAAACATTCCTCAACAGCAGGTTCTTCTACAATACCCTTCACATCCGCATTGACAGCAAAGTCCAGTCCCTGAATGCAAATGAGCAGTGCTTTTCATTTCCAAAAGATATTAGATAAAGTGTCACATAAAAGGTTATTATATAAGACAAGACCTTATGGTCTTGGGCATAAGAAGTAGCATGGATAGATTGGCTAGTAACAGGAAACAAAGTGGAGAGAAGCTCCACTTCAGGGATTTAACTAAACAGCAGGTCTTGTATGCTGTTGTGCCTGCAACTAGCCAACGATGCAACTTACGCTGAGTCGCATGCCACATCATTCAATTAAAGAGGCAGTTGCCAACTTGTGTAGGAACCCACCAAATAAATTGTGAATTGTTACACCCATGCCTACATAATGGTGCAATCCAATCTTTAGTTCCCTGACTTCCTCTTAAATCACAATTCCTCCAAACTCCTAATAAGTTCTGTGCTTGAGATTACATCATGTAGACCCTTACCACATCTGATGCCATGCAACTAGTGCCAAAATTAAAAGTAAAATGATCGTGAGCTAGGTTTGTTAAATATAGCTGATAAAAAGCTGAGCCAACTTTTGATTTTGCTTGTGGTATCAGACTACACACAGACTCAACTTCCATTATGCTTCTAAGATCATATTTTGTCTAGTCTGTCCAAATTCCACCTTATAGTTATCTATCATCATTTTCCCATGCAAACCAAAACTGACTTCAACAGCATTTTGGATTTTAGACTACAAAGCATTCAAATCAATCAGTGGAAGCATTCATGAGAGTATTTAACACTTGAATAGCTAATAATTGTAGATACTATCTGCACCATCTTCACACCAGTTGACATTGTGAATGGTCTCTTCTCATAAATGGACCCTGTTTTCTTTCAAAGTTGCCATGATCATTGCTACCCAGTCTGATTTTGTAAGTCAGTGTGTCACCTCCAACCTCCCTCCCATCTCTCCAGTTTGTAAAAATATTTTTCTCCTCAGATGTGCATTCATTCTCCTGCAAATTCCTATCTGAACTCTCCACACAGCTTAAATAAAGGAACTTATGGAAAATCAATTTACATGCCTGCCGAACATCTGATTTTCTGACATTCATTAGATTCAACTCACTCAGGACACAAGAAAAGTGGTCAGTATGAGAATTACTGACAAGATTCTAAACATAGTTTCATATATAAGTGCAGAAATGGAAAAAGAAATTGTATGAAGATAATTTGCAGCCAAGAAGACCCATGCACTACATATTGATTGAGAGGACATCCACTTATGTGATTAATCTGTCCCTTGCACAAACAGTTCTATTCAATTTTTCACAGTATGATGGCTCATTCAGTACTATACCACCCATCATTATCTACTATTGTATCTCAGTTATCATAGTTGGCTACTAATCAATCTGCTGCTATCTTAATATGACTCTTTCAAATTAACTCTTTGCAGATCATACCACTACTGGCAGCACTTTTCATATTGTATTGACTGCCTATTATTTACTGCTAAAGAAGGAACTTACAATATTACTGTGCCTTTTCATGTGCCGTATGCTTTGCAACCAATGGGTTAGTTTCAAAGTACAATCATTGTTGCTATGGAGGGAAATATAGTCGGCAACTTGCAAACTAGAACATTTCATTCCTGCCTTTGTGTGCCTTTGATTATCAAATTTACTGGAGGGGGAGCCTCCACAAATATTCCCATCCTCAATGATGGAAGAGCCTAGCACATCAGTGCAAAAGATAAAACTGAAGCATTTGCTGGAATATTCAGCTAGAAGTACCGAGTGAATGATCCATCTCAACTCCCTCCTGCATCATAGATGCCAGTCTGAAGTCAGCTTGATTCATTTAACATGATATCAAGAAACAGTTGGAGGCACTAGATACTGCAAATGCTATGGACCCTAATAACAATCTGGCAATAGTACCAAAGACTTGTGCTCCAAAACTGGCCACACCCCTAAACAAGCAGTTGCAGTATAGTTACAACACTGGCATCTACCTGACAATTTAGAAAATTGCCCAGGTATGTCCTAAGACAGAAAGCAAGACAAAGGCCGAAGACTGTCCCATCAGTCTACTCTCAATCATCAGTAAAGTAATGGAAGGTGTCATCAACAGCATGTGCTCAACAATAATCTGTTCAATGATGCCCAGTCTGGGTTCTGTCAGGGTCACTCAGCTCCTGACCTCATTACAGCTTTGGTTCAACATGGAGAAAACAGCTGAATGCCAGAGGTTATGTGAGAGTGACTGTCCTTCACATCAAGGCCATATTCGACTCAATGTGGTATCAAAACTGGAATCAATGGGTATTAGGGGAAACTCTCCACTGATTAGAATCATACCCGGCACAGTAAAAGATGGCTATGGTTGTTGGAGATTAGTCACCTCAGCTCCAGGACATATCTGCAGGAGATCAGCATGGTAGTTGCTTTATCAATAAAATTCCCTCTGTGATAAGGTCTGAAGTGGGAACGGGTGCCAACGATTGCACAATGCTCAGCACCATTCATAACTCCTCAGATACTGCAGCAGTCATGTTCAAATGCCAGAATTGAGCTGACAAGTGGCAAGTGACATTTGCACCACACAAAAGCCATGTAATGACCATCTCCAAAAAAGACATTCTAACCTCTGCCCCTTGATGTTCAATGGTGTTACCATCACTGAATCCCTCACTATCAACATTGTTAGAGTTTTCATTGACAAGAAACTCACCTGGACTCACTATATAAATACAATGGCTACAAGAGCAGGTCAGAAGCTAGGAATATTGTGGCAAGTAATTCTTCTCCTGACTCCACAAACCCTGTCCACCATCCTCAGTGCACAAGACAGGAGTGTGTTGGAATCGTCCCCACCTGCCTAGATAGCTGCATCTTCAACAACACTTAAAAATCTTAACACAATCCAAGAAAAAGCAACACACTTGACTGGCGCCACATCTACAAGTTTCCACTCTGTCCGCCACCAATGCTCAGTAGCAGCAGTATGTACAATCTACAAGACGCATTGCAAAAATTCACCAAAGATCCTTTGACAGCACCTTCCAAACCCATGATAACTTCTGTCTAAACGGACAAGGACAGCAGATACATCACCATCCTGGCTTAGAAATATATCGCCATTCACTGTTGCTCGGTTAAAATCCTGGAATTCCCTCCCTAAGGGCATTGTGGGTCAACCTACAGCACATGGACTACAGCTGTTCAAGAAGGCAGCTCACTACTATCTTCCCAAGGGCAACTAGAGACAGTCCTTTAGGAAGGAAACTGACATCCTTATCTGATCTGGCCGACATGCGACTCCAAACCCACAGCAATGTGGTTGACTCTCCTCTGGGCAGTTAGGGATAGGCAATAATGCTGGCCTAGCCAGTGATGGTCTTACCCCATGAATGAACAAAAAAAAATTCTGGCCAACCAGCAATCAACACGTCCCATGAGTGAATAAAAAAAAAATCAGGTATTTTCACATAGTGCTGTATCTGTAACTGCAACATTGCTCATAGAAGGCCAATGACTTTCAAGGGGAGAGATTGCAGATGGCTGAGCAGGATGATCATTCAACTTCAGACTATAGGTTGCCATCAGTGGCAGCAGTCTCTGCTGACTGACTACAAAGCAACAACAAAGGCACTGGTAGAATGACTGTGGTAGAAATAACTTGATCTCAACCTGACAGAAGACAGCAGATTTGTGATCTGGCACAGCCAGTTCCTGGGTGGTGACTCAGCAAACCTGCTAACCTAGCAACTCTGCCAGACTCCCACTGGTGAAAAGCTATGAAACCCCGGTATCCATGACCACGCTGACAGCAATATGAGCTGGTTAGCAGCAAGCTGATGTTTCACAAACTCAGACTGAGTTTCTACTGCAACACTCAAACAATGGTTAACTTCTTAATATAGGCTATTAGACATCAGTTGCTACTTCACAAGTACTCAGGTATTCTTCTGGAATCAGCCAATACTTCACACAATAAAGGATGGGCTTGAAGTTTCCCACAAAACCTGTGACTTGTTGGAGCTTGATGATCTATGCCTTTGGCAGTAACTGACTGCAGGCTTTCTGCCCGGTCTATCAAAGGATCAAGTATTTCATTCTGTTTGCTTATCAGCCATTTTCTGCAGGCCACCCCATTAATGAACTCAAGTAAGCCTCCAAATCAGAACTTATAGATTTGTATAATGTCTGCAGAACAGAAAGAGGCCTTTCAAACTGTCACAACCTCATCACTTCAGGTGAGCTCCCACCCACAGCCTCCAACCTCATTGTTCCCAACCCCGCATCGCCTATCTCCTTCCCAAAATCCACAAACCTGACTGCCCTGGTCGACCCATTGTCTCCGTCTGCTCCTGCCCCACCGAACTCATCACCACTTATCTCGACTCCATTTTCTCCCCCTTGGTCCAGGAACTCCCCACCTACGTCCGTGACATCACCCACACCCTCCACCTCCTCCAAAACTTCCGATTCCCTGGTCCCCAACATCTCATCTTTATCATGAACGTCCAGTCCCTATACATTTGCATTCCCTGTGCAGATGGCCTAAAGGCCCTCCACTTCTTCCTGTCCCGCAGGCCCGACCAGTCCCCCTCCACTGACACCCTCATCCGCTTAGCTGAACTCGTCCTCACCCTTAACAACTTCTCCTTCAATTCCTCCCACTTCCTACAGACAAAGGGGGTGGCCGTGGGTACCCGCATGGGCGCAAGCTATGCCTGCCTCTTTGTAGGATACGTGGAACAATCCCTCTTCCAAAGCTACACTGGCCCTATCCCCCACCTCTTCCTTCATTACATTGATGACTGTATCGGCGCCGCCTCGTGCTTGAACAGTTCATCCACTTCACTAACACCTTCCACCCCAACCTTAAGTTCACCTGGACCATCTCTGATGCCTCTCTCTCCTTCCTGGACCTCTCTGTCTCAATCGCTGGCATCCACCTGGAAACCGATATCCATTTCAAGCCTACCAACTCCCACAGCTACCTAGGATACACCTCCTCTCACCCACCTTCCTGCAAGAATGCCATCTCCTATTCCAAATTCCTTCGCCTCCGCCACATCTCCTCCCAGGATGAAACATTCCACTCCCGTACATCCCAGATGTCCTCGTTTTTCAAGGACCGCAACGTCCCCTCCACAGTGGTCGAAAATGCCCTTGACCGTGTCTCTCACATTTCCCGCAACTCATCCCTCACACCACCTACCCGCAATAACAACCAAAACAGAATCCCCCTCATCCTCACATACCACCCTACCAACCTCCGAATCCAACACATCATCCTCCGACACTTTCGCCATCTGCAATCTGACCCCACTACCAAAGACATTTTTCCCTCCCCACCCTTATCTGCTTTCCGGAGGGACCACTCTCTCCGTGACTCCCTTGTCCGTTCCATACTCCCCTCCAGCCCCACCACCCCCGGCACTTTTCCCTGCAACCGCAGCAAGTGCTACACCTGCCCCTACACCTCCCTTCTCACCGCCATCCCAGGCCCTAAGAAGACCTTCCACATCAAACAGATGTTCACCTGCACATCTGCTAATGTGGTAAACTGTATTTGCTGACACCGTTGTGGCCTCCTCTACATCGGGGAAACCAAACGGAGGTTTAGGGACCATTTTGTGGAACACCTATGCTCGGTTCGCAACAAACAACTACACCTCCTTTTCGCGAACCATTTCAACTCCCCCTCCCACTCCTTGGATGACATGTCCATCTTGGGCCTCCTGCAGTGCCACAATGATGCCACC
The DNA here is from genome assembly GCF_021869965.1 of Rhincodon typus. Taxonomy (NCBI): domain Eukaryota; kingdom Metazoa; phylum Chordata; class Chondrichthyes; order Orectolobiformes; family Rhincodontidae; genus Rhincodon; species Rhincodon typus. The sequence goes on along the minus strand of NC_063332.1, from coordinate 140,833,546 downwards.
CAAAGGCTGCAGGAATAGCATCTCATATTTCGCTTGGGAACACTGCAGCCCAAGGGTATCAATGTGGACTTCACAAGCTTCAAAATCTCCCCTCCCCCAACTGCATCTCAAAACCAGCCCAGCTCGTCCCCGTCTCCCTAACCATTCCTCCCACCTCAAGCTCCACCCCCATCTCCTACCCACTAGCCTCATCCCGCCTCCTTGGCCTGTCCGTCCTCCCTGGACCGACCTATCCCCTCCCTAACTCCCCACTTACATTCACCTTTACTGGCTCCAACCCCACCTCTTTGACCTGTCTGTCTCCCCTCCACCTATCTTCTCCTTTATCCATCTTCTATCCGACTTCCCCTCTCTCCCTATTTATTTCAGAAACCCCTTCCCCTCCCCCATTTCTGAAGAAGGGTCTCAACCCGAAACGTGAGCTTTCCAGCTCCTCTGATGCTGCTTGGCCTGCTGTGTTCATCCAGCTCTACACCTTGTTATTTCAAACTATCATCTCTGTGCCAGCTCTTTGTAAGAATAACTCAGCTAGTCCTATCCTTTCGTCCTTTCCATGTGGCCCTATAAATTGCTGGCTGCTATCCAATTACATTTTGAAAGTTATGCAATTTCCTTGTGCTAAGTAATCTTTGGAAGATGTGGTATTTAAGGCATTCAGTGACAGACTTTATAGTCTCAAAATCTTTTCCCTGTCAGTTTACTTTAAAAGTTACTATTTTAACCTTGGCACAAAATGATACATTTCAATGTCATAGTAAACTTAATACTTTAAAATAGTTCGTTTCAACTTATAAATAAATGAACTTGAAATGTGTCCCAGAATTCAATTAGCGTTACTGATAATGGAGTGACATTCAGAGAATAGACCAAATTTTTGCCTTTTCCATGTTTGCTAATGGATGTTCATTCATTGGCTGATGACCTATACATAACAGATATGCTACCAATTCACAGTGCGTTATGATAGATTGCATGGACAGAAGAGGTTCTTCACGTTGCAGCAACACAAATTGCTGGCCTGCTTTTTTATTATTATGAATCTCACGGTCAGTTTATGGTAGTTCCTCAAAGCTGTCCATGATTGATGCATTTATGTATGTGTATTTTTTACCCTTAGAGTGAGTGAGATAATTTTAAGCAATCCAACAGCAAAACCTATTTTAAAAAGGATTTGTTTATTTCACATTTGCTCTGGAGGTTACTAGAGAAATTTGACGACTCATACTTACACTGACATACACAAATTAATTATAGATGAAAGCAAAAACAATATCTCTGAGAAAAGTGAATCTACTGTACAATACAGGTTTGATGTTTTGAAATAGAGATATATGAAGTGAAGGCTTGGAATTGCAGGATTATCTTAGCAGCTGCAATGGCCTTTATAGTTGAATACCATTTTCTGTCATGTGATCTGGACAACCTATCATTCATATTCTAAGTGAGGCAAGTTGTAATCCAATTTATAGTTTTGAATTCCAAATGCCACTCAAGTCTGTTTCATTATTCTTGGAGTAGTTATTGACAGTGGCAGGTGTGCCACCTAGGCTTTCCCATTTGTTATACTCTTTGTATCATCTAGAAGCTCAACAATATTGCAGTTGTAAAAGGTCTAATGACCTTCTGAGTTCACTTTGGAAGAGTTTAAACTCATTAAACCAGTTTTCTAAAAATTATGACTGTTGGGATGTAATATGAGTCAGATATGAACAAGAGTAAATATACTTGCTGTCAATAATTATTAAAGTGATACAGTCATAGAGAGCTACAGCACAGAAAAAGGCCCTTTGGCCAATCGAGTCTGCAATGGTCACAAACAACTACTTGACTCTTTGTAACTGCAGTCCATGTGGGTAGGTTCTTAGGGAAAGAGTTCCAGGATTTTTTCCTAGCAACAGAATGGAATGGTATTATAGTTCCAAATCAGGATGGTGTATGACTTGAAGAGAAATTTTCAGGTGTTGGTGTTCCCATGCTTCTGCTGGCCTGTTCTTCCAGAGGACAGTAGCCACAAGTTTAGAACTTTTATTTACTCATGTGATATGGGTGTCGCTGGCTGGCCTGCATTATTGCTGTTCTCTAGTTGCCCTTGAGAAGGTGATAGTGAACTGCCTCTTTGAACTGTTGCAGTTCATGTAGACCTACAATTCTCTTTGGTAGAAGTATACCATTCAGCCCCTGAAGCCTGCTCTGCCATTCAGTAAGATCATGGCTGATTTGTTTGTGATTCAAATTCCACATTTCCATCTAGCTTTGATGACCTTTGATTTCCTTAGCTAACAAGTAACCATTTATCTCTGCCTAAGAAGGTTTCAATGTGACAGCTTCCATTGCCTTTGTACACAATTATAAAGCTGTACAATGCTTTCAGAAAGAAAAACATCATCACTGCCGTAAAAGATAAACCCCTAAGTTTTAATCCATTCCCTCTAGTTCTGGACTCATCCAAAAGAGGAAACATCCATTTCATGTCCATCTAGTCAAGACCATTCAGGATCTTATATATTTCAATCAAGCCACCCTCACTCTTCTGAACTCCCTGCTGTCATAGGAGCCTGGGTGAATTGTTGCAGTTCATTTTGAATATCAGCTGCATATAACACTGTCAGTGGTGGAGGCAGTAAATATTTAAGGGAGTGGATGACTTGCCATCTAAATCTTCGGTGTTGTTGAAGTTACATTCATCCTGGGAAATGGCCTGTATTCCGTCTTATATGGTTAGAACAGTTTAGTTATGTGAGCAACTAATCCTGGGGAACACATCTTTAGTATGAGAGCCAAGATATTGTCAGGGCCTATACGCTTTGCTGTACACTGTGTCTTGAGTAATCTCTTGTTACCACATGGAGTGAGTTGAATTGTTTGAAGACTGGGATCTGTGATGCTGGGGACCTCAGGAGACTGAGATGGATCATCAACTCACGACATCTGGATGAAGACAGTTGCAAATGCCTTGTCTTTTGTGCATGATGATCTCCACCATCATTTAGTTTGGTGATGTTTATGGAACTTCCTGCTCTGGGTTTTTTTTTTGTAATTATCCACCTTCTTTCAGTATAGGATTTGTTGGGATTTCAGGGATCTGTTGTTGCTTAGCTCTGTCTATGCATGTTGTTCCTGCTGCTTGGTATGAATATAGACCTTGATTATAACTTCCTGCTATTGTACCTCCATGCGGGCTGAACGACCTTTTAAGTAAGACTCGATCTTCTCCACGTGCTGTTGGCATTCTTAGAAGGGGTTATCAAAGACCATTACAGATAACAACTCTAATTGCCTCTTGCTGCACATCCTGCCCAGTGAACTGGGGCTAATCTTACCATTCTCTAACATCCAGCTCACTTGTCCCAATGTTTACCCTGTGAGCTCTAGCAACAGAGTCAGCTCTCACCATGTCTATTCATGCCTCTCCAAGATGTCTATTCACTGATAAACAAGTCCCTTACCATCTATGGACTTATTCTGACAACAGAATGACAATGAATTGACGAGGCCTTATGATCTGTCTTGAATGGGCAATCCCTGACACAGAGATTATGTTCTGAGGAAGGGTCACTAGACCCAAAACGTTAGCTCTGATTTTTTTATTCACAGATGTTGCCAGACCTGCTGAGCTTCCAGCAACTTCTGTCTTTGTTCCTGATTTATAGCTTCCGCAGTTCTTTTGGTTTTTACAGAGATTATGCTGTCTGGTCCTAGTCTGTCTGACAAGAGGAAACAACCTTTCAATGTTTACCCTGTCAAGCTGCCAAGAATCTCAACTTCTCCTCATTGCAAAATCCCTCCATACCAGGAATCAACCTGGTGAAACTTCTCTGGACTGCCTCCATTGCTAGTACATAATTCCCTAGGTAAGGCATATTCAGGTGTGCTTTGACTAATGCCCTATTTAGTTTTAGCAAGATATCTCTTTTTTATGCTTTATTACATTTGAAATCTAAGACAACAGTCTATTTGCCTTCCTTATTACCTGCTGGAATTGAATGCTATTGTTTTGTGATTCATGCACGCGAACCTCCAAATCTGTTGGGGCTGCAGCTTTCAGTAATCTCCCCCTGTTTCAATAATACCCAGCTCTTCCATTCTTCCTACCAAAGTGATAGAGTTATAGGAATGTGGAGTAATACAGCATGAAAACAGACTCTTCAGTTCAACTAGTCCATATCAACCATGTTCCCAAACTAAACTAGTCCCAATTACCTGCATTTGTTCCATATCCATCCAAACCTTTCCTATTCATGTACTTATCCAAATGTCTTTTAAATGATGTAACTGTACCTGCATCCAAACACAATCCACTCTCTATGTAAAAAGGTTGTCCCTCGTGTCCTTTTTAAATCTTTCTTGTCTCACCTTGAAAATATGGCTCCTAGTTTTGAACTTCCCAACCCTAGGAAAAAAACCCTTCCTATTCACCTTATCTATGCTCCTCATGATTTTATAAACCTCTAAAAGGTCACCCATCAACCTCCTTCACTCCAATGAAAAAAGTCCCAGCTTATCCAGAATGTTTTTATCACTCAAACGCTCCATTCCCAGCAACATCATGGTATTTTTTTTTCTGAATCCTCTCCAATTTAATAATATCTTTCTTACAGTAGTGTGTAATCTCACTTTTTCTCATATCATATTCCATTTTCCAAGTCTCTCAACCTGTCTATAACCCTCTGTAGACTCTTTTTTCATTCATGCACTGGCTTTCACATTTATTTTTGTGTCATTTACCAACTTGGCACATTCATTTCTGTCATCCAATTTATTATTTTATTTGTAAAAGACTGTGGTGCCAGCACTGATCCCTGTGGCACTTCACTGGTTACAGGTTACCAATCTGAAAATGCCCCATTCATCCCAACTCTTTGTTCTATTAGTTAGCCAATCCACTATCCATGATTATATATATATCTCCAACACTTTGGGCTCTTATTTTATTAAGCTGCCTTACGTGCAGTACCTTATTGAATGCTGTTTGGAAATCCAAACATATTACATCTACTGGTTCCCCTTTATTTACCCTGTTTGTTACTTCATCAAGAAAGTCTGATAAGTTGATCAGACATGACTTTCCCTTCATGAAGCCCTATTAACTTTGCTTGATTATACATCCTTTATCTATTAGCAGGCTAAGTTCTGGTGTAACCAGAGAGATCATGTCACAAGGAATTTGGGTACTATAGCTCTAATGTACATAGGCAACGACTCTGAATTCCAAAGGTGAGGTGAAAGTGACAGCCCTTGATAGCAAGGCTGCATTCGACTGAGTGTCGCATCAAGGAGCCCCAGCAACACTGGAATCAGTGGGTATCAGGGGTCAAATGTTCCAGTGGTTGGAGTCATAGCTGACACAAAGGAAGATGGCCGTGGTTGTGGGAGGTCAATCATCTCAGCTCCAGGTCATCTCTGCAGGAGTTCCTCAGGGTAGTGTCCTAGGCCCAACCATCTTCAGCTGCTTCATCAACAACCTTCCCTCCATCATAAGGTCAGAGGTGGGGGTGTTCACCAATGATTGCACAATGTTCAGAACCATTCGTGACTCCTCAGATACTGAAGCAGTCCATGTTCACATGCAACAAGATCTGGACAATATCCAGGCTTGGGCTGACAAGTGGCAAGTGACATTCACGCTTCACAAATGCCAGGCTATGACTATCACCAATAAGAGACAATCTAACCACCGTCCTTTGACATTCAATGGTGTTACCATCACTGAATCCCCCACTATCAACATCACAGGGGTAACCATTGACCAGAAACTCAACTCGACTCACCACACTAACAGAGTGGCTACAAGAGCAGGCCAGAAGCTGGGAATACACATCTCCTGCCTCCTCAAAGTCTGTCTGCCATCGACAAGGCACAATTCAGGAGTGTGATGGAATACTCCCCACTTGCCTGGATGAATGCAGCCCCAACAACACTCAAGAAACTTGACACCATCCAGGACAAAGCAACCCACTTGATTGGCACTACATCCACAAGCATTCACTCCCTCCACTACCAATGCTCAGTAGCAGTAGTGCGTACTATTTACAAGATGCACTGCAGAAATTCACCAAAGATCCCCAGACAGCACCTTCCAAATCCACGACCACTTCAATCTAGATGGATAAGGGCAGCAGATATTTGGGAACACCATCACCTCCAAGTTCCCCTCCAAGTCACTCAGCATCCTAACTTGGAAATATATCGTGGTTCTTTCACTGTCACTGGGTCAAAATCCTGGAATTCCCTCCCTGTTGGCATTGTGGGTCAACCCACAGCAGGAGGACTGCAGTGGTTCAAGAAGGCAGTTCACCACCACTTCTCAAGGGCAACTAGGGATGGGCAAGAAATGCTGGCCAGCCAGCGACACCCACATCCCACAAAATTAATAGAAAAAAAAATCTCCTGTACTGCAATGGCTGGGCAGCAATAAAGATATTTTGTATTCTCATCAAAAATACAGTGCACTTGAGTGAAAAAAGCATAAATATTGTGACATAAATAATCCTCAATGAAAGTCTTCTGGATTTTAAATAAAACAATGAAGTGTTGGAAACATTGAGCAGTCCTAGCAGCATCTGTGGAAAGAGAAAAATAGAGTTAAAATTTCAACTCTCCATAGATATTGCCAGAGCAGTTGAAGTTTCCTAGTACTTTTTGGTTTTATTTCAGATCTTCAAAATCTGCAGCATTTCCTTTTTATTCAGGGTTTTAAATGGCTTTTCAGTAATTAAATAGTAGTCAACAAAACTGATAGAAAGGAAAGTTTTAAATTATAAGTATACAGCTGAAAAGTTTTTTAAAGCAGATTCATCGGTAATGTTGCATCTGTGCTACCTCATTGCATGGTATTATGTTTCTATAAAAATCCTGCATAGCTTTAATGGTCTCTTTGTTTTATACTATTTCTCTTTTGAAAGTCTAGAAGAGCCAGATTTTCCACCTTGAGGCACAAATCATGAATCAGGCCACTTCTACATTGTCATCCTGCCTCCTCAATAGCCATGTTCATTCATCATATCTTCCCCTAGCAACATTAGGAGCAGCTGGACTTATTTGTCACTACATTCCGAAAGCAGTGAACATTGAAATGGGCAGTACTTTTGTTCACTGAGATTTGGCCTCTATTCTGCACCATCAACCCCTCACCTACCCATAATCCTTTGTTCCTTCACACAACCCTCACCCTCATGGATTTTCACATGTACTTCATTCTCTGCTCTCCCTATGCTCCTTCTTTACTTCAACCCATGCCCACTCGCCACCCTATTGCTCCTTACCCTCATGATCACTGACTCATCCCCATAACCCCACATGTCCATTTTACCTCTCCCATGCCAGCTTAAACGTCCCTGATTCAGTCATCCAATATTCACACTCTACAGACCTCTTGACCTTTATAATAAATTCAAATCATTGAGATGCTCATAAAAGTGTCCAGATTGAAAAACAAGTAATAATTCAAAACACACTTAGTAACCATAACATTCTCAATTTGTCTTAAACTCTCATGGTAAACAAACAATAATTCATAAACCAACTTTTTTAAAAAACTCTTTCAAGTGGGCATAAGCTAAGCAAACAAGGAATCCACTTCTGTGAACCCTGTTTGAGCCATGTTGAGATGAAGCGAGTGTGGAGTTTAGGGCTCCATCAAGTAACGATATTCTATTGAATGACTGTGTCAAGATTCCCTGCTGAACTGTCATGAACCACATTGGCTTTGGAAGTTAATCTGACTCCATTAAAATTGCAGAGGGTTTAAATGCAACCTCCACAATTGAGCCAACAAGATTTGAAGTACTGTGAGGAGGGGCTCATGACCTTCCCCATTTCTTCCAATCACTGTTGTAAAATTGCTGGCAACAGGTTTTGCATATGGCACCCACCCTCCTCTTTCAGTTGTTTACAGTCTTTTAACTTGGGAATTCTAGGAAATAGGAACTGGAAAAGACCATTCCACTGCTTTCAGCTTGTTCTGCCATTCAATTACATCATGTCTTAAACAATCTATTGATTCCTGATTGATGATGGATTGATTGATTTATTGTAACATTTACTAAAGTACAGTGAAAAGCTTTGTTTACAAGCAGTACAAGCAGAACATAGTAAGCAAGGATGTACAGATCAAAAAGACTTAGAGACATACAGGTTACATTGCACAGGGCGTGCGCTAGGTGAAATCAATATTAACAAGATCAGCATTATTTGAGGCTAGAGAGTCCATTCATCAGTATAATAACAGTCAGGAAGAAGCTGCTCCTGAACCTTCTGTTGCATGTGTTCAGGCTTCTGTAGCTTCTGCCTGACAGAAGAGGTTGTAGGAGATCATTACCAGGGTGCGATAGATCTTTGATGATGTTAGCAGCCTTTCTGTGGCAGCAGGCCATGTAAATGGAGTCCATGGAGGGAAGGTTGGCTTTCATGATGGTTTGTGCTACGTGTACCACCTTCTGAAGTTTCTCATGGTCCTGGACAGAACAGTTGCCATACCAGGCTGTTATACACCCAAACAGCACACTTTCAATTGTGCGTCTGTAGAAGTTGGTAAGGGTCCTTATGGACATGCCAAATTTCCTTAGCCGCCTGAGGAAGAAGAGGCATTGCTGTGTCTTCTTGACTGTCGCATCTATGTGGGAAGTCCAGGACAGGTTGTCAGTTATCGTCACTCCAAGGAACTTGACGTTCTCCACCCTCTCAACTTCAGTTCCATGAATGTAGATGGGAGCATGTTCTCCTCTTTTCTTTCTGAAGTCAATGATTGTCAAATGCTCATTTGGCATAGCCCTAGTGGATTTTTGAAGGAGGGAATTCCAGATTTCCATTAATCCTTTGGGTGAAGAAGAGCTTTGTGATGACACCTCTGAGTAGCCAAGGACTTTATAATTATAACCCCTTTGTTTGGCTTCATCCATCAAAAGGGAATCAGATAGTTATTTGTCTTAGGAATACAGCAGTGCATGTTGGAAGGAGCATTTTGAGGATCTTCTCAACTAAGACTCTGCCCCACATGTCATGCATGCAATTCACCATCACCTAAGCCCAACACATGCCTGACATGAGTTTGAAAAGGCCATCTGACAGCTGAAGAGCAGCAAGGCTGCCAAAATACTGAAAAACAATGGAGAAGCACTTAAAATGAATATATCTCACTCAGAGATAGTAAGAATTGCAGATGCTGGAGTCAGAGATAACACAGTGTGGAGCTGGAGGAACACAGCAGGCCAGGCAGCATCAGAGGAGCAGGAAAGTTCACGTTTCGAGTTGGGACCCTTCTTCTGAAACGTCAACCTTTCTGCTCCTCTGAATATGCCTGGCCTGCTGTGTTCCTCCAGTTCCACACTGTGTTAAAATGAATATATTATCTCTTTATCATCAGAAGGAAGAGAGCATGCAAGTGGATCTCCAAAACCCTGTAATTGTGACCATCTTCAAGAAAGGAATTAAGACTGATTGAAGTAACTGCAGCGGAGTCTCCTCTCTGTTTTCATCACGCAGAAGGTCATCATAAAAATCATCCTCAATTACCTCTCCCCACTAACCAAAGAGCTTCTAATTGGAAACTCAATGCAGATTCTTTCCATTAAAAGACACAGCGAACATGATCCCCATAGCAAGATAAATCCAAGAAGATTGTATAGAGCAGCAGCAACCTCTGTATACAGTCTTCTTCAACTCCACAAAGGCCTTTGATTCTGTCAATCAGGAGAGGATATGGAGTGACCTCCTTAGATTTGGCTGCCCACAGAAATACAGCAACCTCCTGTACCAGCTGCAGAACAACATCCAAGCCATGATTCTCAACAATAGATCATCACAAAGCAAGGCTTTGTCATTGCACCAACACTTTGCTCCACCTTTCTCACTGCAACACTCTATGAGTTTCTCCACAGAACAAGCAGGAAACTATTCAACCTTCAATGTCTCCAACCCAGAAAAAGACCACTTCAACTTGTGTGATGGTGTTGCAGTATGCAGATGACATTTTTGTGCATGCACTGTCAGTCTGATCTCTAAGCCATTGTCAATGCATGCATGGGATTTATGAGAGAATGGAAGACAAAGGTTTTCTATCAGCCAACCTCTACTGTGAAATACTGTCTCAGATTATCTAGATCCCTGGTGAGCCACTGGACCAGTTCTCATTCCTTTTGTGCCTCCCTTCAGTGGGGGCAGGCATTGGTTTCAGTGTGCCTTTTGCAACCTGAGGAATAGAGTGTTTGACGGATAGACCTTAAATCCAGCACCAAGCTCATGGACTGCAAAGCAGGATTATCTGCGTGCATCAGAGAAATGGACAATCTACAACAGACATCTCAAATCCTGAAATTCCCAAATAATCATAATATTTACTCTTTATCTGAGAAAGAATATTGCGCACAACAGTGCAAATGTTTGAATTGGGCTTTTGGAATCTCCTACCTCTCTGACATAAGGCTGGCTCTCTTCCACAGAGGTAGGTGTCACAGGTTAGATTGGATCATCTCCTGGGTCTCCTTGGGTTCCTGCACAGTCTTCTGCATGACTCCCCCACAGTCCCCCAACAGTCTTGCTACAAATCTTCCCTGCAAGTGGGTAGCTTCCAGGTATATGTTTTTACTCCCCATTGGCCTGGATCTTCCAGAATGCTCTGTGGCTTTTGGCCAATGGGGTCATGAGCTAGGTTGAAATCATCCAATGGAGTTGTGCCAGCACCCTTTACTGTTGCCATGCCAGGAGGTGTAAAGTTCACATACTTGGATTATCAAGATGCCAGAAAGTATGACTTCTCCAAGACAGGACCCTTGGGATGGTTGTAACTGGCTCCCCCAAGCCTTTGTGACCTCTGTGATCTTGAATTCCACTGTTCTCTGCAGCCAATAGCTGCTGGCTGTTGTTTAATTTAGTTTAGCTAATTTTCTGTCAGGCCCAATTTCTTTATTAGTGGGTCAATTTAGAATATCCAATTTTGGGTCCATAGTCACTTGAGCATACCTCAAAGCCTCCCTGAAAAAATATAATATCTCCACTCATTTATAAAAATGGGAAAATGTCATCCAAGGTCTGCTTAAGAAGGAGAAATATTTATTTGAAAAGAAACAATGTGCAGGGTAATGTGGAGAAGACATGAGAGAGGCAATTAGGTGAGATGTTCATTTGGAGAGCAGGTGCACAGATAATGGGCTGAATAGCCTCCTTCTGTCTTGTAGATACTCTGATTCTGAGACCACTATATTAAGCCGTACGACATCTGGTCCCTGCAATGAAATTGTATCATAGTTCTATCTCAATGCAGCACTTTGCAGTTTTACTCTGCCCCTCCCCACTTCCTGACCCATCTCGTGGGGCTAGTAGGGTTTTGTCTTGCATTTCTTTGCTATTGATTAAATTTCCTTATATTTCCTTTCACTTACTTCTATCACAATTGTCAAGGCCTCTGTCTTGCTTTTCACATTATGTTACAACTTCCCTCCGAAAGGTATGAAGATCTAGAATTAACTGATTTTGCTCCTCAGGAATACGTTGATAAATTAAGCATGTGTGTGAGATAAATTTGTACAGAGTACAAAGTGTTCTTGTCAGACACATTTAAACTATAGTCTTTATTGACAATTGGCATTGTACATTTGACTTCAACAAAGGTTAATATATTAATCAAGATTTTGCAGTGTTTTGATGGTACACACGGCATTGGAAAACCTTTTATTGCATTTCTGCCATAGTACAAGCTCCACAATAATTGCAAGATAAATTTAACTCAAATAAAACATCCATGGCAGGGAAAAGTAACATAGTGGTAACTGTTGCATGGAAACGACTTTCTGTTTGATTATTTAGACTTTGTTATTGATATATTTGAGAAACTTGTGGTTTATATTTTTACATTTTTAGCATTTTACTGTCACAATAAGCAAATTTGTTTTTTTAATTATTATTTATAAATTGAAAACTCATGTACTTTTGATGTCTATTGGAGCATCTCCAAAGGAAATCTCATGATGGAAGTAAATTAGAGTACATATTTTATTAAGCTAATCTGATGGAAGATAGTAATAGGAGCTAGAGTAGCAGTAAACAAATAGAAAGTTTTGGCTGACTAAGATCATTGTCAGATGGATATACTACAAGGCTTCCAATCTTTTGTGCTCCTGAGGGCTCCTCAGTGCTGTGAACAAAATATGGGGACTCCATGTAGAACACAGAACTGTACAGCACAGGAACAGGCCTTTCAGCCCACGATGTTGCGCTGAACATGAGACCAACTTAAACTAATCCTTTCTGCCTGCCCTTGGTCCATATCCTTCCATTCCTTGCATAGTCATGTACTTATCTAAAAGTCCTTATTGTATCTGCCTCCACCACCAACTCTGGCAGCGTGTTGTAGACTCCTACCATTCTCTGTGTAAAAAACCTGCCCATTATATCTCACAGAATTATAGAACCATAGAAACCTTACAGTGTGGAACCAGGCCATTTGGCCCAACAGTTCCACACCGACCCTCCAAAGAGCACCCCACCCCAACCCATCCTCCCAGCCTATCCCTGTAACCCTACATTTCCTTTGAACTTTCCCCCTCTCACCTTATATGCATGCCCCCTAATTTTAGACATTTCAACTCTGGGAAAAAGATTTTGACCATCAACCCTATCTATGAATCCCATAATTTTACAGACTTCTATTAAGTTTCCCTACAGCCTCCACCGCTCTAGAGAAAAATGTGGATATTTTGTGCATTTCTGTAATATAAAGCCTTCCTTTGATTTTTTAATGTGTCTTGTGTTTATACTTCCAATTACATGACTTAACTGTAACCAAATGTGAGGTGGACCAACATCCTGATCTCAAACTGGATAGTAGGACACACTCTGCTGAGATTGGTAATCCAATCAGATGACCTGATTTAACGCAATTTCTGCTATGCCAGGACCAGGGTCAGAAAGAGGTATAAAGTCATACCCTCAAGAACATCATGGCTGCAGCCAGGGGGTGACGTGGTGGTTCAGTGGCTAGCACAGCTGCCTCACAGTGCAAGGGACCTAGGTTTGATTTCACCATTGGGTTACTTTCTGTGTGGAGTTTGCACATTCTCCCTGTGTTAATGTGTGTTTCCATCAGGCATCCGGTTTCCTCCCACAGTGCAAAGATGTGCAGGCTAGGTGGATTGGCCATGCTAATTCATTCTGTAGTGTCCAGGGATGTGCAGGCTAGGTGGATTATCTATGATAAATGTGAAGGTACGGAAATGCGGGTGGCTGCTGTGTCTTGGTGGCATGCTCTTCGGAGAGTCATTGCAGACTCCGTGAGTAGAATGGTCTCTTTCCAAACTGAATGGATTCAAAAATGTGATGTTGTCAGTCATCAGAAGACACATAGAAAATCGAGTAGCCTTGCGACCATCCAGTAACAGGTTTCTGTGCGTGTGATCTCACAAAGTAAGTGGTGTTGTCAGTGTATGCTGTTGCTTAAGGACTAAGTTAAGCATCACAATATAAAATGGAAATTGCATTCAAAGTTTGTTTCTTGCCATTAATACCAACAGTATGAGAAAAAGACCTTAGATGGCAATGAGAGTCCTTGCTTACAAGACTTACACATGTAGCAATAGTAAGTGGTTTTAGTGTATGAAAATTAGTAATCGAATTAAGCAATTAATTATTATTATTATTGTTTCACTTAATGTAAATGTTGCTGGTGCTGAACAATAGTTCTATCAAGAAATGACATATATTTTTAACAAGGAGCTGCACATGCGATGGCTGATGGTCATCCTTGCTTTGCTTTTAGTGATATAACTGAACAAAATCCAGCTTCACATAAGGAGGTTGTAGTAAGTGGAACCAAACACTTCAGAAGAAGCAATGAACAATTCATCAGCACGTTCATACCAAAATGCCTCTAACTGCATTTCTGAGGGAGTACTGAGGGAGCTGTCAAATGAAATGTCAATGAGCTCTTTTAATGGTTTTGATGGGATAGCGGGGGGATGCTCAGCTGCAATATTCTCACTAAAGGAGTTTGTAGCCCAAAGGAATGGAGCTGTTGTGAATTCTTAGCTATTATATTTTGTTTGTGGACCAGAAATATGCACTACCTGCTGTGGTTTGATTGCATCAAATACATTTTTCTTTCTTAAATGAAAGCATATAGGAGCTCAAACATATCTTTAGTTCTGCAGAGATAAGAACTTTCCAGACTTTCTGTTTCCTTTTCAAATACATCAGTTCTTTCATGCTGGCAAAAAATAGCCAGTTTCCATGTATAAGTTGACAACATCCAGCCTCACCTCAGCACCATTTCTCCCAAACTTTCCACTGTTTCTAAGTTATCAGTCTGCAGCATCTAGTATTCAATGAACAGAAATTTCCTTCAATTAAATATCAGAAAGACAACACTATTGCCTTTCTTCCTGCCATAAACTTTACTTCATCACCACCAATTCCATCTCATTCCTTGGCAGCTGTCTAAGGTTGAACAGGATAATTTGCAACCACTTGAATTTGATCCCAAGATGAGTTTTCAACCAGTTAACTGTACTCTATGCACCTATTAATAAAGCCAAGTACACAGCATACCTTATTAACTGCTCCCCCCAACTGTCCTACCACCTTCACTGATCTGTAAACATATACAACCAGGTCCCTCTGATCCTGCAACCCCTTTAGGATTGTACCTGCTGTTTTATGCTTTTCAATGTTCTTTCTGCCAAGTGCGTAGACTCTCTCATGAGGTGAAATATCCTCTCACACTTCTTTGCATTGATCTTCATCTACCTTCCATTTTTCCACTAAGTCAACTTGCCCATTCCCTTCTGGAATTCCACTGTCTTTCTCACAATTATACAATTCTTCCAAGTTTCATGTCACCTGAAAACATTGAAATTGTCCTCTGCACCAAAATCTGATGATTCATAGATATCAGGAAAAGCAAGGGTACCATTATCAATCCTGAGGAAACTCCACTACAAACATTCCTCCAGCTTGTAAAAGATCCATTGACCATTTCTCTCAGTTTCCTGTCACTCAGCTAATTTTGTATCTGCGTTACTATAGTCTCTTCTATACTAGGACCTATAACTTTCCTCACCATTGTGTTGTGTATCAACCACCTCCTGGAAATCCATGTATACCACATCAAAAGCATTACCCTCACTAGCCTTTCTGTTACCTCTTCCTCCATGAAGTATCTTGGGGAATTTTTATCATGGCAAGTGTGCTACATAGATATATGTTGTTGTTGTTCCATTTTTCATAAATCTATTCAACTTTATCACTTCACTGAATATATCTACCAAAAATCCCATGAAACCATAAGAAATAAGAACAGAAGTAGGCTGTTCAACTCCTTGAGACTGTTCTGCCATTCAATAGGATCATGGCTGATCCAACATTCCTCACTTTCCTGCATTTTTCCCGTAACTCTTGATTCCTCTACAGTTAAAGAATCTATCCATCTCAGCCTTAAACATACATAAGGACTCTGGCCCCACAACTCTCTGTAGCAAGGAGTTCCAAGATTCTCAACCCTCTGAGAGAAGAAATTATTCCTCATCTCAATCTTAAATTGGCATCCTATTATTCTGAGACAATACCATCTGGTCCTAGACTGTCTCATGAGGGGAAACTTTCTCTAAAATGTATGCTGTCAGGCCCGTCAAGAATCCTAATTATTTCAATGATATCATCTCTCAAATTTTAAATTCCAGTGAGTAGAGTCCCAACCTGTCTTCCCTTCACTCATAAGACAATCCCTTGATACCAGGGAACCTTCTTTGAACTGCCTCCGAAGAAATTATATCTTTCCTTAAATAAGGGGATCAAAACTGCTTGCAGTACTCCCAATACATCTCACTTGCACATTGTACAGTTGCAGTATGACTTCCCTACTCTTATACATCAAACCCCTTGAATTCAGGGCCAAAAGTACAAATAAGGGCAGCATGGTGGCTAAGTGATTAGCAATGCTCCTCACAGTGCCAGGGACCCAGGTTTGATTCCACCCTTGAGCACTGTCTGTGTGAAGTTTACATATTCTCCCCATGTCTGCATCTGTTTCCTCTAGGTGCATCGGTTTACTCCCACAATTAAAAGATGTGCAGGTTAGGCTGATTTGCCATCCTAAATTGCTCAGTAGTGTCCAGGGATATGTAGGTTAGCTGGATTAGCTGTGGTAAATGTGGGATGGGGTTGGGGGATTGAGTCTGAGTGGGATACTGTTCAGTGGGTTGGTGCAGACTCAATGAGCTGAATTGAGCTTTAGTTTATTGTTGTGGATTTAATAAAATCAACAGGTGCTACTGTTGCACTCAAAGTACTGTGAAGATCTTATACAATATCTGTTTGAGTGAGCACTTCACCATATAAAAAGCAATGTATCAATGTGTTCAAATAGCATGAGGTGTGACAGCTTTTATTTTGTCCACAAAACCAGAATGCTTTTCATTCTTTCAGTTCCATTATTGCAAACAACATTTTAATTTGTCCATCTGATTTCTGTTCAAATCATAAAGTGATAAAATCATCCAACCTTTTGAAAATAATATGTAACTTTGCTATTGTTTTGAGTCCTCATAAAACAAATTTTTAAAATGTATTTCCTTACCCCACATACACTAAACAAAGGTCAATGGGGCATTTCAGTAATATCAATGGACTCGTCAGCTTGTATAGCAAAGTCATTGCCACTTATTTCATCAACTCACTGCAAAACCATGTCTACTGACACAAAATCAATTTGGTGTTTGACAGTGTCTTTTGACTTCAGCCCATTGCTCCATTCCTTGGCCTTGTGTTCTCCAAACATTTCCCTTACAGTGACATGCAGCATTATCAACTCCTCCGGAATTGTTTTTTGTTTTCACAATTTTCTGTGTCACTTTCTAAGATGAGACTTATCAGCAATAGGGGATTCCATGGTTGCTTTAAAGCTCCTTAGCTTTTATGATGCTCATTCTAATATATTCCAAGCTTTGAAATTAAATGTCTGCGTTTAGGAGGTTTTCAAAGATGCATCGGGAACACTTGAACAGAAATTAAACACTATAGTTAAGGTAAATCTCCATTTTGAGTGTAAATAAAATCAAAATTCCAGTGGCTGTCTTCGCTCACACTTCCATCTCCTTGGTGTTCTTCAGCCCCAAGGCTTGCACTTGATGAGGGAACTTCCGTACCATCATTCTGGGCTTGTTATTGATTCAAAGCTGATGGTGACATTGGAAATTAGAAAAAAAAGATTTCTACTATTCACTCTGTGCGTTTACAAAGCCTTCCATTTATAATGAACCAGGATCAAAATGTGCAGTGCTCATTCCAAGCTCATTTGGTGTACAGTTTGAAGGACCGGACAGAAATTCAAAATCTGGCCTGTCTTGACTTTCCGAAACCCTTCACCTTTCCAAAGCACTGTTGATAACACTGCTCCTCATCTCAACTGCCAATTTAGTGACTGAGAGCAGTTGCCTTTCTTTTATTCACATGTGATAGTTGCCCTTGAGAAATAGGCAGTGAGCTGCCTTCTTGAACTGTTGCAGTCCATGTGCTGAAGGTAGACTCACAATGCCATTATGAAGGGAATTCCATAATCATGATTCAAAGATGCTGAAGGAATGGCAATATATTTCCAAGTCAGGATAAGAAGTGATCTGGGGAGGATCTTGCAGGGGGTCATCTCATGTATCTCCTACCTTTGTCCTTTTGGATGAAACTGGCCATGAATTTCAAAGGTACTGTCTGAGGAGCTTTGGTGAATTTCTGCAGTGCATCTTCTGCAGTAGGTGGTATACACAGTTGATGCTGAGGTTGCTGGTGGTGGGAGTGAATGTGGATGTGGTGCCAATCAAACAGGCTGTATTGTCCTTGATGGTGTCAAGTTTCTTGAGTGTTTTTGGAGCTGCACTCATCTAGACAAATATGGATTATTCCAACACAGTCCTGACTTGTGCCTTGTAGATAGTGCTCAGGGTTTGGGGAGTTAGGAGGTGACTTACTCACGACAGTTTTCCTAGTTGCTGACCTCTTCTTGGAGTCACTGTATTTATAGGGATTGTCCAGTTGAGGACTCCAGCATGTTGACAGTGGGGGATTCAGTGATGGTAACATCATTGAATGCTAATGGGTATTATTTAGAATGTCAAGGGTGTTGGATAAAATGTCTCTTTTTGGAATTGAATATTGTCTGGCATTTGCATGACACGAGTGTTACCTGCCAGTTTTCAGGCCAAGCCTGGATATTGTCCAGATCTTGCTACACTTGATCATGGACTACCAGTACCAGCATTTATTTCTCATACCTAATTGCCACTTGAACTGATTGGCTTACTAGGGACATTTCAATCAACCACATTGTTGTAACGTGGAGGTGCCAGTGTTAGACTGGGGCAGACAAAGTCAGAAATCACATGACACCAGATTATAGTCCAAAAGGTTTATTTGAAATCACAAGCTTTCAGACTGCTGCTCTTTCATCACACTTCACCTGACAAAGCAGCTGTCCAAAAGCTTGTGATTTCAAATAAACCTTTTGGTCTATAACCTGGTGTCATGTGACTTCTGACTTTGTCCTGATTGTTGTAAATTTGGAGTCACATTTAGACCAGACTGCCTGAAGGGCATCAGTGATGAGTTTTTGACAAGATGGGTTTTTAACCAGATGGGTTTTTACAACAACTGCAGGAGTTACATGGCTGATATTAGACTAGCATTTAATTCCAGTCTTTAATTGATTCAAATTTCACATTTGCAGTCATGGGACTTGAACTACTCTGGTTCTCTGATTTACTACTCCAGTGACAATACCACTATACCATTGTCTCCCTTATTTTGTGCTTCTGATATGCTGTGCAGCAATTTTTTTTCTGTAGGCAGCACCAAGTTATCCATTGAGTCCACACCAACCCTCCAGAGAGCATCTCACCAAGACCCACCCCGCCCCCCGACACTATCCCTGTAACCTCGCATTTCCCATGGATAATCCATCTAGCCTGCACATCTTTGGGCGGCACGGTGGCACAGTGGTTAGCACTGCTGCCTCACAGCGCCAGGGACCTGGGTTTGATTCCAGCCTTGGGCGACTGTCTGTGTGGAGTTTGCACATTCTCCCTGTGTCTGCGTGGGTTTCCTCTGGGTGCTCTGGTGTCCTCCCACAGTCCAAAGATATGCAGACTAGGTGGATTGGCCATGCTAAATTGCCCATAGTGTTCTGGGAGGTGTAAATTAGGTGGGTTGTAGGGGGATGGGTCTGGGTGGGATGCTCCGAGATTCAGTGTGGACTTGTTGGGCCGAAGGGTCTGTTTCCACACTGTAGGGATTCTATGATTCTATCTTTGGATACTATGAGCAATCTTAGCACTGCCAACTCAACTAACCTGCACATCTTTGGGCTTATTGGAGATTATTGTTCATTAATCACCTTGTTTCCCCATTAGTATTCAGGTTCCTATCTTACCAAGCAAGTTAGATTTTGGGAAGCCCTGACATGGACATCAGAGCTGGTAGCTGGTGAATTCAGCTCACTGCTTGCTCCAAAGAATCTCCATACTTGACATTGGACAATATGTTAGAGCAAGCTCCATAGGCACTGGCCAAACACACCCATGTCCACAAACATTGGCATTTGACATGTGCCAGCCCCTAAGAGCCCTCATCATATATCTCTGAACACTTAAAAGACACTTCAGTACTTCAGTGCTGCGGCATGGGCTTAGGGACATATATCCAGAATCTATACTACACCAGGCTGTATCTTTGGTCTCTTTACTCACTGTTGCTTACTCACTCTGAATCCACCTGGGATGATCATAGCATCCCTGTCTTGCCTTTTTGTACTCTTCCCTTTCAACCAGAAATACCAGACTGTCTTGCCTTACTATTTTGTGCAGTCACAGAAGAAGGGTGAAGTTCTGGAACTTCTGGTAAGTTCCAGAGGACTCTAGGGTGGCTAATTTTGTTCCATTGCTTAGGAAAGGTAGCAAAGACAAGCCAGGGAACTACAGGCCAAGGAGCCTGACATCAGTGGTGGGCAAGTTATTGGAGATACTGAATGACAGGATCAATCAACATTTGGATAGTCAAGATCTGATTAGGGATAGTCAGCATGGATTTGTGTGTGGGACGTCAAGTCTGACAAATGTTTTACAGTTTTTCAAAGAGGTAACCAAGGGAATGGATGAGGGTAGGGCAGTGGATATTGTCTATATGGACTTTAGTAAGGCCTTTGACAAAGTTCGGCATGACAGGCTGGTCATGAAAGTTAGGTTGCATGTGATACATGGAGAGCTAGCTAATTGGATTCAAAATTGGCTCGATGGTAGGAAGCAGACGGTGATGGTTGAAGGTTGTTTCTCAGACTGGAGATCTGTTACTAGTGGTGTACCACAAGGGGTTGGTGCTGGGACCTTTGTTATTTGTTAATTATATAAATGACCTGGATGTGAGTATACAAGGCATGATTAGTAAGTTTGCAGATGATACAAAATTAGGAAGTGTTGTTGATAGCAAAGAAGGTTATCAAAAATTACAGAGGAGTCTTAATCAGATAGGGAAGTGGGTTGAGGATTGGCAAATGCAAAACAATACAGATAAGTGTGAGGTGTTGCACTTTGGAAAGTCAAAAAAAGGTAGGACTTATACAGTAAATGGTAAGGTCCTCTGGAGTGTTGTGGAACAGAGAGACCTAGGAGTACAAGTACATAGCTCATTGAAAGCGGTGTTACAGATGGACAGGGTGGTGAAGAAGGCATTTAGCATGCTGGCCTTCATCGATTGAGGCATTGGGTATAGGAGCTGGGATGTCATATTACTGTTGTATAAGTCGTTAGTAACGCCGCACTTGGAGTATTGCATAGTTTTGGTCACCTGTTATAAGAAAGACACAGTTAAACTGGAAAGTGTGCAAAGAAGATTTAGCAGGATGCTGCCAGGGCTAGTAAGCCTGAGTTATAGGGAGAGGTTGACTAGGGTAGGACTTTATTCCTTGGAATGTAGGAGAAAGAGGGGTGACCTTATTGAGGTGTATAAAATCATGAGGGGTATAGATAGGATGAATGCATATAGTCTTTTTCCCAGAGATGGGGAATTGAAAGCTAGAAGGCATGGGTTTAAGGTGAGAGGGGATAGATTTAAGAAGAACGTGTGGGGCAACTTCTTCACACCAGAGAAAGTGTTTGAGGCAGGTACAATAGAAACATATAAAAAACATTTAGATAGGTACATGGATGGGAAGGGTTTTGAGGGATATGGACCAAATGTAGATAACTGGAACTAGCTGAGTGGGCACCATGGTCAGCAGGAACCAATTTGGGCTGAAGGGCTTGTTTCCATGCTGTATTACTCTATGACTAAGTAAACTTGTCATACTTGTCAGCAGTCCTCAGTCACATCAAGAAAGGTGACTTTCATTTAGGCAGTCTTTGCACAGTAAGCCAAAGGCAGTCTTTAATACCATTCTAAGAGCTTGGAAATGGTCTTTCATCCGCACGGGGAGTCAGAATTAGAAGGCTCACCACATAAGGGTTGAGGTGCCGATTGTCGGGCAGCCCGCTATTGAGTGATATATTTTTCTCTTTTTTTTTGGTTTGGAACTGTGAGTTGAAACTTAAGAATGGAACATGTGAATAGCAGTTTGCTTTAGAAGAGGAGAGAACAAAGACGTATGTTTTCCAGTAGATGTTTCCACGAATGACAATGTATGCTAAATCAGTTGTTACTTTTATATCTGAGATAGATAGATTTTTGTTAAGCAAATGCATTAAGGGATATGGACCAAAAACAGATACATGAGTTAGGCGGGGATAGTAGGAACTGCAGATGCTGGAGAATCTGAGATAACAAGGTGTAGAGCTGGATGAACACAGCAGGCCAGGCAGCATCAGAGGAGCAGGAAGTCTGACGTTTCGGGCTTAGACCCTTCTTC